>NW_024395977.1:4225495-4558388 GCF_016617805.1 Bactrocera tryoni
ACTACAGCATATAGCTGCCATATAAACTGAATGATCGGAATCAAATGCTTGCATGGGAAACTTCCTCATTTGACGATATATCTTCACGAAATTTGGTATGAGTTATTGTTCATAGAAATAATGTAATATGGGAAGAAATTGTTCAGATCGGCTCACTATAGCATATAGCTGCCATACAAACCGAACGATCGGAATCAAGCGCTTGTATGGAAAACTTTTGCATTTGATGTGGTATCTGCACAAAATTTAATGGGTTACTGCTTAAGGTAATAATATAATCTCCGAAAAAATTGTTCACATGGGATTACTATAACGTTTAGCTTCCATACAAACTGAACACATAGTTACTAAAAGAAATGCACCTGTGAAGGGTATATTAGCTTCGGTGCAGCCGAAGTTAACGTTTTTTCTTGTTCATTTCACACTTCCGCAACACAATTCAAGCACTGCATTAAAACTTGAACTCTCTTCTTCTTTACTGGCGTAGGCGCCATCTACGCGATTATAGCCGAGTTAACAAGAGCTCGCCAGTCGTTTCTTCTTTTCACCAATTGGAAGTTTTAAGAGCACCCAGGTCCTTCTCCACCTGGTCTTTCCAATGCACATTAGGTCAAAAGAGCGTTGTTTCTGTGCAAAATTAATAACGATTACAAAATTATGCTATTCAAACCAAAACCTGTAAGGATTTCAGAAGCAGGAGTAACTGTATTATAAAATGTGGAAATTAACCCTCTAACGACCAAAATTTAAAATTACTCCTTTTGCAGCCATTAATGAAAACAATACCTTGTTTCATTTATTAATTTTATTTGTACTGAAACAATTAATTAATCACATAAATCTAATTCATTATGTAAATTTAAATTAAAAAGTTCCTCCTAAGTTTCATTAATTTTATCATCTTGGTTGTTAAGTTGAAAATCTTCTATGGGTTCGCTGCAACATAATAGTTCAATGACTTCAGAAAGAAGTGTGATACGTTTCCTCTTTTGAATGCGTTTTCTTAAAAAAATGTGGAAATTAATGGATCTGATGTATCGATAGCCCTATTAAATATGTCTAATAGGTTATTGGTGCGGTTGTTTCTACGAGCGTGATGTAATCTAACGGCTTTGTATATTTGATGTCGCGATTCAGCAGCTTATTCTCCAAAAAACCTCATGGGAAGTGCAGTATTTTCTATTATTTCTCTTGAATGTATTAGTACTTTATGGACTGTAGAAGTCATTGGCAGCCAGGGATATAGCTCCTGAAAACGTTTTGCTGTTGGAAAGCAATATATTTCAAATTTGCTTGCATTGATTTCAAACTCGCAGGATAGACAAATCAAAATTATTTTGAAACGAAATATAAGGTCTTCGTCAACATCAGTTGTTTTAGAAAAAATAGTGTGTTCAGTAAAAGCTCGACGAGCAGTGTTCCCGTCATTTGTGGAACCGGAGCCTCCTACTCTGGGCATATCTACGCGAAATCCAAGCTTTTTCCAAAAATCGTTTTGAATGTCTACTTTTCTTTTTAAGACAGGTAACTTATCTTCTCCTCGTATCTGCCACTTTTGTATTTTGCATTTATAGCCTAAATGTAATAGAAATTCAAAAAATCTAATCCAACAATAAAGGGGGCTAATTCCAAATTTTAAGGTTTCCTCTTTTGCATGAAATACTTCACTTTTGTAATCACACGTGTTCATAAAGTCCTTTGGTGTAGCACCACAAATGGAATAAGCCTGGTTTGATCTAGTCCTGGTTATAATATTTAAAACTTTTCTATCAATTAGTGTTAAAAATAATTTAAAGGATACTTCCACAGATTTTCCATCACCAATTGATATTGTTAGGGTTTTCAAGGCATTAATCTCATTTTTTAATTCCAGGTACTCTTTTAAAACCACTTCTTTTGTCTCTTTTATGTACTCCAGTTTAATGGGACGGCAAAATCTTACAGACTGCAGTGTGCGGTTGTTCCAAATTGGTTTACCCGATGAGAGCAGTAACCTTAAGAGAATGACTGTTGTAGCCAATAGAGAGCTATCGCTGCTATTTGACGAACCTGGCTCATTAAATGTTTGCTTAAATTGAGCTTGACCAGTGCTACTATCAAATCCGTAGCTTAGTACCAATTCAGAGCTTACAAAATTTGTCTTCTCCGCTTCCATTACAGCTTTAAACACTTCTCTTTGCATATCAACAATTTTTTCAGCCGTATGTTGTAAAATATTTCGGAACTTTGGCTAGGGTCTCACTTGCTTCTATACCCTCAGGCCGACATTTTAATTTTGCGGCTGTAATTTTGCTATAATGAGGATATATGTCGCTGTTCCTTTTTTTGCTTCCGTCGCGTATTGCATTATACTGCTCTTTTGAAAAATTATGCTCAAGAAGGAAAGCTAAAGCCTCATCCGCTGAATAAGGAATTGGCTTTTTGGGATCCTCGTTAACAAATTTCCACATTTTTGATGGCCTTGTTGGACTTTCCATGCTTTCTTTCAGGACTGCAGCCAGATCAGTATCACCTTGTGTACGAGCCGATGCTGCTGCTGCACGAACTAGAAGATTAGTATCAGCTTTTTCAGCTGATAGGTCTGCGTCTTCTTTTCTTTTTCCGAAATCTGATTTGGCGCTGAATGGCAGACGTAAACGTCCAACAGTGGTAGGTGGTGCTTTTTTAGAAATGTCATATAACACAAAATTTGTTTCAGTATTAAGCCACGCTTCATTTTGTTTTTTAAAGGTATTTATGTTTCTGTGAGCTTCTTTTTTGCATATTTTACGCAAAAAAAAATGTAATGTTTGCGATATAAGTTTCTCAATTTCATCCGAAAGTATATTAACTTCAATTTTGCCAACTACATACATATTTTAAAACAGCATCAAACTTTCCTTTTTTGTGCATTCTTTTCGCCATATATCAAACAAATCAGCTTTTTTTATGCAGAGGTTTCCTAAACAAAAATAGATAATACTCGTTAAACGCAAAGAATAGCAGTTTAAACAAAATGCAAATAACTCATTATTTATTACTTTATTTATATTATCAATTTGGAAGGGGTCAAATGGGGTCAAAATTTTTAAAGGTTTACAGAAGTAAAAGTTTTAGATAAATTCAACAGTTTTAAGGTTATGTAGACTAATGAATTATTATCAAGTATAGCGACATACATATAAGCCAATGTTAATTAAATACATATATTAACGGAGTGGAGGTCTTCCTCTTCCTCTGCTTCGGCGGGTACAGCGTCGAATACTTTCAGAGCTGGAGTGTTTTCGTCCATCGGACAACATGACCCAGCCAGCGTAGCTGCTGTCTTTTAATTCGCTGAAGACTATGTCAATGTCGTCGTATATCTCGTACAGCTCATCGTTCCATCGAATGCGATATTCTGCCGTGGCCAACGCGCAAAGGACCATAAATCTTTTCGCAGAACTTTTCTCTCGAAAACTCGCAACGTCGACTCATCAGTTGTTGACATCGTCCAAGCCTCTGCACCATATAGCAGGACGGGGAATTATGAGCGACTTATAGAGTTTGGTTTTGTTCGTCGAGAGAGGACTTTACTTTTCAATTGCCTACTCAGTCCGAAGTAGCACCTGTTGGCACCGGAGCATCCTGCGTTGGATTTCAGGCTGACATTGTTGGTGGTGTTAATACTGGTTCCTAAATAGACGAAATTATCTACAACTTCAAAGTTATGACTGTCAACAGTGACGTGAGAGCCAAGTCGCGAGTGCGACGACTGTTTGTTTGATGACAGGAGATATCGTTTTGCCCCCGTTCACTGCCAGACCCATTTATTTTGCTTCCTTGTTTAGTCTGGAGAAAGCAGAACTAACGGCGCGGGTGTTAAGGCCGATGATATCAATATCATCAGCATACGCTAGCAGCTGTACACTCTTATAAAAGATGGTACCTTCTCTACTAAGTTCTGCAGCTCGAACTATTTTCTCCAGAAGCAGGTTGAAAAAGTCACACGATAGGGAATCGCCTTGTCTGAAACCTCGTTTGGTATCGAACGGCTCGGAGAGGTCTTTCCCGATTCTGACGGAGCTCTTTGTGGTGCTCAGCGTCAGTTTACACAGCCGTATTAGTTTTGCGGGGATACCAAATTCAGACATCGCGGCATAGAGGCAGTTCCTTTTCGTGCTGTCGAAAGCAGCTTTGAAATCGACGAAGAGGTGGTGTGTGTCGATTCTCCTTTCACGGGTCTTTTCCAAGATTTGGCGCATGGTGAATATCTGGTCGGTTGTTGATTTTCCAGGTCTAAAGCCACACTGATAAGGTCCAATCAGCTTGTTGACGGTGGGCTTTAATCTTTCACACAATACGCTCGCTGATAGAAGAAGGAAGCGTCGGAGAGCCAATAAATTATATGCATGTATAAATGATCAGTATACTGAGCTGAGTCAATTTAGCATTGTCCGTCTGTCTGTTTGTCCGTCTGTGAATATACGAACTAGTCCCTCAGTTTTTAAGATATCGTTTTGAATATTTGCAAACTTCATTTTCTCTTCAAGAAGCTGCCATATAAACTGAACGATCGCAATCTAGTTCTGGTATGGAAAACTTTTGCATTTGACAATGTATCTTCACGAAATTTGGTATAGATTGTTTTCTAAGGCAACTATGTAATCTCCGAAGAAATTTTTCAGATCGGTTAACTACAGCATATAGCTGTCATATAAACTGAATGATCGGAATAAAATGCTTGCATGGGAAACTTCCTCATTTAACGATATATCTTCCCGAAGTTTGGTATGAGTTATTGTTTATAGAAATAATGTAATATTGAAAGAAATTGTTCAGATCGGCTCACTATAGCATATAGCTGCCATACAAACCGACCGATCGGAAACAAGGGTTTGTACGGAAAACTATCGCATTTGACGTGGTATCTTCACGGAATTTGACATGGATTACTGCTTAAGGTAATAACATAATCTCCGAAGAAATTGTTCAGATCGGTTAACTATAGCATATAGCTGCCATACAAACTGAACGATCGCAATCTAGTTCTGGTATGGATAACTTTTGCATTTGACAATTTATCTTCACAAAATTTGGTATAGATTATTTTCTAAGGCAGCTATGTAATCTCCGAAGAAATTTTTCAAGATCGGTTAACTACAGCATACCAAACTCTATAAGTCACTCATAATTCCCGTCCTGCTGTATGGTGCAGAGTCTTGGACGATGTCAACAACGGATGAGTCGACGTTGCGAGTTTTCGAGAGAAAAGTTCTGCGAAAGATTTATGGTCGTGCGCGTTAGCCACGGCGAATACCGCATTCGATGGAACAGCTGTACATACGACGACATCGACATAGTTCAGCGAATTAAAAGACAGCGGCTACGCTGGCTAGGTCATGTTGTCCGGATGGACGAAAACACTCCAGCTCTGAAAATATTCGACGCAGTACCCGCCGGGGGAAGCAGAGGAAGAGGAAGACCTCCACTCCGTTGGAAGGACCAAGTGGAGAAGGACCTGGCTTCGCTTGGAATATCCAATTGCGCCAAGTAGCGAGAAGAAGAAACGACTGGCGCGCTGTTGTTAACTCGGCTATAATCGCTTAAGCGGTTTCTACGCCAATTAAGAAGAAGAAGAAGAACTGCAATACGCAACATTGACATGACTTTTGAATGTGAATTAGACAACAGTGGCGAATATGGTACGATCCATATGTTGTCGACTTCGATGTGTTGTTAGCTTCGATATTCACGCCTCTAAATTGAATGCTAAATGTTCTGCCATTGTCCATCATTTCTAGTTTGTGTTTCCGAAAGAAAAGCACCTGGATAGTGTTTCGTACATTTATTGTCAGACATACAAACTTAAGTGGTATTGTGATGTCCGTAAGGTACATGAACCATATTGGTTTCGTATAATTCTGCTTCTATCTCTGGATCAGGAATTTCCGCAGAAATGATTTCATCAATTTGATTTGGTGTAACCACCATCCACCATCCAAAGAAGAATATGTGCGTGCGGCAAACCTCTCTTTTGCCACTCAACAGAGTACATCAAGCATCTAACAGCACCACATATACGTTGCTTTAAGATAAAGTTTATAAAACATCGCAACTGTTGTTTGAAAAGTTGTCCTCTGACATCGTGACGATCGCTTGCTGATTGCCCGCGATCCTTAATTTCATTCGTATGTCATACCATCCTGGGAATACTCGGTCATGTGCCATAGGCTGTCAATATACATACTTATGTTGACGCCAAAACGAACGCGACCTCTTCGTGGCATCGTAACAAATTTCAATCTGTAATTGAGCACTTTGTGTGAAACACACATAACGTTTTCACAGAATAAATTTCTATAATTTTTCTTTAAATAACCGGAATAAAGAAAGCAAACGACAAATGTGACAATTGAAAAACAAAAGGAAAAAAGTTGAAAAAAAAATTTTTGTATGAAAAAAAGTTATTTTTTGGAATTGTCCAACTTTCCGGCACGATTCCGATTACTTTGGCGGAGGGGTAAAAAAAACGAATTTTCGTATAAATGGGGTGTCTACGGTTAGGGGAGCTCCTCCAGAGGAGGAATATCCAAAAATAATGTAAAAATTACTAATATTTTTTAAAATATTCACGATTAAAAGTTCAAAAATTTGCACTAAGAAAAAATAATATTTCTCTATGTTTCACAAAATTTTTTCACATTTTTTACTTTGTATATTTAAATACACACTCTAAGCTTTGAAATAAGCTCACATTTCACATTAATTTTTCAATTTTTAAGCTAAATTTTGTAATTTAAAAATAACATAGCACACTCATCGTTGAAAAGGTCAGATTGTTTACAATTATGAGGAAAACGAGCCTTGCCACATCTTAAACAGTAAATATGTAGGATTTTTAACAATTTTTCTTTGTTTGTTTTATCGCGTGATTCTTTTTTCTATATTAAACATAAAAAAATACTTTCTTCCTATGTATATGAGTAAAACGTAATTTATGTGACTGAAGCACTTTCGCGAAGTACTCCTTTATGCATTGGCGGCCTTCGGCCGCACTTTAAAAAAATAACCCTGGTCGAGCGAATACCCGGGGTGACTGAAGTACTTTCACGTAGTACTCCTTTATGCATTGGCGGCCTTCGGCCGCGCTTTAAAAAAATAACCCTGGCCGAGCGAATACCCGGGGTGACTGAAGTGCTTTCGCGTAGTACTCCTTTCTGCGTTGGCAGCCTTCGGCCGCGCACTAAAAAAATAACCCTGGCCGTGCGAATAACCGGGGTGACTGTAGTGCTTTCGCGTAGTACTTCTTTCTGCGTTAAAAAATAAAAAACATATTAACTTTTTGCTGACAGATATAATAACCAAAAAATATAACCACTTTATATCCGAAACTCATATTTTAAATATAATAATATATATATCGTCACCTCTGATTATATCTGTCAGCGATATCCATTTATTTTTTATGATACACTGGTTTGTATTTTAGGTGACGATATATATATTATTATATTTAAAATATGAGTTCCGGATATAAAGTGGTTATATTTTTCGGTTATCATGCACTCATATTGAAACAAAATTTGAGTTTTCGTACTGTACTGTACTGTACACCTTACACTTCATTACGTAATATTATTATATAATATTACTTATACAAATGTATATAATATTATTATATAATATTACTTATTTGCTTAATAAATCTAAAAAAGAAAATATCCATATGCATGAATAGAGGAATTTTTACGAAAAAGAGGAATTTCAGCGAATTGCCTTGTCATCACATGGCAGCGCTTCATTTCTTCGTAATTTTTGGTAAACAAATGAGGTTCAAAAGAGTGTAAAATGTAATTTTTGAAATAAAGATTTTTTATATAAAAAACCTGCTAAAAGTGTAAAATGTGGATTTATTTAAAAGATAATAGTGTAATTTAATTAATTTGAAGAGAAAAATGTGAATAAAGTGTGTTTAACGTGGTGAAATAGCTTCTTGAAATGTTCGAATTTTGCGAATTTTTGAACTTTAAGGTCGAATATCTCCTAAACTAAGCGTTTGCGGTACCTATAACCCTATATATTTTTTAATCCATTTCCTCTTTCCAACGGTTCCTTCAAATCGCGGCGCCAAAGAAATCCGAATTGTGCCGTATACAGTTTCTTACGGTTCTACTGCAAGCTTCTCGGTCATTAATTTGCCATATGCGTTCTCGAAGAAGCGCAGCCAACGCTTTAGCCCCAGCGTGGTGATTTCGAATGTGCAGTAACCGTAAATATGTTTTAACGAAGTGCGAACTTTTATTTAGTAAAAGCGGAAATTTGGCATCGTATGGGGACAGGCATTTAATAGGCGACCTCTTACTCGGATTAATTTGAACGACAGCGACATATCCGAGTACTCATGCAAAAACGGGTTGAGTTTTAGCAAGTTTACGGGTAGGGAATTTTTGAATATAATTCAAAAATTCTGAATGTTGGACCACCTGCGCAATTTTTAGAAAACTCAAGTTTAACTCTTCTGATGTCAGATGCTGTCCCATGGAGGATTTTGGTGGTCGTCTGATCCTTTCTTCTTCTTAATTGGCGTAGACACTGCATACGCGATTACAGCCGAGTTAACAACAGCCCGCCAGTCATTTCTTCTTTTCGCAAGGTGGCGCCAATTGGATAATCCAAGCGTAGCCAGGTCTTTCTCCACTTGGTCCTGGAGTGGAGGTTTTCCTCTTCCTCTGCTTCTCCCGGGTACTGCGTCGAATACTTTCAGAGCTGGAGTATTTTCATCCATTCGGACAACATGACCTAGCCAGCGTATCCGCTGTCTTTTAATTCGCTGAACTATGTCAATGTCGTCGTATATCTCGTACAGCTCTTCGTTCCATTGAATGCGATATTCACCGTGGCCAACGCGCAAAGGACCATAAATCTTTCGCAGAATTTTTCTCTCGAAAACTCGCAACGTCGACTCATCAGTCGTTGTCATCGTCCAAGCCTCTGCACCATATGGCAGTGCGGGAATTATGAGTGACTTATAGAGTTTGGTTTTTATTCGTCGAGAGAGGACTTTGCTTTTCAATTGCCTATTCAGTCCGAAGTAGCACCTGTTGGCAAGAGTTATCCTGCGTTGGATTTCCAGGCTGACATTGTTGGTGGTGTTAATACTGGTTCCTAAATAGACGAAATTATCTACAACTTCAAAGTTATGACTGTCAACAGTGACGTGAGTGCCAAGTCGCGAGTGCGACGACTGTTTGTTTGATGACAGGAGATATTTCGTCCTGCCCTCGTTCACTGCCAGACCGATTTTCTGTGCTTCCTTGTCCAGTCTGGAGAAAGCAGAACTAACGGCGTGGGTGTTGAGGCCGATGATGTCAATATCATTGGCATACGCCAGCAGCTGTACACTCTTATAAAAGATTGTAACTGCTCGATTAAGTTCTGCAGCTCGAATAATTTTCTCCAGCAACAGATTGAAAAAGTCGGATGATAGGGAGTCGCCTTGTCTGAAACCTCGTTTGGTATCGAACGGCTCGGAGAGGTCCTTCCCGATTCTGACTTAGTCTTGGGTGTTAATCTTTCACACAATACGCTCGATATAACCTTATACGCGATGTTGAGGAGGATTATCCCACGGTAGTTGGCGCAGATTGTGGGGTCTCCCTTTTTGTGGATTGGGCATAGCACACTTAAATTCCAATCGTAGGGCATGCTTTCGTCCGACCATATTTTACAAAGAAGCTGATGCATGCTCCTTATCAGTTCTTCGCCGCCGTGTTTGAATAGCTTGGCCGGCAATCCATCTGCCCCCGCCGCTTTGTTGTTCTTCAGACGGGTAATTGCTATTCGAACTTCTTCTTGGTCGGGTAATGGAACGTCTGCTCCATCGTCATCGATTGGGGAATCGAGTTCGCCTTCTCCTGGCGTTGTACTTTCACTGCCATTCAGCAGGCTGGAGAATTGTTCCCTCCATAATTTAAGTATGCTCTGGGCATCGGTCACTAGATCACCTTTGGGGGTTCTACAAGAGTATGCTCCGGTCTTGAAACCTTCTGTAAGCCGCCTCATTTTCTCGTAGAATTTGCGAGCATTACCCCTGTCTGCCAGCTTATCAAGCTCTTCGTACTCACGCATTTCGGCCTCTTTCTTTTTCTGTCTGCAAATGCGTCTCGCTTCCCTCTTCAACTCTCGATATCTATCTCATCCCGCACGTGCTGTGGGCGTTCGTAACGTTGCGAGGTAGGCAGTCTGTTTTCTCTCCGCTGCGACACGCCACTCCTCGTCTTACCAGCTGTTCTTTTGCGCTTTCCGAAAACCAATGGCTTCGGTTGCAGCTGTACGTAAGGAGTTTGAAATGCCGTCCCACAGTTTCCTTATACCGAGTTGTTGACGAGTGCTCTCAGAGAGCACTTCCTCTTTCCAACGGTACCTTCAAATCGCGGCGCCAAAGAAATCGGAATTGTGCCAACTTTCCGACTTTTCCTCACGAAAAGCATACGGTTTTTTTATTTCTAAACTTTCCTCGATCCACAACGAACAAATTCTGAAAATTTCATCAAGATTGGTTCAGCTGTTCTCGAGCTTTAGCGTTACTAACAGCATTCATTCGTTTCTATGGGAAAAAGAAAAGGACTCTTTTTAGGGGTTTTCCGGCAATTATTCGAATTTTTTTCGCAATAAAAACCATCCTTGAGCCTCAGCGAACATTTTAAAAAAAGAATTGGCAAAATTGGTCCAGGCGTTTTTGAGTTATGCGCCAGCATTTAAAATCATGTTCGTTTTTATTTCTTTTTTTAAAATCGTATTTGAAAATTTATTTTCTTCATATTTTTTTTCGGAAAATTTTCCAGAATTTTCTTGAGTATTCTCCTTGTTTGGGCGGAGACCTGTCGGAATTGGTGGTAATCACCGAAATCGGTCCAGGCGTTCTCCAGTTCCAAGCGTAGTAACTAACGTCACTTTCTTTTATATATATATGTAGATGTATACTGTGGATACATATGTATATACATACATATATATTATTTACCGTATTTGTTTCTATCGGTACTTGAATTTGCCAATTTAAAACTTGCACTAACCGTTTTTATTAACGGGTTTAATTTCTATCGGTTCTATTCCATTGACCGTTGGTGCAACATACATATACTATCTATATACATATATAAAATTAAGTGGCAAAACTTCCTGTTCGCATACTCCTCCTAGACGGCTTGCCCGATTTCAATGAAATTTTCAGGGGTGATTGGGGCTGTTTGGGGGGTGCACATAAGAAATTTAATATGTGTATCATTGAACGTTTTGCAAAAAAAAAAAAAAAAACATGTTACATCCCGCCTATACAAATTCTCATGAAATAATGTTTTGCCGCAAGATTGGCAGTCCTGTCAAATGCCTTTTACTAATCAACAGAAACAACTGGCGGATGTTTACAATTAATAAAAAACATTGACATCGCATGTTGATCGTTTTTGCCTGTCATTCGTTCTTTCTATGAATGACTGTCAAGCAGACAAGGCATACAGAACGTAAGTGTTCCGCTGCACTGAGTGCATCAAAAACAAGTAAGGAAGGGCTAAGTTCGGGTGTCACCAACCATTTTATACTCTCGCATGATAAAGTGATAATCGAGATTTCATTATACGCCATTTACATATTTTTCAAATACCGTATTTTTGTAGTTTTATTCCGCTGTCATCATTGGTTCCTAATGTACTATATATTATACAGAGAAGGCAACAGATGGAATTCAAAATAGCGTTATATTGGAAGAAGGCGTGGTTGTGAACCGATTTCACCTATATTTCGTACATGTCATCAGGGTGTTAAGAAAATATTATATACCGAATTTCATTGAAATCGGTCTAGTAGTTCCTGAGAAATGGTTTTTGGTCCATAAGTGGGCTACGCCACTCCCATTTTCAATTTTTAAAAAAAGCCTGGGTGCAGCTTCCTTCTGCACTTTCTTTTGTAAAATTTAGTGCTTCTGACGTTTTTTGTTAGTCCGTTAACGCACTTTTAGTGATTTTCAACATAACCTTTGTATGGGAGGTGGGCGTGGTTATTATCCGATTTCTTCTATTTTTGAACTGTATATGGAAATGCCTGAAGGAAACGACTCTGTATAGTTTGGTTGACATAGCTATAGTAGTTTCCGATACGTACAAAAAACTTAGTAGGGGGCGGGGTCACGCCCACTTTTCCAAAAAAATTACGTCCAAATATGCCCCTTCCAAATGCGATCCCTTGTGCCAAATTTCACTTTAATATCTTTATTTATGGCTTAGTTATGACACTTTATAGGTTTTCGGTTTCCGCCATTTTGTGAGAGTGGCAGTGGGCCGATTTTGCCCATCTTCGAACTTTACCTTCTTATGGAGCCAAGGATTACGTGTACCAAGTTTCATCATGATATATCAATTTTTACTCAAGTTACAGCTTGCACGGACGGACAGACAGACATCCGGATTTCGACTCTACTCGTCACCCTGATCAATTTGGTATATATAACCCTATATCTGACTCTTTTAGTTTTAGGACTTACAAACAACCGTTATGTGAACAAAACTATAATACTCTCCTTAGCAACATTGTTGCGAGAGTATAAAAAAAATGTTTCAACATTGTGTGTATTTTTCTCAGATTTCAACGTGATTAACATTCTGCGTACAACACAAAGCAAGTGAGTATTGTTATTGCTTCGTATGTGATGCCATGCGGTTCGATTGTCGCTTGAAAATGCGCGGTGTGTGTAAAAAAAAAAAGTGTTTCAACATTGCGTGTTTTTTCCAGATTAAATTCCATCGATTTGCTACATTTATTAGAACCGATTTTGTGTTTTTCTGCTGACCGTGCAACACACACAAATCAAGTGAGTATTGTTATTGTTTCGTAAGTGCTTTCATGCGGTTTGCAAATACACTGTTGGTGGGTCTTATTGCATATGCGTATGAGGGTAAAATACATAGTTTAAGATGTAGTTTTAGGTTAATCTTTCCATTTTTATTTATGTACTTCAAATATGTATACTCTAGCACGACCACCGGGGACAACACTAACTACCTTTTTCGAGTTGTGTGAAAACGATGAATTTGCAAGAACATTGCTATATTCCGAAATACCACAATATTTCAATTGGAATCCATCATCGAAAACATTTCAACGACGAAAGCAAGGAGAGCGTGTTGACGGTTATCCAAATGTCCGTAAAACCGATGCCATAAGACGCATTTACACCATCCATCCGAACAACGCCGAATGTTTCTATTTGCGTCTGCTATTAGTCAACGTGCGCGGACCAAGATCATTTTATGATTTGAAAACTGTTGACGGTCAGTTGTGTGCGACGTATCGTGAAGCATGTCAGCGATTGCATTTGTTAGAAGATGATATGCATTGGGACACCGCACTTCATGACGCATCACTCACATCTCATCCAAAACAAATACGCGTACTATTCGCCATAATAATATCAACATGCCTTCCGTGAAATCCGCAAGAACTGTGGAATAAGTACAAAGACTGCATGACCGAGGACTTATTAATTTTGGCGCGTAATCGAGCATCGGACGCAGACTTGCTATATACATTACAAATGTATAATGATGCTTTGATATTGGTTGAAGATCTGTGCCTTACAATTGCAAATAAGGCATTAGCGCAACTTGGCATAACTGCGCCCAATCGTTTAGCGATTGATATGCTTGACCATGAGCTTCAACGTAAACAACAATACGATTGCAATGAATTGCGTGCTTTCATACAAGCTAACATTACCAAATTGAATATTCAGCAGAAAAATGCTTATGATAAGATTATACGAGCGGTTGACAATAACGCCGGTGGATTCTACTTTCTGAATGCGCCCGGTGGTACAGGGAAAACGTTTCTGATCTCTTTGATTCTTGCTACTATACGGTCACAGCAGAAAATTGCGCTGGCAATTACTTCGTCAGGCATCGCTGCTACTCTACTTGATGGCGGCCGAACAGCACATTCTGCGTTGAAATTACCGTTGAACATCCAAGTCGTTGAAACATCAACGGCAACATATCGAGGAATTCAACAATGGCAAAAGTTTTGCGAGGAGCTGGAATAGTTCTACGGGATTAGTGCCCAATGGCTAACAAAAAGTCATTAGAAGCATTCAATAGTACAATGCAAGATTTACGAAAAAAGCAACAACTTTTTGGCGGAGCATTAGTCTTATTATCCGGCGATTTTCGGCAAACTTTGTCAATCATTCCTCGATCAACTCCTGCCGACGAAATAAACGCATGTTTAAAATCGTCAGTTTTGTGGAGACATGTTCAAAGGCTGACTCTTACCATCAACATGCGAGTCCAATTGCAAAATGATCGATCCGCAGCGGCGTTTTCGAAGCAGTTGTTGGACATTGGCGAAGGCAAAATACCAATCGATGATACCGGTTTGATCACATTGCCGAACAACTTTTGTACACTTTTACAATCGAAAGAAGAATTGATTGAAAGTGTATTTCCGAATATTGTTCAACACTATCAACGCCACGATTATTTAAGTGAACGCGCAATATTTGCACCGAAAAATGTACACGTCAACGAAATCAATCTTGCCATTCAAGAAAAACTGACAGGAGAAGCTACAACATATACATCGATTGATAGCGTTTTGAATCAAAATGAAGTAGTCACTTATCCAACTGAATTCTTGAATTCTTTGGATCCCCCCGGCCTGCCGCCGCATCGTTTGGTCCAAAAAGTCGGTTTACCCATTATACTTCTACGAAATCTGAAGCCACCGACTTTGTGTAATGGCACAAGACTTTCAGTCAAAAAATTGTGGCCAAATTTGATTGAAGCAACAATACTAAATGGCAAGGCAGCAGGCGAAGTTGTACTCTTACCACGCATTTCCATGATTCCAACGACATGCCGTTTGAATTTAAGCGCTTGCAGATCCCAGTACGTCTTGGCTTTGCGATGACCATCAACAAATCGCAAGAACCGTGCATCTCCCACGGCCAATTGTTCGTCGCATGCTCGAGAGTGGGAACACCAAGGTGCTTATTCATTTACGCGCCAGGTGGAAAAACCAAAAATGTTGTATACCAATATGTTTTATAAATGTTTTATAAATAAGTAACAGTGTTACAACAATCAATAAAACATAAAGTAAAAACCCTTAACAGTTTTAATCGATTTAGGTGTAGCGAAAAACACAGGGTAACAGCTAGTACATATAATAAATAAAATCAAAAGTGGAATTGATACACTCACTCTGATTTTCCTCAAGGACTTTGGGTTTAGAAATTTGGTGAAGAGTGGTGTGTATCCTTTTCTTGCTTCTCTGGTGGGATTTCCTTCCTACGCCGGCGTTCCGCTTTGTTGTTGATGATTTCCGTTTCACTTAACTGGGTTTATTAAGTTTACCAAGCAGCTTGTGACATCCAGAAGAAAGCGTCTGCCTGCGAAGATTAGCTTCGGTATAGCCGACGTTAACGTTTTCTCTTGTTTTATTTGTATTTAGGTTGTTTTATTTATTTATTAGTTTTTTTTTTTTTTGAGTTCGCGCCCGTATTTATTTTATTTAGTGTTGGTTTGCACTAACTTGTTTTTTTTTTTGTTGATGTATATAAAAATTTGTTTTAGTTGTATAACAGGTATATTAACACAGATTTCACTGCACTATTCTCCTGTGGCATAAATCACAATTTCATGCACATAATATTTATAATATGTTGTTTTAGTATGAAAATATTCTTCACTGCACAACAGGCTTTTTTTTCTTTTTTCCGCCCCACTTTTTGTTATGTCATATGTAGGTGCATTTATGTATGCAGGTTTATGTACCACTTTTTACACTCTCGCAACAATGTTGCTAAGGAGAGTATTATAGTTTTGTTCACATAACGGTTGTTTGTAAGTCCTAAAACTAAAAGAGTCAGATGAAGGGTTATATATACCAAAGTGATCAGGGTGACGAGTAGAGTCGAAATCCGGATGTCTGTCTGTCCGTCCGTCCGTCCGTGCAAGCTGTAACTTGAGTAAAAATTGAGATATCATGATGAAACTTGGTACACGTATTCCTTGGCTCCATAAGAAGGTTAAGTTCGACGATGGGCAAAATCGGCCTACCGCC
Organism: Bactrocera tryoni; assembly: GCF_016617805.1. Lineage (NCBI taxonomy): Eukaryota > Metazoa > Arthropoda > Insecta > Diptera > Tephritidae > Bactrocera > Bactrocera tryoni. The sequence goes on from NW_024395977.1 coordinate 4,241,570, forward strand.
ACGCCCACAAAATGGCGGAAACCGAAAACCTATAAAGTGTCTTAACTAAGCCATAAATAAAGATAATAAAGTGAAATTTGGCACAAGGGATGGCATTAGGGAGGGGCATATTTTGACGCAATTTTTTTGGAAAAGTGGACGTGGCCCCGCCCCTACTAAGTTTTTTGTACGTATCTCGGAAACTACCATAGCTATGTCAATTGTTTTCTTCAGGCATTTCGATACACAGTTCAAAAATGGAAGAAATCGAATAATAACCACGCCCACCTCCCATACAAAGGTTATGTTGAAAATCACTAAAAGTGCGTTAACGGACTAACAAAAAACGTCAGAAACACTAAATTTTACGGAAAAAGTGGCAGAAAGAAGCTGTACCCAGGGTTTTTTTAAAAATTGAAAATGGGCGTGGCCTCGCCCACTTATGGACCAAAAACCATATCTCAGGAACTACTAGACCGATTCCAATGAAATTCGGTATATAATATTTTCTTAACACCCTGATGACATGCACGAAATATAGGTGAAATCGGTTCACAACCACGCCTTCTTCCAATATAACGCTATTTTGAATTCCATCTGATGCCTTCTCTGTATAATATATAGTACATACATTAGGAACCAATGATGATAGCGGAATAAAACTTTACAAAAATACGGTATTTGAAAAATATGTAAATGACGTATAATGAAATCTCGATTATCACTTTATAATGCGAGAGTATAAAATGTTCGGTGACACCCGAACTTAGCCCTTCCTTACTTGTTTAATATATGTATGTATGTTCATAGATTCGTGTTATATTTGGTGTCACTGGACTTTAAACTTGTTTTTCTTTTTTAAATATATACACATGTACATACAGTGAAACTTCGATAACTCGTATTTGCAAGGGACCACAATTTATATACGAGTTATGGAGTTTTTCAAGTTATCAAGTTATACAACTTATAGAGGCAACATACAGAATATACGATCTATAGAGTTTTTTTTATTTATTTTTTCAATTTTACATAAAAACAAGAAATGATTGTACATATCTAAATTATAAAATATAAAGTACATATGTTATTCAATCAATATATGTATGTATGTATTTTGAAAAATTGTACAAAAAAATTAAGAAAAGTGTTCATTTTAAAAGAAATCCGTAATATGTTTTTGACGGACATTATTTTAGCATATTTTAGCTATGGCATTATCAATGTTTACAATGTCATTAAAAATGGGTCTTCAACATTTGATGCCATGAAAAAAAGACGCAAATTTTCAATTGAAGCTTTCGCAACCTTTGTGGAAACTGAGGGAATTTCAAATGTTTCATCGTTTTCATCGTCGATGTTTTCGAAACCCAGAATTTCATCATCATTGAGGCTTCCCGTAATCACCAACTGATCATCAACATGAATGTAGTCATCAAAGTTTACACGTGTTTCTGCATTTTGTGGAACACGAGCCCACTCTGCTATGTGAAGTACATCTTCGCTGATTACGACTACATTTTGATCCTTAACAAAACCGCAAGCTCGAAAACAGTTTTTAATAGTCGATTTACTGATATTTGTCCAGGCTTTATGAGCAATATTCATTGCATCATAAATCGAAATGGAATAATCCTTTTTTTCCTCGATGCTTTCAAGCAGTTTAACAACAATTTCTTTACGGTACAATGTTTTGAAACTTTTGATTATGCCTTTGTCGAGTGGTTGCAAAACTGAAGTGGTGTTAGGTGGGAGAAATTCAGTCTGCACATTGCTCAAAGGTTCCATTGCAGTGGGGGCGGTGCAATTATCAATAAATAATAAAATCTTTCTATTTTGTTTTATCATTTGTTGGTTCACCAATTGTAGCCATTCAAGAAATAAATTACGTGTCATCCATGACTTTGAATTTGCACGATAAAGCATAGGGAACGTCTTGATGTTTTTAAAGCATCTGAGTTTCATGGATTTACCAATCATTAATGGTTTAAATTTTTCTAACCCATCCATATTTGCAGCAAGCAACAGAGTAAGACGATCCTTGCTCAATTTGCCACTATGACAAATTTGGCCTTTTAAAGACAAAGTGCGATCAGGAAGACACTTGTAAAAAAAGACCCGTTTCATCCGCGTTGAAAATATTCTTGGGCTCATAATTCTCTATTAACTTTTGAATGTTTTCTCTCCATTGAACGCACACTTCATCATCAACGGCCGCGCTTTCACCGCACTTACATTATTTCTCTTCTTGAAATTGTCCAACCAGCCATTATTTGCGTTGAATTGTGTTAAGCCCAATTTTGCGGCATACACCTTTGCTTTTTCTCTTAGTAAATGTCCTCCAACTGGAATAGTATTAGATTCTCGGCATTGCAAAAACCAAGTGAGTACTCTCTTTTCTAATTCCGGGTATTCTGGTAATTTTTGGCGCTTACGTTTGGTGTTTAAGGGCAAACAAATACAGATCCTTTTTTTCAAAATTGATGTGATAGTAGATGGCGCAATACCGAACCTTTTCCCAATTTCTACTTGTTTTTCACCATTTTTTACGGCAAGAATAATTTCTCTTTTTTTTTTTTTAATTGGCAATATTTTGCACTTACGAGAACTTGACTTCTTGCGTCCTAATTGATACTAATCTACGCTAGTTATAGAAAACAAAGCAAAACTTATGAATAAGCGTAACTGTAAAATAATAACGGTTAAAAAACGTACTATGTTTTCGTCACGTACGGTTTTTTGTGAAAAAAAATACGAGTTGTAGAGGCTTTTGAGGAAAAAATACGAGTTGTAGAGGCTTTTGATACACATTTTTCAATTTTTGTCTCAAGAAAAATACGAGTTATCAAAGGGACCGAAATACATGCATTTTTCGCGAATTTTTCTAGGGACCGAAGAAATACTATGAAATATCAAGGTTTTTCGCTTATCGAGGTTACGACTTTTCGAAGTTTCACTGTATATGTATAAATATACATATATATGTATATATTTTTTTTATTTTATTGTTTCACCAGTGTGCCGTTCTTTTTGCCTCGAAGGACCATGAATATTCCACGCACTCACCTTTTTTTCTTTTCGCACTTCAAATTTAGGTATGGTTTTGTTACTTTCCGCGCACTCACCTTCTCGGTTACCACGACAGCCTTTTCCAAATGAAAAGCAACGAATTTCTTCAGGTAGATGTATGTATAGATGTGTAAACGGGTGTATTTAATGCAGTTTTGTGTGAGTTGATGTGTATATGTATACAAACGTGTATATTTAATACGGTTTTGTGTAATATATAAATTATTGGTATAAAAGGTAATATAAAAAATTATTATTGAAAATTTTCGGGACGATATTCGCACACGCGTAGAAGTCGCTGCTGAGATCGAAAGCGAAGTGAGTGCTTATTTATACAGCGATGTTAAGGAGGCTAATCACACGGTAGTTGGCGAAGATTGTGGGGTCTCCTTTTTTATGGATTGGGCATAGCACACTTAAATTCCAATCGTTAGGCATGCTTTCGTCCGACCATGTTTTACAAAGAAGCTGATGCTTCAGTTCCTCGCCGCCGTGTTTGAATAGCTCGCCCGGCAATCCGTCGGCCCCTGCCGCTTTGTTGTTCTTCAGGCGGGCAATTGCTATTCGAACTTCTTCATGGTCGGGCAATGGAACGTCTGCTCCATCGACATCGATTGGGGAATCGGGCTCTCCTTCTCCTGGTGTTGTGCGTTTACTGCCATTTAGCAGGCTGGTGAAGTGTTCCCTCCATAATTTAAGTATGCTCTGGGCATCGGTGACTAGATCACCTTTGGAGGTTCTACAAGAGAATGCTCCGGTATTGAAACCTTCTGTAAGCCGCCGCATTTTTTCGTAGAATTTTCGAGCATTACCCCATTCTGCCAGCTTATCAAGCTCATCGCACTCACGCATTTCGGCCTCTTTCTTCTTCTGTCTGCAAATGCGTCTCGCTTCCCTTTTCAACTCTTGGTATCTATGCCATCCCGCACGTGTAGTGGTCGATCGTAACGTTGCGAGGTAGGCAGTCTGTTTTCTCTCCGCTGCGATACGGCACTCCTCGTTGTACCAGCTGTTCTTTTTTGGTGGCTTTTCGATCCGGAGACTGCCAGGTAGCTTGATGTATTTTCTTATGCTGGAATCTAGTACTACAGATAACCATATTTCAGGCCCCGGCGAAGTCAATCAGCCTCTACCCATTTGGGGATGTTTCGTCGTGGAGGCTGAATTTACCGACCGTAGTGCCAAATATACCTTTTTTGCCCACCCTGGCGTTAAAGTCGCTAAGCACGATTTTGACATGTTGGCGGGGGCAGCTCTCATAAGCGCGCTCCAAGCGCTCATAGAAGGCATCTTTGGTCACATCGTCGGGGCGTGCAAAATTGCTATTGCTAAAAAGAATGGTGTGGACTTTCCTCAAATATCCGCTTGCTTAAAAATATACATATTTCTGTTGTTAATATACCTACTTCTGTTAACAATATTGCGACAACTCTACCTAGACGATGCAGCTTAAGTGTTACAATCATAATTATGTGACTGTTACCATAGGCCCTGCAATGATTATGGAAGCTTTGCAATTCTTACTGAATATACTATACATATGAATAAGAACTGGATACATAATTTAATAACAGCTCCGTTTATCACATCTACCAAGGTTGCCAGATTGGTTCAATCTCTTCATTCGGAACAGATTTCCGACATTAACTATTCAGTCAATTGTATTCCCATAACTCCTATATCTGCAGACCTAACTCTTTTAGACAATAGTGAAAACATGGACAATAACCGATTAGACGTAGCGCCAAGTGAAGGGCAAAACTGACTTACATAATTCAGGATAATAATTCCGAATAATTATCATTTGGAACAATATACGTTGGGCCGAAACATATATTCTCTGACGCATATATGTAGTAAGATAACACATTCAAGAATTCGCAATTTTGACAGAAGAGCGTGTACCAGTCAAAACTTGTTCTACAATTGAAGAAAATTAGAATTGTTGCAAATTTATAATACTGTATACATTTATCTTGGGAAGTGTTTAGGACGTTGCACTGTGTTACGGCTAGTGGAAAAGTAACTTTTCTCCGATTATTTTTTTCAGTGTTTTTAATGGTGCAATTTTGTCACAGACATTCCAAGTAAACAAAAAATACATAAAGCTTATTTTTATGTTGACCCGTTGATTGATTTCAGAAGTCAAATATACAAAATTTTCACGAAAAGAGGGGATTTCAGGGCTGTATTCAAAATGATCTCATTTTATTTTGGTGACAGATATTTTGATTCGGAAAAAAAATCTGCTTTCGGACAAGTATCTTCTGTAAAACAAAGGAATGTTGTTTGAGATATTTTCATATGCACCTTTTTTAGAGCGAATACCTGACTAAAGGTCCATTTTTCCTTTAAATTTGGGTTAGGTAAGCAATATCTAAAAAGTCCCAGAGAGTCCAAGTTCCAAACCACTACAAAAATGTTACATAATTTGTTTTCAACGAACTGTGAAAAAATTAGCTGCCCATACCTACCCTCCTGGGAGTTATAGCGATTTTAGTATATCACTCTCAGTATTTATTCCATAGAAATAGAACGGAAATTCTCGGAATCACTTATTGAATAATTTAATCATATTGGTTTTCGGGTAACTTTCCGTCATCCCACGTCAAATTTTTATTTTTTTCAGACCGGTTTCGGCTAATCGCCATCTTTTCTTTTTTGTCACTAATTAGTCCGCATGTGTGTCCGTCTTTATATAGTGTTTTCTTTTAGCTTGTGGTGGTACCTTTCTCTCTCTCTGTTGTTTTACTATTTTATTCTCTCTCTTTCGCTCTCTCTTTCTCCGCCTTTGATTTTACGTCTAGTTAGGTGGGTAAAATAATCCGTTATTGCACGCTTATTTGTATTGTTTTTATTTTGTGGATTCCCTTCATTTACTACATTTAATTTCTTTCTGATGCGTTTTTCATATAAGTGTTTTAATGGTTCGAATATTACATCAGAATATATAATTATAATTTTGACAGTCAAGAATTATGGAATACATTAAAATTTCCTATCAGGAACTGCATGAGTTGATGCAACAGAGTAAAACTAGAAACGTGGAGGATGTTTTGGAATTGCTTGATCATGAGAATGGAGTGAAAAGTAGTTTAATATTTCCAAACATAAAAGATAAATTAAAAAGTTTGTCAATAAGTACAATACACGTCTTCAAGAGTTTAACAGGATGTATGAACGGCTTGGAGCTACGGACTGGATTCAAGAGGGCTAAATTGAAGAAAGAAGTTACATTATGCTGTGAGAAAACAAATATGAAAAGAAGTATGGAACTAATAATAGAAACAGAAGAGGTTTTTGCAGATTTAATTAAATACACAGCTGAAGAATTGAGAAAAGAGGAAGAAGGGGATATAAAGGCAGCTTTGGCTTTCTTTATGGACATGAAACTCAGCGTTTATCAGTGGCAAAAGTTAAAAGAATATCATGAAAAATAAAATTAATTTCCTAGTTACAGAAAACTTTTAGAGGAGAAAAAGAAATGTTATCCAGAGGATGTCGAGTAATTGAAAAGTCTGCTTCAGTCAAACTACAATCTCTTTTGGATCACACCGCGAATAGAATACTGGAATCCCAATCAATTGACCTCCTTCAAGCATATGCAGAGAAATTAATGTTATTGATTAGCAAATGGGGTATGGGTGGATCTTCAGGACATAGCCAGTATGAACAAAACTTTACTGATAATACAGCAACTGATAGTAGCTTGTTCACTATATCTTTGGCTCCTTTAGTTCTTTCATGCAATAAAGAACAAGTGTGGGAGAATCCAACACCATCATCAACCAGATATTGCAGACCAATCAAGTTTGAATATGCTAAGGAGACTGCAGAGTATACAAAGCAACAGGATGATCTCATGAAAGAACAAATAAATAGTATACACGAAACGATTATCAACATAAGCGGATTACAATTTAAAGTAGAACATAAATTGGAGGAAACAATGGTTGATGGAAAAGTCTGTAATTCTTCATCAGATAACAAGTCTGCAGCAACATGCTACATTTGCCACGCAAAGCCCAGTGAAATGAATCAGTTGGACAAAATTGTTAAAAGGACACCCAATCAGGAAGCTTATAGATTTGGATTATCAGCATTACATTGTAGAATAAGATTTATGGAAACCCTACTGAACAGAGATCAAAGAAAAAAGGAAGTTCAACAAAACCTGAAAGATCAGCTCCAAATAACTGTCGATGTGGAAGTGGAACAACTAATGACGGTAACACAGCAAGGAAATTCTTTAGTGATCCTGGGGAAACCGCTCTGGCCACAGGAGTAGATACCGAACTTATAAGTAGGTTTTCTAGTATTCTTCAGGCTATAACTTCTGGATATACGATAGACTGCGATAAGTTCTCTAAGTACGGAAAAGAAACTGCTGGTCTCTATGTAAAGAAATATTCGTGGCATTATATGCCACATACTGTCCACAAGGTTCTTATTCATGGAGCTGAAATAATTCGTTCATTTTTGGTCCCCAATGGGCAACTATCAGAAGGAGCATTGGAAGCAGGAAACAAGGACTTCTGAAACACAAGGCTTTACCATGCGAGGAAAACATCAAGAAAAGACAATTGTGAAGACATATTACATTATCTGCTCGCCAATTCTGATCCCACAATCACAAGTAGGAGAATACTGAAGGAGAAGAAACACCTGAAATTATCAGAGGAAGCAATGAACTTATTGGTAGATGACTGATAATTTGTAATTTTTCTGTAGAATGCAATAAAATATGCCTGTGTTATAAAATAGTATCTTCAAATTTTTTTTATTCTACATCTATTCTAGCACTCCACATAAATGAGCATAACTCTCTTAAAACTGCAGCTATTGACTTCAAAGTGGTATCAAATTAAAGCTTTTATTGCCACCTTTCAAATAAGAAATGAAAGAGATTTTGATTTTATATAAAATTTCATAGTTTTGCAACAAACATCGAAAAATCATGAAAATTTGACGTTTATAATTCTTGTTTGGACCGCCCTATACTTTATTTAAAAAAACAAAGCACAGGGTATTTATCAGAAATAAAAGAAGAATTAAAATAATTTTTTTTTGTAATTTTTTCGAACAACTTTTTTCTTTTTTGACTTTTGTTGAAAATTTGACCCAACAATTTTTTTCGGTGTTAATTTTTTTTTCACTCATTCTGTTTGGGATTTCATTCTGACCAATCTGTAGAAGTTTCTCATCGATACAAATAAAATTACAGTTTAGGCAATATGATTTCCAAAAAATTCCGGTTTCGCAAGACTGTGCGTTGCTGAGTTACGGCTCATAATACATTATACGGATATTTGTTCAAAACTTGATTCAACACGATGATATAAGGTTTTAAAAGTTATTAGAACCTCTCTTCGGGCTGGCAAGCTGAGAAAAAACGGTAACTGCAATGATTCGCCAAGTGGGCTTCCAAACTTCTTCATTACTTTATCGGCTGCAGAAGCTTAGTGGATTGAACTTTTGGTCATTCTTTCAAAAACTGGCGATTTTAAAGGAATTGCGGAAGAAGAAGCCAACAATTTAACAAAGCAAAGGTGGTATCGCTTTCTTTTGTGAGATATTTTGTCTACCGTATTCGACAAATCCTTAAACTTTTTAAAGATAATGCCGGCATTTTTGGAAAAACATTTGACTGGAGAGTGGAATTTCAACAGAGAGGTTCCCCGCATGTAGTTACATTACAAGTATTGGTTTAATAATACTCCCAAGATCAACTTTGAAGATCTACAGACATTCCTGAATGTCATTTTTTTCATGGGCGATTTCTACAGATGGTTCACTTATCACTTAGATAATTACTTGTTTTACCAAAAGCATAACCACACTCGGTATTGTACTAGGGATATAAGAGGACAACAGTTTTGTAGTTTTGGTGTACCATATTCAAAATGCCTTCAATGTAAATAGTAATTCAAAATGTTTTTAAAACTAATTTTACTTCAGAAGATATTTAATGTATAATTTAAGTTTTAATTATTTCAGAAGGTTTTAAATGATTTTGAGCTATCCTGTCTGATAGTAAAATAAATAATCTTTCGGATATAATTTGTTAGTTTTGAGACCAAACTTATAAAACCCTAGTTATTTTATATTACTCCAAAATATAAAAAAATGGTGTTTTTTAGTACAAAAATACTGATAAAAAGTAATGAAGGACTAAGTTCGAGTGCAGCCGAACATTTTATACTCTTGCAACTTGCAAGAATCAAAGCCAGGGCAATACTTTAAGGTGTAAAACCAATCAAATATAACAAAATCAGCCGGATGTTCGTAAACCCTGGTATCAGTAATATAGGGGTTAGGCCAAGTTTTCAATCAAATTTAGTTATATTAAGCTCCTACATACTCTTTTATAAAGAACAGTCGCTCTCTTATTTTAATTGAGATAACTCACATATTGGTCGATATATGTATGTGGTATAAAGGCACCAATAAGTTCAAACATCCTTGTATTCAGTGTATGGGGGCTAATGGAAGTATTGGTTCGATTCATTTTTGATGTACAGACATATCATGTCAGAGAAGGATTATGACCGAAATTTTCGACCAAATGTTAATTATAGGCACCGGGGTCCAAATATATTCAGTACATATGGTTTTACAAAGTTTTTATGGGATTTGAACAATTTTTTGACATCAGGTGGGAAACACTAAAGACATTATCCGGTGGCATTAAAAAGTAAGAAGAATGCCAAGTATTTAATTTTGTCGAAATCGGTTGGACGGGTCGCGAGATATGGGATTTCACCAAATCGTGGGCGGTGCCACGCCGCACATAGGGATTTCCGTGGCTGAAATTCAAAAATGGTATGTTGTCTGATTTGAATGAAAATTTCACAGTTTGTTACCAACTATCTATACATTATTTTCCCCAAAGTATTAGGATTCTATCGGCATAAGTTTTTTGTCCAGAGCTGCCCAAAGTTGGTGAATGTGGAAAACATCAAAATTAGCAAAAAATTTACTCAAAAGTCAAATCATTGATACAATAAAACAACTATTGAAATTCAACTTTATTATTATTTTTCATTTTATAATATGTATCAAAAGAAAAAATTTGCATCAAAATCCATTAAAAAAAATAATGCATAAAAATATTGTGGAACAACATAATTTGGACATCAAAATTTCAATGTTCTTCAAATTCAAAGTGGTGCATCTTTTTAGCGCTGTCTACCGCTGTCGACATACATACACCGAATTAAAGCCTGAAGTCTCAGCTAAACGATAAAAAATTCAGCTGCCCCAAATTGCCCCCCTTGAAAAAAACAATGAGATACTCTAAAATGGCAAGTTACCGCCCAAAAGTATGCAATATATATATAACAAGGATTACAGGAACTATAGGATATATCATTCCGGAAGAATTGGACGCATATCCACTAACGAAGATGTGATGCATCACTTCTTAATGTCTTCGGGACCGTACATAAACATTTTTCGTAATAAAATAAAATTAAAAAAATTAGAATGTCACGAAGATGCAAAAAAGTTGCTAAAAGAGACTTGATAAAAGAGAATTTAGTTTGTATGGGAGGTGGGCGTAAAAGTGGGCGGATATTATTGAAATTTAACACCAACATATATAATGTCATAAAAATGCTATGTACCAAAAATCAGTGCTGTAGGTCAAAAAATAAGTTTCACCTTATATGGGAGGTGGGCGTAAAAAAGGGGGCGTGATTTTGATTTTTAAATTTTTTTCTTGATTGGAATCCAAAACAATGATGTACCAAATGTCAATGTCCTGTGACAACTCCTTATATTTTTAGCCGCAGTATGCACTAGCAGAAACCTATGTGCGCCGGTTCCCATAAGGCTCTCTCATATCACATCGGTGGTTAAATTTAATGTCTCTGGCGTATTTATTTACTGATTTATCGCGTTTTTAGTAGTTTTTAACAGTACCGTTGTATGGGGAGTGAACGGGGTTATCTTACGATTTCATCCATTTTCGCACTGTCGGTAGAAATTCTTGTAAAATTTGTAGTCAGAAAAAATTTGGTTATTGTGGCTTAAATGGTTTAGGAGATATGTACATACATTAAACTGGTTATTCAAAAAAATTTTCGCACAAATGCCCTTTGCTACTGTGATCCTCTGTACAACAGATTTACATATATCTTTATTTAGTGCTTACTTATGACACTTTATAAGTTTTCGGTTAATGGCGATTTGTGGGCGTGGATGCAGTCCTTTTAGGCACATCTACGAACTCGAACTTTTTTTGTACTAAGAAACCTTCATACCAAGTTTCATCGAGATATTTTAATTATTACTCAAGTTACAGCTTACACGGGCGAACGGACGGACAGGCATACAGTCAACTTTTCTCATCACCTTGATGATTTATATACTTGTATATACTATACAACCCTATGCCTATCTCGATTACTTTTAGGTGATACGTACAACCGTTAGGTGAACAAAATTATAATACTCTGTAGCAACTGTATAAAAATAAATAAATATGTAACATGGTTTAAAACAGTCTCGAGCCATACAAGTGTAATCTTTCAAATTATAGCTAATATCTAAAAAACTTGAGCTTATAGTGAAAACCCGATTTTATATTTAGATTCAGCTCTCGAATATAGCTAAGATCAGCTTAAAGAACCTTGGCGCAAATAAAAATAATTTTTTTTGCCTTTTATATACTAAGGTCACAAACTTATATCTGGTACATAAATACATACATACCTGCGCAAAAAGCAGTATATTGGTGCTTTCGGCTCCATCTTTCTGGAAACAAGTAATGCAGAAATATTTTTGAATTCTCCTCGGCCTGGGAATTATATAACCTAGAGTGGAACATCAGAACCTTCCTCCAGGTTCGTCTAAAATATTAGTATCTGGTATTTTACAACAGAGGTAAGCATATTAGCCCTTAGTGGCATTTTGCACCGTTTTGGGCAAGCGTGCACATTTTGAGGGCTAGATGAGGGGATCATCGCGGGCAAACATGAAGAGGGAAGTGAGAGCAACATGTTGACAGTGTTTACAAATGAGAGCAAGGTATTTTACCACTCCTTGTTTACAAATGAGAGCACGCGCATATATAGGAAGTTGCACTGTGGGTAACAATAGTAAAATTGCTTAACAATTTTAAGTTTCTTTATAACTGCCAAAAATTTTTAATATGTAAGACAAATAATAATAAATATAATAAATATTTCGGAAGATGTTCTTTGGTTAAAGTTTCAGCTGCTTCCAAAATGCATTCTTTAATGAAATCTCCATCGAAATATGAGTGATTACCGAAAATGTAAATGCAATCGCAAAGCTAACATGGATTGTACCGTTGCTATCAACAGAACATTTCTAAAAGTACAATATTCCAGATAATACCATATTTGGAACAACTTAAGTAAGTTACAAATCTCTGCTTTAATGTTGTCTAACGACTTTAAGTTCATAAAAAATCAGTATGAGATTCACCCGAGTATGGGATGTATACCGATCATATTTTTCATGTTGCGCTTCATAATGTCTTTGAATATTGTATTTTTTCATCTGAACATATTTTTTATATAGCAGACATTGTATGCCGCGAGAGCTTTTCTGACATAAATACTTTTCGTCCCATTTTACATTAAATTAATTAATTTTTCTTTTTAAATTTTGGACACTGCTTTCACTCGCTGGTAACAATACGGCACATTTAAATGTTGTTTCTGTTTCATCAAACACATATGCACAAATGAGCGCTCAGCGCACACATTATAGCAGAAACAGCGAACAACGCACAACCGCAGCCCGAATCAGCTGATACGACCCATCTTATGAGAGCGCAATATAAATGATTAGCCAACCCCGCTTCTACCGCCCGCTTTAGCGTACGTTGCCGTAGAATTGCCCACGAATTGGGGCTTTCCACGTAGAAACGAGTCAACTGATTGCTCTCTCACAACGCAAGGAAGCCAGTCTCGATATTTTTGAACTTTTCTTAAACTAACTCAAAATCAGAGTCGAATCCTGTTTTTTATAAACACTTAAATTATTTTTAATAGTTTGACTTCAGTTTTGATATTTTGTATTATGAAAAATTGTAATTGAAAGGTTAGATGTGTAAAAAACTACATATGCGTATTGAGCAATTTTTCAACATTGTTCAAATGAAAACCAGAACTTCTAATTTCTAAGTTGCTACTATGAGCTAAGCTTTTGAAAAATTTTGTTCACTACGAGCGGTAACTAATAACTCTGGCAATCGATCAAAAATAATGCGCATTAAGCAACGCTAATGCTCTTACAAATTTTATGGTGACAGACGGCTTGTGCATTTATTTTTGGAAAACCAATATAAATTTAACGAAAAAATTCGTTTATTATTAACTACGTTAATAGCCCTGACAGACGGCAGCGCTAATATGCATTAGCGGGCTTAATTTACATTTACTTGCGCACTTAACCCATGTTTGTTCATTTATTTAAAAAAAGTGAAATAAAAGTGTGCGAAAAAGTTAAGAATATTGGAAAAATGGGTAGCAAACTGTGCGTTGTTTATTTTCTGGCATCAAAAAATATTAAAATTTGTTTTTGTTAATATACATACTTGCACATAATTTAATTAGCAATATAAAACTGCCCTCTCATGCTGTAAACACAAACAAGGCAGCAGATTTCATGCGACATCTGTCGAACAATAGCAGAAACTAGCCATTTTTGGGCAGTGTTGCCTACTCAAATTAGGTAAATTCAGCTAAATGCGCGAAATTCTTGTGTATTCCAAAATGAAATTGTCAAATGCGCAAAGTAAATGTAAATTAAGCCCGCTAATGCAAATTAGAGCTGTCGTCTGTCAGGGCTATAATGAAGGGATAAGCGGAATTCGCTATTTCTGCCATTAGCGTTTGTATTCTAAGAAAATATCTGTATATTATGGTTACAAGTATATTTTCATGTATGTAGAATCTACATTGTAGATATATAAAACTCCCTTGCGTATGGACGTATAAAAGCCCACAACTTGAGACAAGATTTCCCATTTGTAACTATAATTAATTTTTACAGCTGACATCACCACGATTAACTGTTCTATCACTTATATAGTGGTGTGAACAATATGGTAGGTATTGTGAAGTTTAAAAATGTTCCGTTTTCTTATTTATACTATGTTCGGACCGACATTGAAAACATTTTGAAAACACATTTGTATGTTGTGGAATCTAAGTCTTTCGGACCGACAATATGAGTTTTCGATGAGTTTTCACTGACAACTATCAATAGTGGCATTCTCTTGCTCTTGCAAGATTGCACGATGACACAAAATGCCAAAAATCTTATACCGAAGTATGCAAGGCCAAGAGAGCACCTATTGCAGAATCTAGTGATATATGACGGCACGAAAATAAACGTGGGTTTTGGTCTGACATCTTTATAGCCATTACAAATAATTTGCTGCGTGTGTTTGTTGTTGTGCCGTTGCATCAAGATGAAAATTTTGCAATTTCTGCACCGTGCAAGGTTTTGCAAGAGCAAGAGAATCCCCCTAATATAAGAATATCAAGCGACAGCTGTTTTTGTATATGAAATGTAAGCAAATATCAAGTGACAATTTAGGGCCGGCAAAATATGTCTTCCAAAAACATCGATTAAACTAGAGCAGGCAGTGATTATAATGAGTGGAAAGTAAGTTTTCAAGTAGTTTTCAGCGAAAACTGTGTTTTCGTTTGACAGATTTTACATGGACAAAAACACAAGTTTTCGTGCGAAAACCAGTGTTTTCGTTGTCGGTTCGAACATAGTATTAATACAATTTATTTTAGATACAAGTATAACTTATATAATTTTTTCCTAACAGTGATTAGAATATCCCACCATACAAAGATAAATAGGAAAAAAAATATTAATGCGACACTCTAAAACCTGCAAATTATTTTTACCTCTTTGTGTTCACACAACTGTACAATTCCGATATGAAGTAAATTTCCGCTCTCTAATTTGTGTACAATGTCAGTATTGCCGCTACCATTCTGCGATGAACATCAAGTTTTGGAGGAATCTAACAGCCCTGACAGGCGACAGCGCTAATATGCATTAGCGGGCTTAATTTACATTTACTTGCGCATTTGACTCATGTTAATGCAAGTTTGTAATGCACAAGAATTCCGTGTATTTACTAAATTAGAGTAGCAACGTTGCTCAAAAATGGCTAGTTTCTGCTATTTTTTGACAGATGTCGCTTGAAATCTACCGCCTTGTTTGCGTTTACAGATTCAGAGGTAAACAGTTTTTATATTGCTAATTAAATTATGTGCAAGTATATTAACAAAAACAAATTTTAATATTTTTAGATGGCAGAAAATAAACAACGCACAGTTTGCTATCCATTTTTCCAATATTCTTAACATTTTCGCAAACCTTTATTTCACTTTTTTTTTAATAAATAAACAAATTTCACTATCAGGTGTCTAAATGCAGAAGTCTGCCGTCTGTCACCATAAAATTGCAATGAGCATTAGCGTTGCTTAAGGCGCATTAATTTTGCTCGTCTGTCAGGGCTATACTTGATTTTTTGCGCAACTTTTTATGCCCTTCCTTCCGTAAACTGACATTCCCCTCATCTAGCCCTCGTTCGCACTTTGCTTACTTTGCGGGTAAAAATTTGCCCATACCTGTTTTACATCGTTATATGCAGCGACCCGTTGAATTCGAACCTTTTTGTAGTAGAAGATTAGAGGAAGAAGAACGTGCCAAAAAACGTGGTTGCCATGTTCCGTAGAGACCCTACCGCTTATATTCAAAAATGTACCAAATCATGAATAATTCGGTATAGTAGGTTTAACTCAGATGTGGCCAGAGTTCAGTATTTCTGCGAAATGATAAATATTTACTATCTGTGGTGGAATGAAGAGCAATACCTTACTGAAAACAATAACGAGCAGACTTCCATAACACTGCGTATTCTAATTGAGGAAAATAAAAATCAATCATTTGCAAGGGAAAATTGAAAATGTCTTAGAAAGTCCTTTTAACGAAACAGACTTAAAAGAATGTCCAAAAAATTACTAACTTCTTGTGGGAGATGAGTTTAGAGTGTTGGCACTTCTAGAAATAAACTCTGATGTTAATTTGTTGTACTTGCATGGTGGCTCAACAAATAATGGCAGTGAATCTGAATGCAATATTAGACTTATAAATTTACCATAATTATTTCCCGTCGAGGAATTATTTTCTTTGGTTCAAAGTCTACCTTCGTAAAAGAATTATATGTGCAATACAATAACTTAAATTTAAAGTATCAAAAACACAAAATGTATTTTGATAGCTTACAGTTTTATTTATAGCTTTAAAAGAAGTATTAAACCAAAACAAAATTCAAATTTTATGTTAATTTTTTTTAATAAAAAGAAAGAATATTACTTTAATTCCAAAGGAAATAATTATACATATGTGCAAAATAGGAAACTTCTTAAAATTCATATCCAATGTTATTTTAACACGTATATAAAAAAAAACTTTAAGTAATTGATGTTTTAAATATTTCTAGTATGTAATAGTATTATAGCCCTGACAGACGAGCAAAATTAATGCGCCTTAAGCAACGCTAATGCGCATTGAAATTGTATGGTGACAGACGGCAGACTTGTGCATTTAGACAGCTGATAGTGAAATTTGTTGGTGTCATTAGACTACCCCAGTTTTTGCCATCGGACCCAGACCTGTGGTTCAAGAAAATAGACGGCTTGTTGCATATAAATCGTATCACATCTGATGTTTCTAAATATTACACCGTAATAACAGCACTTGATGCAGAAACACTACGCCAAGTTTCAGATGTTGCAAGAAACCCAGCGGACACGGGCAAGTATGACAAATTGAAAAAAGATCTAATTGCTCGTTTCAGTGAGTCCAAGGAGAAGCAGCTGATGAAACTTCTAACAAGAATAGAAATGTTCAATAAGAAACCCAGTCAATTGATAAGGGAAATGCGTGATCTGGCCGGCAATAACGTCTCTAATGGAGCTCAACATTGTGGTTGCAGCGAATGCCCAACACCTTTCGCTGCATATTGTCGGCGTGCAAGCCTACAGACTTGGAAAATCTCGCCGAGGTAGCCAATCGAATTGTTGATAATTCACCCTTATACATAGTCGCATCTACAACCATTCCGCAAGACAACGAAGCCAATTGCTCAGCTCTGAACATATCCAAGCAAAACACCTTTGAAGCACGACTATTGGCGTTGGAGACCTCCTTCAACCAAATTATTCAAAAACTAAGCGAAATATCCGTCAACATGGCTGCAACAATGAACCAACGCCGTTGTCGACTACGTGAAAAAGCAAAAGTATGTTACTACCATATTCGATTTGAGCATCGAGGAAATGTCAAGCTCCATGCGAATTCAACAAACATACGGACGGCACGCAGGGAAACTAATCCCGCTGCCGTCTATCGATGCAACTGATGGCAGCGTAGAACAAGACATCAGCATCAAAGAACGAAGACTGAACATTTTTGATAGCAAAAACAATCTTAACTTTTTAATTGACTCCGGTTCTGTCATCTCAATTGTACCACTGAACATCATTCATAAACACTCAAGGATTACTCCTGATAGCCTTCAGCTTTTTGCAGCAAATGGCTCAACCATTCAAACTTTTGGTACCAGAAATCTGTCACTGAATTTGGGCTTACGGAGGAGTTTCACATGGAACTTTGTAATAGTCAACGTAAAATCACCTATCGTAGAAGCAGACTTTCTGGTACACTTTGGCCTTCTGATAGACCTCAGAGCAAAGTGTCTGGTTGATTCACAAATAACCCTTACCATAAAAGGAACAGTTCGGCAGGCTGAAATGCACAGCATATGAACAATAAGCCCCTCAGCAGCAGCATGTTGAGTTCACAACGCCTAATATTTACACCTTACCAACATCAATGGACGTCAATCACAAAATTGTAACAGATTGCCGACCTATTGCAGAGCCACTTCGCCGTTACTCCGGAGAAAAACTAAATGTCATCAAAAGCGAATTCAATGAACTGTTGCAACTAGGTATAATTCGTACATCAAGCAATCCTTGGGCAAGCCCAGTTCACCTAGTGAAAAAGAAAACTGGTGGATGGCGAGCCTAAGCTGACTATCGCTTCCTAAACGCCCACCCGAAACCAGATAGCTATCCGATACCGCACCTCGATAGCATAGTCGACTGCTTACATGGTAAAGCAGTTTTTTCCAAAATAGATATAAAAAAAACTTATTACAATATACGCATGTGCGAAAAAGACATAGCGAAAACAGCAGTGCGAACGCCAATTTAACTTTTTGAGTTTGTCGTTATGCCATTTGGGCTAAAAAATGCCTCTCAAAGGTTCCAAAGATACAAAGACACCACATTCAGAAATATCAACCTTGTTTTCTGTTACCTAGATGACATTCTCATATTTTCAGAAAATGAAAAAGAACATCACAACCATGTCCAGTTGGTGCTGCAGAAACTTAAAGAAGCAAAACTATGTCAACTTATCCAAGTGTGAGTTTTGCGTTAGCGAACTAAACTTCCTAGGATACCACATCTCAGCGGAAGGTATACAGCCACCGAAAGAAACAGTAAAAGCAATCTGTCAATATCCAAAACCGAATACAATTGTTGAACTCCGCCGGTTTCTAGTAATGGTAAATTTCTACAGGAAACATATTCCTAACGCCGCACAAATTCAAGAACCTCTACATAACCTTTTCAAAGACTCGAAAAAAATGACAAACGAAAAATCTATTGGGATGCAGAGCTTAAAAAGCATTCAGCGACTGCAGAGCCAGTTTGGCTACACAAACATTGTTAAATTTTCCGGTACCAAACGCGCCGTTTGCATTAACAACAGATGCGTCGGAGGCTGCAGATGGAGCACACCTGGAACAACAAGTGAATGGGGAATGGAAGCCAATCGCATTCTTCTCAACCAAGCCAAAAAATGCGCAAAAGAATTACTCTGCGTATGACCTTTTGGCAATATACTTAGTCATTAAACATTTTCGTCCAACACTTGATGGTCGCAAATTCGTCATTCGCACCGATCATAAGCCTTTAACGTATGCATTCCGCCAAAAAGCAGACAAAGCGTCTCCACGGCAGGTAAGGCATTTAAATTATATTGCACAATTTCCAACGGAAATCGTTTTCTGTCTGATAAAAATAATGAGGTAGCAGACGAACTCTCCAGAGTATGCCAAATTGATATGTCCATAGCAGTCACAATGGATGAAATAGAAGAAGAACAGCAGAGAGATTCAGGGTTACAACAAATAGTCATAAACAATAACACTAGTTTAAATTTACAGAAGCTAAAATTTCCATCTGGCAATTCAATATACTGCGATACATCATGTGCAATGGTTCGGCCGCACGTTCCAGTTAAGCTTCGTAACAAAATATTTCAACACATTCACAATTTCTCACACCCTGGTACAAGATCCACTTTAAAACAAATTAGAAACTAATACATTTGGTTATCAATGAACAAGGAAGAAATGGTTCGTTCTTGTATCAGTTGCCAACGATCAAAAATACAAAAGCACAATCATCTAGCGTCTAAGCCGTTCAAACAAACTGATCAACATTTCGACCATGTCCACCTTGATATTATCATTCTTCCAGAGCATGAGGGACACAGATATTGTTTAACTATGATAGACAGATTCAAACTTTGGCCCGAACTGGTTCCGTTAAAAGATATTTCGGCCAACACGATAACGACAAGCTTTTATTCAGCATGGATCTCACGTTTCAGTTCCCCGAAGACCATAACAACAGATCAGGGCTCCCAGTTTGAGTCCGCAATATTCCAAGCGTTGACAAAAATGGTTGGCGTACACAAGATACGAAGATCAGCTTACCATCCGTCGTCCAACGGCATGATTGAGAGACGGCATCGTACGCTAAAAGCTTCACTCATGTTCAATCGATATACTCCATGGCCACTTCTCCTTCCAACTTCCCAGAAAGAAGACATTGGAGCATCCCCAGCAGAAATGCTGTACGGCACCAATCTTCGTTTACCTAGCGAATTCTTTGATAGCGGGGATGGATCATATAGTCCACAGGAGTTCATATTCAAGTTGCGTGAGTACATACAGCAGCTAAAAACCAAGTTCACCGATACACCACAATTCAACACGATTTTTCATCAATAAAAATCTACAATATCGTAGTCATGTGTTCATCCGTTCGGATCATGTGAGAAAACCACTAGAGCCTCCTTACACGGGTCCGTCCGAAGTTGTGGAACGCATTTCAGACAGACTCTATGCAATTAAAATTAACAACGCAATACACAACATATTTGTGGAGAGATCGAAACCAGCGTTCTTTCCCAGAAGTGACGAGTTACCAAATACACCGCGGCGAATCTTTAAAAAAAGAAATGTAACATTTGCAGAGAATTCTAAATCGTGATTAAACCACTGGGAAGGGAGTAGCTGTGGCAACCTAATTTAAATATACTATTTTTAGTTAAGTTTCTCGAGCCGTCTAGCAACATTTTTTATGTAAGAAAGTCGAACTGAACTAATTTAACTATTCGAATGAAATAAAGGAAAAGAAAAATAAGCCAAATATTGTGTTGAGCGTTTTTCTGATAAATTGAGGTAAATAGGCAAAATACAAAAGTGTGGAAACTAGCCCCACACCTGCAGACTTCAAGCGACATCTGTCAAAAAATAGCAAAAATCGGCCATTTTTGAGCAGAGTTGCCTACTTGAACTTGGTAAATTCAGCTAAATGCACGAAATTCTTGTGTATTCCAAAATCAAATTGTAAAATTCGCAAGTAAATGTAAATTAAGCCCGCTAATGCATATTAGCGCTGTCGTCTGTCAGGGCTATTACCCTTTGCAGATACAATGGCACTTTTTAACTGCTTAATAGTATCATACTGCTTGGCATGTGCATATATTTTAACAGTATGTATACCCCAAAGGTCCTCTATAGGGTTAAGGTTAGGACTCAAAGCTGGCCAATCCAATAATTAGATATTCCGGGACTGAAATAATGCTTTCGTAGTGCGAGACTGATGAATCGGGGCGTTGTCTTGCTGAAATATCCAATTCTCGTCATGGAAATACTCAGCAAAAGGAATGAGCTCACTATCCAGTAGATCAATGAATACTTCGGAATTCACTTTAGTAGGTAAAAAACACATACGAGATTTGCCGTTAGAATTAAAGGCAGCCCAAACCATTAAAGATCACCTATTATGGTTTCGCTTATAGCTATAGGATGTCATGTACATATCTCTCCAATATTTGTGATGACCATCTGGACCATCCAAATTAAACTCTTTTTCGCCACTTAAAAATAACATTTTTAAACTTCTCCTCCCAAAACCGATATTTGTCGCAAAATAAAATTCTAGCATCTTTATGTTGCTTTTTCATTCGCGGCTGAGCTAGTTTTGATTCAAACTTAAGGCCCCATTCATGATTTTATAATTTGCTGAACACACTGTCTAGTGATTGGTAGGCCTAACTTTACTTTTATCTGCCTGCAACTCGTACCTTCCCTAATTGCTAAGTGATGAATGCGTCTCTTGGTCCGCTTATCAACTGCTGGTAACCGACCAGTACGCTTTATGACACCATAATTTTGAGGAGTTTTCAAATAATTTGACTGTATTACGATGTCGGTTCACTGACACAGCAATTCGTCCAATGCTTATGCCGGTTTCGTGCATTCCAATTATCCTACCCCGCTCTTCATCCGATAGTTCTGCACCACGTGCAATTTTTTCCGTAACTACATATATAACTAATCCAAAATAATAAATTATTTTTCTACGCACTATATTTAATACCTATAACTTACTTATTTTCCAATTTTTCACTTAGTTTATATTGTATGTTACATACATATGTACATATTAGGGCGGGTCGATTTAAAAATCGCCCATTGCTCTATGAAAATCATATTCTAGGGATCAAAATAAGAAACTTTGCCGAAGGAACCATACCTCTAAAACGAATTTTGATGTCCCCCAATTTGGGTCGAACTTTTGGGTAGGGGCAAATTTTGAAAAATCCCACTTTGACCCATTTAGAGTGCTCCAATCGAGTCCAAATGTATGACCGACCCTCACTATCTTTGGACGGCCGATCCACCCATGCCAGTGGCACACCCCCCGGAACTCCCCTGGGGGGTTCCCCATATAATCATTTGAAAAAATCACCATTTTTGGTGATTTACATGAAAAAATCAGCTAAATGGCTATGTTTTTTCTTAATTTTTATTTATTTATTTATAATAATATCTATTTCTTCTCTTAAGAAATTTATTTAGTCAGAACATATGCAAATGAAAAAATTAATTTAAGTGAGTTATAGAAAAGAAATTTAAAAAAATTATTGTTTGAAGTCTTTTTTACTTTCAAGTCTGGGCAATTTCGCACGGCTCTCTAATGTCGTCGCCATAACCGCCTCTACATTTTCCGGTATACCCCGTTTGGAAACGTTAGCTAGCAATTGAACATGTC
This sequence comes from Bactrocera tryoni, assembly GCF_016617805.1. Lineage (NCBI taxonomy): Eukaryota > Metazoa > Arthropoda > Insecta > Diptera > Tephritidae > Bactrocera > Bactrocera tryoni. The sequence continues at coordinate 4,264,105 of NW_024395977.1, forward strand.
GTTCCGTTCCTTGTATGTGTGATGGAATTTTTGGATCATTAAACGGTGGATCATCTTGATTTAAATATTCTTTCAATGTATCGTACGGAATGCTTCGCGTGAATGGTGGTACGAATACGATATTTATATCATTCAAATTGATCATTTTCGTATACCTTGTGCAACTAAAGTATATCTGGTTTTTTATAAACTCTAAGTTCCATTGGCTCGTGAACATCGGTTCGATAGCGTAGAATTTTCTTGATGGCACAGTCGCGCTTTTCTTTCCTATCATCAAACAACATTGATAACAAGATATTTTCCGAATGCGCATAATATGAATTATCTTTAATTACTTGATTGACAATTTTGCGCAAACGAGGTTCTAGAAATCGTGACCAACCAATGAACTTGAAAAATAATGCACTGCCGTACACGACAGAGCTGTAATACTTGAAATTGAAGTACATTGGCACATAACATTTAATTATAAATTCAACCAGAATTCTTAAATTTGCATTTGGATTTTCCGTTGTCAAATATAATCGCAAAATCTAGCGGCCTTGGTGAGCCACCGATAATGTACAATTTTCCTGGTTTGATGTTAGCCAGATCCACCGGAACCACGCCGCTAGAAATTGTATCGTATAAGTACTTCGAATCGGTGGAAAATTCTTTTTTTTTTCTGGAGCAGGGGGCATATTTTGCAACTCAATTTTTCTGGAAGCCGTCCACCACCTAAAAATATATAATAATAAAATAATTAAAAATGGTTGACAATTATAATAAATGAGTGATAGCAATAACTTACCGGAAGAGTTTCACAAGTTTCGATTTGACGGCTCAGTTTTCCGGTTGCCAATCTTGGTCCAGTGCTGGTTGATTTATCCAAAGCTTCAAACAAATACTGAAACGGAAGTTCGTTGAAGTGTAGAAGGCAAACAAACCAATGCAATGGTCTTTTTAACAGCAATTCGAATCGTCGTATAATTCCACCGTGTGGGCCAGTGTTTGTAGGCTCACCGTCAGTGCATATTCCAATTAATGTATCCAGTGATATATTTTTATCGTTGAAAAAACCATTTAATGTGGTTGTTTTGTATTTAGCGGTTTCATGTTCCAGTCTTACGTAACCAATCAATTCAGAATTGGGTTCTCTCAAAATAACAAGATGAGGTTCTTTTACCATCCTAGTATGATACTTCTCATCAATTTTATCTATCGTTAAAGAATATCATCTTTTCTGCCATCGAATAAAAACGCTAACAAATTGGTATCATCTAACCGTTTGCGGAGCACTTCTTGTCTGCATTTCTCTTTTTCTCTGCGAACTTTCGATTTATCTAAGATGAGAGGTTTCCCATGCTTATCTTTAATTTTAAAATCTTGTCAAAGAGCGGTTCCCAATGCTGATGCTACTCTGTCAGGCACACCAAATCTGTCACATACCAAGGCAAAGTTAAAACAATCGTATCTCTCTGTGTATTGTGAACTTGTGCTTCTATCCATATCTTCTTGAACCGGTGGCGGTGCGTATGTTGAATCATCGGGATCTTGGTATGTTAGCATTGATGACATAGACGTTGCTCCTTGCTCTTCAGTTTCCGTCATCAATGCATTCATTGTTAGTCTTCTCTGATTATGTTGATCGTGCATGAACCCTTTGAGGCGTTCGGGAAACCAGCCGCATGCACATGGAGCTGCCTTCAAATCGCATTTACATGTTCCAATGTAAAAAATTGTTTCCAGAGATTTTACATACTCTGTAAATTGTTGGGTGTTGTTTCTTCTCTTGATTGGCTCTTGATACTTGTCAAGCAATTTATTCAATTTATTACATACACTTTTTTTCAGCATTATTTCCATACCAAGTTTTTCCCAAACTCCAATCAACTTACCTTGTACTTGAACAGTGAATGATTTATGGGAAAACTTTTTTGTTCTGTTTTAGCACGTTCGCTTAAGTAAAAATAATATCTCAAGATATCCAGATGGGTTGGTAAATTAAGATCAGTCAAATCAGTAGACACACCCAAAACAGTAACATCATGCTCGGGTATATATGACTCATTGGGTTTTCGATAGTTGTTGATGTAGTTGCTTCATCTTACGGTGTAGAGGATGGTGGATTCATTGTAAACTTGTTGATTTGGAATGGTCACTTCTGCTTATTATTTTTTGAAACACCATAGTGGTTATTGCTTTAGTTCTCCTCACTTTCAGAGGTAATAAGAATGAAATGGTAATTTCAATTCTATTTCGAAATTTGCCCCTACCCAAAAGTTCATAGTGACCGATATTTTCAGTATAAAATCGGCAGGATGCCGAGTTTCTATATAATATCTAACAAATTGACGTATATTTTCGATAAAAGGATAGGAAATGGGTACCTATATTCAATAACTGGGAGCCTGGAACAGTTTTGGTCCGATTTGAATAATTTTTTATCATTAACTGGCAAACATCAAAAGCAGTAAAGCTTCACCCCAAAATATATTCATTGGTGCTTAATATGTTGCTATTAGTCCGAATTTGCTCATTAGCACTACCATATAATAAAATCAAAAACAGCGATCGAAAAGTCCGGATACATTAAATTTTTTTAAAATTGGTAAAACTTTTACCGAAACGTTTCAATTGATGAAACAAGTTTATGGCGATGATTGCCTATCGCGTAGCAGAGTGCACGAGTGGTTTCAACGTTTTCAAAGTGGTCGTGACGACATAAATCACGATCAACATGTTGGCCAATCAAAATCCGTGAGCTCCGGAAATTCCATCGAAACTGTTGACCATTTATAGCATATTTAGAAGAAATGAGCACGTTCAAAGGCAGAAATATATGACGACTGTGTATGTATACGACTGAATTCATGCGAGAATAAATAAAGAGAAATGCTTTGAAGAAAAATATACAAAGTCACACAGAGAATGTAAAAATGCATTATCTGAGTTACATATGCGTAACTATTTTGTATTATATGAAACATTGTTTTCCGAAAAATGGTAAAAATTTTAATTTTTTTTACGAAATCTAGAAAAATTAAATAAAAAATAATATTAAATAAATTATTATTTCAAAAATTATATTAATTTCGACTATTACAAAATGAAGATGTGCCAAATGAACTTAAATGTGCTCATATAAACACGTCTTGGGTTATTCGTTTCATTTCTTCAAAAAAATTAATGACCTTCATGAAATATGCATATTCACATTATTTCGTTTTCATTTCCAGATTTGTACCAATAGAATTTCTATGGCATATACATAGTACATACATATATTATTTCTTTGGCACATTTGTCTGTATGTTTACGAAGGCAAATGCGGGCCACATACTTATCTCGCACAAGTGTCGCACGCATCTTTCGCATCTCCGTTGCCACGGACAATCAATGGTCGAAACTCACGTTTTGTCAAAGAGTCAATCTATCGAAGCACTGACGCGACGACAAGGCGCCACAACATTGTGTTTTTGGCAGAAAATCCGAGCTGTGACGAAAGAAACTAACAAACGATCGCCGATTGTTACCGTTTCCCTTGCTGCTCGAACAGCTTCGCCAACAAGCTATCGTATATACATACATATGTATCAGAGAACTGCAAAACTCACTTTTTCCTTGAATCAGCTCATACGCAAAAGTTTCTATTCAAGTCCAATCACTGAGCGAAATACAATCAGCTCATGTTGCCGAATCGCTCATTCGCGTACAATGTGAGCCTTCGGTCCGAAATGCTTTGCTCACGTTTGCTCACTTCACGAAATATTTAGCTCATGCTCGCTCACTTTACGAAATTTTTAGCTCACTTTCGCTCAGTGATTGGAATTGAATAGGAACTTTTGCGTATGAGCTGATTTAAGGAAAAAGTGAGTTTTGCAGTTCTCTGGTATATACATATATAGTTTTTGTATGCTTTGTTCGCGATCAGCTTATGTGTCACATGCATTGCATTAAGAATTTGGTACACAACTTATATTTTAGTATGTATTTGTCATCCCGTCGATATGGAGCAAGGAGATATTTTAGAAAAAATACGTACAAACGCCTACACATTGTCAGCCCGATATAAGGGAAGGAGCCATGTTTGGAATATATTATCTGAAATTATTAAAGAGGATGGCACTATTTGGAATGGATTTACATATATACTGCCAATCCTGTAACAATATTTTAAAATATTTGCCAAAAAATTCTTCAAATTTAAACAGACGTATGTATGTAAGTGCTGCAAATCGCTTAAGGAGACGGCGCTTTTATTCAAACACAGTGAGTTTATTCATATGCGTTGAGTTTGCTCATACCCATTGAGTTTGCTCATTAGGCGTTGAGTTTGCTCTTCTGTGTTTTTGTTTTCATTCAACACGATCATTGTTGAGCCGAATGAGCGAACGCTCAGCAAGCAAACGAATTTACCGCAATTGAGCTGAATTTAGGCTCAGTAGCGAAAACATTCACGAATGCCATTTTGAGCGCTTGAGCCGAATGTGCTGATAGTTCGGGTATTGATCGTGCATGAACATTTTTGCGCTCAACGGAGCCGTTCTCTGATATGTATGTTTTTGTATGAGCTTGCATACATATCGACGCTAATTTTTGCGAGCCACGGAAAAATATTTTAGAATTGACAAATATTGTAATTCGACAACAGATATGTTGCCACTTTTTCACTTTTTTCTTAGAACAAACACCAGAAAGTTGTTCAATTTATGATTTTTAGCTTTTGCCATCGTCGCGAAAAGACGCTTGTGGCAAAGGCATGCTCGGGGAGATGTTACGGCGTCTGTTTTTATGAATGAAGCGAGGTCGCTTGTGGAATTTGTGCCTGCGTTTATGAATGAAATCGTATTTGTTGTAAAATTTACTATATTTGGCTTTCGCCAATGTGGCGAAAATATTGACTTGTGATGCTTCTGATATTTCACACAATTGTTTTTGTAGAAGAATGTCTCAATTTTTTGTTGGTGACATATACATGTACGCATATGTATGTATGTTTGTATGCTTGTGCATTATTTGTTCGGCAATGTATACAATGTATGTACATAAGTATAAGTATAAATGAATGTACATATATGAAAATGCAAATCAATGCGCGCACATGCGTATACACAGGCTGACTTCGAAAACGTACTACTGCAAAGTTTTGATGCGGTTTTACTACAGTATTTATACATCATCTGTATGCAACATCAAATAGCATCGTATATCTATGCATTGTATATTTTGACGTTTTACAACACTTTTACTGCAAAGTTTACTTTCGCAAACAGCTATTTTAGAAATTTAAATTCAGCGAGCGTAAAAATATCAAAATGAATCAAAATAAAGCCAAGAGTGCAATTATAAACCTCTTCTTACGTTTCTCTGAAAATAAATGCACAAACAACATTCAAATTTTTTGTAAAATATTGAAATCAAAATATAAAAGAGTGTGCATTTTAAATAATTTCAAATATAATAATGATAAAAAGCACATTAGAAGAAAGGTGCTTAAAAATTCTGGATTCTGGAAAACTATTAGCGAAATGCCAATTGATGTATTTTTTCCCGCTTTAGGATGAAACCTTCTACGTGTAAGGTAACTATACCTACAATATGTATGTACATCAGTGAAGCGCTTTACCTAGCCCGCGGGCGGCCGACTTTATTGCTCTCTCACAGATTCGCTCACACGTATTAGTCAAGCGTTCTCTATACATTGTGGAAAATTAATGTGCATTTGAAAGTGTAAACACAATGGCTACGACAGACTGCAGCGGCACGACAGTGAACTGAAAACGTCGTTGTTCATCTTACTACATGTACATTTTGAGAAGCAACAACAACACAATGGCCGGCATGTACACAAAACAACACAGTTGTCCATTTTGCATGTACACAATTTCGTTGTTGCCATACTAATACCTTTCACTTCAATGAAATCTTAATATTTTGTTCAAAGTAAAATTTTTTATGCAAAAAATGAGTAAATAGGTCAATATTTTTGCTTTAAATTATCACTTGTTATTACAAATGATATAATATAGCTATTTTATGCTTTTATTTGTAAAATAGCATCAAGTTTGTTAGAGCTGGGAATAATTTTACATTTTACATATTAGTGGCATCACCACTCTACCTCCTCTTTCTATCTTCCATTCTACTGTCAACTCTACTGTCGTCCTACTGTCGTTGGCAAAAATAGGAGCAAATTGAAGTTAGCGAGAACGACAACTGTCGGCCTGCAGTCGTGTAGTCGTGCAGCTGTCAAAATAACACTGCCCATAAGAACGTGTGTATTTTAATATTTGACAGATGTAGTTTGCAGTCTGTCGTAGCCATTGTGTTTACACTTTGAAAATCACTTGATCAACGACTGTTGACTGCTACGCATGTAATTTGTATGTGCGCGCTGATTAACAATTTTACTATAAAACCATGAAAATATTGATTTTTAGTTTTTTGATACAGCCGTTTAGGTGAAAACTTCAACATAAATTCAATATTTAAATTTTTTTGAATTTTAATTTCTTTTTGACACGTGAATTGTCTTTATTTTTGTAATTGATAAAAAATTAATAAGGAATTTCATTAATTTCACAATTTTGTAAAAGTTGTCGAATCACTTTCAAATTTTTTTTATATTAATTAATACTAAAGTTTGGTAGTGTGCGTTTGGGCATCACTGAGGTACATACATAAGTATACGTTTTATATATTTTACAAAAATACATTCACAGAAGCTTCAAACTATGTTAAAGCCATTATGGAGAACACCTCGAACTGGTCGGCCTTGCTTATCGTTAGAAAGATGTATATACATCAGTGGCGCTCAACGCAATAAAAATCCAAACACGCGTGTTTGACTGATAATTCTGCTACTGCGAAAAATATCACACACACACGAAAGCGGCTGAACACGTACGCTAGGTACGTACGAAAATCTATAGCAATGTTTGTGCAACGCAAACGTAAAATGTAGTAGTATTGAAGCGTGCGCACGACTGATATACATACATAACTCTATGAAAACTTAGCAACCAAAACAGTTTCCGTGAATTAAGTGATCGTTTTCACTTAGGTATTGGTACTGCATATTACAACTTTATTCGTACAATAAAAGCAATTGGTCGCTTAAAAGCAAAGTTAATAAAATTTCCAGCAACCGACCAAAGCCAACGAGCTACTGTGGAGCAGTTTGAGTCTAGTCGTGCTCTGCCCTTCCATTTGTGTTAGGTGTGTTGATGGAATGCATGTTCGCATTCAGCAGCCTAAACCTGATAGCATAAGCTATTATAATAGAAAAGGACAATATTCAGTTGTTTGTACAGGCAAGTATTATCTTCTTCAGGTATATTTAACCCAAAATGTAACTTCAATATACATATGTAGGCAATAGCGGATAGCAAAATGCGTTTTACTGATGTCTTCGCTGGATATCCAGGACGGTGTCATGATGCATCCATATGGCGCAACAGCCCAGTACGACAAGCTATCATAAACAAGACGCTTAAAATTTCGCCAAAATATCATTTATTGGGAGACGGTGCTTATCTTTTAGAGACGTTTTTAATGGTACCATACAAAGATAATGGGTATCTTACACAAGAACAAAAAATATTCAACTATGTGCTAACTTCGACAAGAGTCTTCATAGAGCAGGCTTTAGGTATTTAAAAAAAAAATTCGGGTTCTTAATTATCTTGAAATCCAGAACTTGGTCTTGGCAAAGCACATAATAATGGCTTGTATGGTGCTTCACAATTTTATTATTGATAACGAAGATTGTAATATTGAAGACGAAACTATAATAAATCAAATAGACGTTGAACATAATTCACAACCTGATGATTTTTTAAGAGAAGAAGCCATGCGGAAAAGAACTAATCTAACTACTTTACTTTCAGCTTAATATTTACATGCTCATATGTCATGGCTGAAGCAAGAGTCCACATGTTAATTTTCAATCCCTTTGTAATGTTTTTTTGCTAAATTAATCTAAAATTTTTAATTTGAATTTTAGCTTACTGTATTTTTATAAAATATTTGACAATCATATACTTACCTCCCCATTAAACTGTGAAATTTAATATTTTATTTTTAAAGTTGTAATAACATTTATTTATAATTTGTACTTCATGTGCTTTAAAGATTTAAAAATATAACATTGAGAAAAACGTTTAAAAATAAGCCGTAAATGTGCTATGCACAGCTAACTAAACTCTGTCGGTAATGTATTCCATTGGTTATTAGACATCGATGTCAGTAGCAATGGGAGGCGGCTTCGCATTTCTTCCACTTTTTGTTTTTCCATTTCCAGCTTTTCTTTTTCTATCTGCATCAACTCTTTTAAAATTTCTTTGTCTGCAGAGGCTTCTTTTTCCAAAAAACTTAGAACCTCGCACTTCTTTCGATCTGATTTAGATTTTGACTGTGGCGGTGTGCTATCTTATTCACGAAAATCGTTAGTATCACCAGTCTCACCCAATATGTCATATAGCGATGAATCTAAAGTCACCTGAGTCATCGTCCATTTCCTCGTAAAATTCCCAATGGGTGGGAACACAACAGTTAAAGAGACGAATTATTGAAAAGTTACACGCATTTTTTCACACTAATAATGCTGTGGTTAATATGTTCAAAACAGCATTGGAACGAATGCCATCGGATACGCACAAATTTGTCATAAGAGCGGATTGTACCCCAACAGGTGAACATGTGCGAAGATTCAATGCAACAACCGTTAATGATGTTGCTGCAATTATTGTTGGCGATCCAACTAAATCGCGAGACATTGTCGTTCAGCGAAGAAGCAATATCATGCATCTTGTAAACGAGACACATCGTTTGTACGATGCATTACAATATCTAATCATTTATTGACAAGGGCAGGACGGATACGACATCACGTTGAAGATGGTCGATCCAATTACAGGTACAATATTTACAATAATTTATTATTGCTATTATTGGTTTCCATTAACAATTCATTTAATTTTGCATTTTCAGGCGTATCAACGAATAAAAATCTAAGCGCAATGAATTACTATTTCGTATGCGCATTGTCATTCTGAAGTGCCGTCGGCTATTCCAGCAATTCGCTGTCGACATGTATGTCAAAATCGAGACCGAACGTTTAGCGTTCATCCGATTCAATCAGGCAAAGCTACGATCTGAGGACTATATAGACTTGCGTGATGCTATTCATACAGATGGTGACGTTCAGAATATTGGACTTATGACGATTCTCTCATCATCTTATATCTGAAGCCCACGCCACATGCACGAATACGCTCAAGAGGCTATGACGTACGTGCGAAATTTTGGAACTCCGGATTTATTTATTACGTTAACATGCAATCCGAAGTGGACGGAAATTGAACGTGAGTTGGAACCGGGCCAAAAACCGCAAGATCGCCATGATATAATCGCCAGAGTATTTCAGCAAAATCTAAAGGTTATGATAGATGTGCTGTAATTAGGGGTGTGCGAATATTCGAAATTTCGAATTATTCGACGCGAATCGAACCGAATTATTCGATCCGAGATTCGACCCGAATATTCGCATTATTCGAATAGTTCGAATAATTCGAATAGTTCGAATAATTCGAATAATTTTAATATTTGACTATTTGTATGATTTTTTAATAAGCGCCAGTAGTATTTGAATCTCGTTCATGCAACTGACGTACATCTGTCATTCTCGTTTCAAATATTCAAAATATCAAACATTGGTTATTTTTTTTTTAGTTGAATAAATGTCTTCCCATAATTCTGAAGAAGAAAGTGTGATTGAGGAAGTGGAACCTGAAGTTGGTGCGGGAGATAATAAAGAGGTTGTGTCTTCAACACATCGGAGTCCTGCTTGGAATTTTTTTAAGCTCTGTTCTGAAGGATACCGAAAAGCAATATGTAATAGTTGCTCGAAAGTATTAAAATAACCAACATGTATGATGCTATTTATTTTTGAATTTTTATTATTTTCTGACTTATATATACATATATATCTATATTAGTTAATCATTATGTTTTTCTAGCTACCACGTCACCTATGTTAAAGCATTTACATTCGAAACATCCTATTTTATATCAGAAATGGTTTGAAATAGGAAAAAAGAGTATAGTTGCAGAAGAAAGTAAAAATACTGAAGAATCTCCAAAACGTCAGAAACTCGGGCCACTTACTAAAGCAGAGCTAGATCAACTATGTATGGAGATGATAGCAATTGATATGAAACCTTTTTCTTGTGTAGAAGATAAAGGTTTTCGAAGATTATTAAAAAGACTCGATTATACATATGATCCGCCATCAAGTACTACTTGCTCCCGTAATCTCTGTTCTAACTTATACGAACAAATCAAACAAAAATTGATGGACGAAAAGCAAAATGATATAGCATCTGGCTTAATGAGTTTATCTTTCACTACTGATGGCTGGAAGTCAAGATCTGGGCACCATTACTTATCATTAACTGTACATTACATGACAAGTAATTTCCAATTAAAAAATTTAATGATTGGCCTAACGCAACTTGAAGATCGTCACACAGGAAATTATATTAAACTAAAACTTGAAGAAATGATGTTGGAATGGAATTTATTAGATGTTAATAATGTTCCAATTTTCCTTACTACTGACAATGGTGCTAATATCTGTAATGCTATCCGTCAAAGTAGTTGGAATCACATCTATTGTTTTGCGCATACACTTCAACTGGTTATAAAAGATTGCCAAAAACACACCAAAGGGATTGAGAAATTATTAAAAAAGGTAAAGTTTATCGTACTAATGTTCATATAAGGTTTTATTGTGATTTGTATATTTAATTTTCAATTGAAAGGATTGCAAATTATGATTGAACCAAATTTCACCAAAAATATTATTTTTTAACGTTTTTTTTTTTCTAGACACGACATATAACAACACACTTCCATCAATCTGACCCGGCTCGACGAGACTTTGAGAATGCTCAAAAGGCTTCAAGTGATAAAACTCCACTAAAATTAATTCAATCAGTACCAACTCGCTGGAATTCGGATTACGATATGCTCAAGCGCATCCAAAAATTGCAGCAACCATTATCCGTTGTGCTTTCGCGAAGTGCAAGTGTAACTGGATTGTCTGGCACTGACTGGAAGAGAATCAGTGATATTATTAACGTCTTAGATCCTTTGAATGAGGCCACTAAAATTTCTTGTGGATCAAAATACCCGACGATCTCTATGATTAAGCCAATCATTCAAGGGATGAAGGAAGCTCTAGAAAAATTAAATTTCGAACACGAGACAAGCGTTGGTCTGAATAACTTTAATGATGAAGGTAGTGATTACGATGATAATAATAATGATGAGGACTTAGAAATGTCAATGTGTGAAAACGAATCTCAGATGAATATGGGGTATAACTTTTCAACCAATATAATCCGTAGTTTAAAAATTAGGTTTTGTGAGATCGAACAAGACACCTTATATCGTAAATGCACATTTCTTGATGCTCGTTATCGGGATTACTTTTTAACTGATGATAAGATGAAGGATGATATAAAAAAAGAAATTAAAGATGAGATTATCGCTTATAAATTTTCGAACAATGTTTTTGAAAATGAACATGAAACTACTGCTGAGCCTCCTGTAATCAAACCCACCAAGTTTTGGGACTTCATGAAACAGCGACAAACTAATAGAGAAGAAACAGTAACTTTGCGCCTTGAGAAAGACATTGATCAAGAACTTATTCAGTACTTTTATTCGGAAAATATTGATCCTTGGGATGATCCTATTCAGTGGTGGAAAAAAGAATCAATTAAATATCCTTTATTATCTCTGATGGCTCGACGTTATTTGCCAATCCCATCTACGTCTGTTGAGAGTGAGCGGCTCTTTTCGACTGCTGGGGACATTGTGACTGAAAAACGAAATTCATTATCACCTGATAATGTTGGTCGGTTGTTATTTTTGAATAAAAATTTAATTCGTTATGTTTAATTGAATATTATGATAAAGAACTTTTAAATAGAGGAACGTTGTTCCATTAAAACACGTGAACAAACGAACTTCTTAGAAATAGGTATTTAATTAGAGACGTTTATGACTTTATGATTAATTATATTGTTCAAAATGTTGTTAATAAATATCTAAATTAATTTGAATTAAATAATAGTTTTATTTTCTTTAATTTTGTTCTATTACTGTAATAGAATAATCTATTTAAGATTTTTCTTCTTCGAATATTTCGAATTGCTTGAATAGTTCGCATTATTCGAATAGTTCGAACTTAAGGATTCGATTCGACTCGAATCGAACCGGATTCGCACACCCCTAGCTGTAATGTAATTTTTCCTTTTCAAATATAAAACAAAAAAAAAAAATTCTTTATCTTTTAATCACCAAACGAAATGTTACATAAAACGATGCAATTAGGTGGCGAAACGGACTTCGCCGGGTCTTCTAGTATTATTTAAAATTCTATCCCACAGCACTGACCTTTTTTTGTGTTTGGCAACGAAATCGCCCTCACAACGCAGTCGGGTGGTCAGAAGTAACTTTTTGCGTTCGTAATTCCATTTTTTGCTAGAAATAAATAAAAATAAATAGCGTTTCAAAATATGATGTAATGTAATAAATACTGCGGATGCTTTATCGAACTTCGAACTTTGTTCGTATGCAAAGCAATTGACGTTTTCGAAGTCCGCCACATACATACATATGTATTTGCATACATTGCACATAGAAGCGATTCTCTGGTTGAAAGCAAAAATTAAAGCATGAAAATATCACAATGATGTTGTTGGGAGTATAATAAGGAGCATGCATATTATACATACATATGTATGTATATTTAAGTCTCTTCATATTCTTGAGTATGTGAGAGAGCTGTATTTGTACACATTTTTCGCCGTTAAAAATGGAATATCAAAGAACTTATTTGTCTTCAATATTCATATGCCGTACATACCTACATACACATATTATTTCTCTTCATAATCACTTGTTGCATATGTGAGAGAACTGTTAAAAATGTTAACATTTCACAGCGTGAATTCTGTGGTTGTGAGGTGAATTCCTTAATTTAAATCTAACAAATGCTCGATATCGAACCTGCACCTTCTATATGCTTTAAGTTTTCTACTTCGACAGATTAATAGCAGAACCAGTAAAAACGTTACTCCCTTCCTTCCTTTTCGAGCAAAATGTGTGAACAGTTGAGCCCGTGGTAAAAACGCAGAAATCAACTATCTTTGTTTGTTTTCATTTGAAAAATGTTGCCATTGCTCAATACGCATATATAGTTTTGTACACATCTATGTTTTCAATTACAATTTTTTATAATATAAAATATCAAAAGTGAAAACAAACTATAAAAAATAGTTTACATATTTATAAATAATTGCATTTGACTCTGATTTTGAGTTATTTTATGAAAATTTCAAACATATTGAAACATATTGAACAGATTGAATAAAAAAAGTTGATCATTACTACAGTATATCGATATTGGCAACCCCGCGTTGTGAGAAAGCAATCAGCTGCCACGTTTCTACGGCAAAAATCCAAATGTCGTGAATTCTCACGTCGTCCCACGTCAAAGAGAGAAGGGAGTAGCGTTTTTCACTGTTCAGTTACATTGCGCGCCCATAAGATAGGTCGTGCCAGCTGACACGAGCCACGATTCTACGTTTTTCACTGGTTGTGCTATTAGCGAGCAAAATGTGCGAAAAGTTGAGCCCGTGGTAAAAACGCAGAAATCAGCTATCTTTGTTTGTTTTCATTTGAAAAATGTTGCCATTGCTCAATACGCATATATAGTTTTGTACACATCTATGTTTTCAATGACAATTTTTTATAATATAAAATATCAAAACTGAAAACAAATTATTAAAAGCATTCGACTCCGATTTTGAGTTATTTTATGAAAATTTCAAAAATATTGAAACATATTGAACAGATTGAATTATAAAAGTTGATAATTACTACAGTATATCGATATTGGCAACCCTGCGTTATGAGAGAGCAATCAGCTGCCACGTTTCTACGGCAAAAATCCAAATGTCGTGAATTCACACCACATCCCACATCAAAGAGAGAAGGGAGTCGCGTTTTTCACTGTTCACTTACATTGCGCGCTCATAAGTTAGGTCGTATCAGCTGAGTCGGGCCACGATTCTACGTTCTCCACTGTTTGTGCTATGACTCTTTGACAAAACGTGAGTTTCGGCCATTGATTGTCCGTGGCAACGGAGATGCGAAAGATGCGTGCGTAGGGATGCAAACGATGCATCGATGTTTGCCATCGATGTTGTTATTCTAAAAACATCGATACATCGATGTTGCCTGGATCGATGTTTTTTAAAATTTTACTCCACATCTTTGCAGCACTTTTTCTCGGTATTAATGCGAAAACATCTGCTTCGAAACGCTTTAGCAAACTGTCATGTGTTTTGTTGTAAAATACGGAGAATTCGTTGTTTGAATGTGCACTTGAATAATACTGAGAATTCGCTTATGAATTAATGCGAAATAAGTTTTACAAAAAATCGAAAATACGTATCTATTTCGTGCTATGTGTGTTAGAAGTTGTTTTTGAGCGTTTAAATAATATAAATTTTGTTTCGAATTCATTTTTATTCAACTTTATTTCAACTTTATTACAGGTGTAGTGAATATCAAATATATGTAGATAATTACGTTAGACGTTTAAATATCTACATAATATTGCAGATTTTCAAAGTGCTGCCTTCAAAATTAAAAAGCAAGGTCTGGAGCTTCTTTATAAGAAATTCAGATGCATCCGCCATATGCAAACTCTGCTACAAGAAATTAAAAACATCAGGTAACACGTCGAATCTTCGCTGTCACGTTGAGAATGTAAATAAAAAGGTATTACTCGATCAAGTTGATAATGCAGAATGCTCCTCCAAAACTACGCCGGACTCGGAACCAAAACAGCGAAAAATTTCTGAAATAATTAACATATCACCAACCGCTGGGACGACAGCGTCAAGTGAGTTATCCGACAATAGTAATAAGAAGACTGCATGTATTGAATCGGCTCCTAGTACATGTACTCCATCAGTACTGCAAAATAAATCAAATCAGTTGAGCAGGTCAAAAGTATTTCCTACCAAGATGGCCCTAAATCAAGGAAAATTACTGAAGCAATTGTAAAATATATTATAATGGACAACAAGCCATTTTCCACTGTAGAAGGAACAGGTTTTCTGCAGATGATGAAAGAACTGCTTCCGCTTTTTAAAGTTCCAAGTAGAGAAACAATAAAATTACGAGTGGATGAAAAATATGAAGCGCTGTCTTCAATTTTCAAAGAGTATATTCGTAAGTGCGACAGTTATTGCCTAACGTATGACATATGGACGGAGACAATGAAAAATCAGTCGTTCCTTGGGGTAACAATTCATTTTTTTGACAATTTACGTTTGTTGAGTGGGACGTTAAGAGTAATCGAACTGCAGCTTATTTAGCAGAAACTATGTTTGAACTTTTCAACGAGTGGAACGTTTGCATAAATAAAGTTTCTCCTTGTGTACTTGTGTAACAGATATTGATTCAACCATGATGAAATTAAATAGAAGCTTGTTTGGCGAAAAAAATAATACCCTTCCAAATTTCATAAAGGATGCAAATAATGGCGTTAGTACGTCGGAATCTTCGGATGAGTGTGCAACAGAAAATCCGTTTGATATTTGGAGCCATCATAAACAGTTTTCCCACCAAAATATGAAATGTAAGTTTTCCAATTTATCTGCTACTAGCTGACCCCGCAGCCGTTGCCCTGCGTGAAATTACATATGTGTTTTGAAATGAAAAAAAGTTGAAATTATATTCGGTCGAAAATGATTTATTTACGATTTTTCTACATTTTTTTTATGTAGCGCGACTTAATAAACATAACTTTTTGATTTCTGTTCTGGTGCGTAAATATATAGAGAAGATGGGTTTCCAACTCGTCAACACACCACATATATCTGGCCGTGTGAAAAACATAGCATTTCCCGATTTCCTTGTGTCCTGTTGATTGTCAACGCGAGGGCAATTTTCCCTCGAAATTGAATACGTTTGAACTGAAATGGCTGTCCCTTGTATTCGATAACTACGTCATAATCATTCGGGTTCCATTACACAGTTTCGGCGCATGAAGATTGTGAAACATAATAATGACAGATCCAACTTTAAGACGCAAATGATGCTGGGGCAGGCTTGGTATGGTATTTGGAAATTCCACTGGATAATTTACGGTTTCGTCTTCCTTGTCAAGACGATCGATCGATTTATATGAGCGCAAACCTCCCGGAACTTGACTTTGAATATTCCAGTTTAAATCACTAACATCGGTAATTTTGGCAGCTAAAATTGCTCGTGCACTCAAGCTATCGCAGTTACGATAATTTGACCAATGTTCGGATAAACAGTCGTGATGAGTTCCTCTTCCGTTGAAGTGAATTGACAAAAGGGAGGTGAAATTGATATCAAACCACTGGAAGTATCAACCGAAATTTGCCCATTTCCAATTCTATGCGAATACAATGTAAAATGTAGTTTTTTCGTATCCCATAATTAACGCGAATTTGAAGGCTGATTTGTCGAAATGATCTTCGCGAAAAGTATGCGAACTTCAGTGGCATGCGAAGTAACTATCACATTGTCCTTCGTCTGTTTCCAGTGATTATCATATTTCAGTAAATGCAACTGCTGGCATGCTTCTCAAAAAGTTGCACACACTGTACCATTCACAATACGCAATGACTTAAATGAAGTTGAACCGCGAGACGCAAAACAGTCGGAAAAATTTTATGAATTGCAAAAGTAAATATCCTACAAAGCGCTTTATTGCAGTTCACATATCGACCCATTTGATACTGCTGATCTCATATCGTTCAAGGCCAATAACCGCTATGTTGCTTTCTTTGGTGACGTACTTGCAAACGCATTTGATCGATTACACCAATCTGCAATATTCAACATTGACATGAGTTTTGAATGTGAATTAAACAAAAGGGGCGAATATGGTACGACCCATGTGTTGTCAACTTCGATGTGTTGTTAACGTCGATATTCACGGCTCTAAATGCTAAATGTTCTGCCATTGTCGTCTGGTGAGTGACGCCGATACAGTTAATATCCATCATTTCCCATTCCCGTTTCCGAAAGAAAAGCACATGAGTAGTGTTTCGTGCATTTATTGTCAAACATACAAACCAAAGTGGGATTGTAAGGTTCGCAAGGTCCATGAATCATATTGGTTTTCACCACTTCGTGTAATTCTGGATCTACCTCTGAATCAGGAATTTCCGCTGAAACGATTTCATCAATTTGATCTGGTGTAATCACCATCCGCATCCAAAGAAGAATGTGTGCGTGCGGCAAACCTTTTTTTTGCTACTCAACAGAACACATTCAGCATCTAACAGCATCATATATTTATACCATAGGTTGCTTCGAGATAAAGACCATCAAACATCGCAGCTATTGTTTAAAAAGTCGTGCTGTGATATCGTTACGATCGCTAGCTGATTGACCGCGATCCATAATTCCGCACGTATGTCATCGCATTTTAGGAGTACTTCTTGCCTTTCTTTGGGCTGCCATACGTTGATGACAAAAAGAACGCCGACCAATATTAGCGCCACCTCTTCGTGGCTTCGTAACAAATTTCAATCTGTAATTGATCACATCGTCTCAAACATACATAAAGTTTTCACTGAATAATTTTCAATAATTTTTCCTTTGGATAGCCGGAATAAAAAAGTAAGCGACCGCAATTGAACGATTCAAATAATTTACAAATCAAAATATTGAAAAACAAAACAAACAAAAATTGAAAAAAATGTGTATGGAAAATGTTACTTTTTGGAATTGTCCAATTTTCCGACTTCTCCTCATGAAAAGTATAAGGTATTTTGTTTCTAAACCTTTCCCGTTCCACAACAAACAACCTTTAAAAATTTCATTAAGATTGGTTCAACCGTTCTCTTAGTGTTACTAAGAAACAAACATTCATATTTATTGTAACGTTTGAATGGGGAAAAGAAAAGGGCTGTTTTTAGGGGTTTTCCGGAAACTATTCGAATTTTTCTCGCCATAAAAACCATCCTTGAACTTCAACAAACATTTAAGAAAAAGAATTGGCCAAATTGGTCCAGGCGTTATTGAGTTATGCGCGTACATACATTTTTGGTATTCAATTTTATTTATATAGATAACAACAACGGAAGTTGAAGTGCAAATGTATCTTGGATTAGCTGTTGCTTCTATCAATCAGAATGTGGGATGATATCAAAAATATATTTCCTGAATTGTATAAACAAGCTTCTAAATATTTATCCATTGTGGCCACTTCAGTCCCTAGTGGACGACTGTTTTCTAAAGCTGGAGCAACGATCACACAGCAAAAAAATCGCTTGACAGGGAAAAAACTTTCCAAATTGTTATTTTTAAATTCTGTTTTAAATAAATAATTGGTTGTTTGTTCAAAAACTATTTATATCTTTTATTTATTGAGAAAAGGTTTTAAAATATATATCAATTAAAGGCGTACTACTGTATTTCACTTATTTATGGTTCTGAAATAAGCTTTTTATCTTCACTAATAAAATACGTTAAAAAAAGTTCAAAAATCCATGGATATTTCGCTACATCGATGTTTCAATGGCCGATGTTTTTGATTTCGATGTTGTTTGAAGAAACATCGATACATCGAACCATCGATGTTTCATTTCACGATGTTTGCATCCCTATGCGTGCTACACTTGTTATTATGAATGTATGTACATATGTATGTGGCTCGCATTTGCTTTCGTAAACATACAGACAAATGTGCCAAAGAAATAAAATACGTATGTATTTGCCATAACAATTATAATCGTACAAATCTGGAAATGAGAACGAAGTAATGTGAATATGCATATTTCATGAAGGTCATTAATTTTTTTTGAAGAAATGAAAGGAATGACCCAAGACGTGTTTATATGAGCACATTTACAGCCCTATTCTGAAAAAGGCTCTCAACTGAGTTGAGAGAAAAAATTTGAGAGATTTCTTGTGAGGCATATTTTGTGAGGCTATTCTTGCTCAAACCTCATAAGAAAAAAGCTTAAAAAAGTCACCACGTTAGGTAAAAAGCTTTTTGCTGTCAAACAGCTGTTTTCATAAAAATAAACAAACAAAAACACAAATGGATAATAAAGATATGTATGCGTCTGTGCTTGAGGATGAAACAATCCCAATATGGGTACAATCGATTGCGCCGATTGTGCCCTTGATCCCAAATTTCGTGCAAAATCTTTAAGAGAAAATTTAATTATTTATTTATATTTATTTATCTTACCTCTTCTTTGTATATGAAACATCCTGCGCGCTTGAAGGGAAATAAATTTCACTGCCCTTAACATCCATAATTAATTTCGAAATAAAGTGCAGAGCTCTAGACACAGAGGACTGGCTCATAGAGAGCATATAACTATTACCAACGAATTTTTGGTAAGAGCCATGCTCATAAAAATACAAACACGCCAAGAAACGCAGATCAAAAGATATACTCGACTTCTGCACATCATGCGGCACCAATTCACCTATAAGTACTTTACATAGCGAGTTTGGGAATCGAAATGTATTTATAATTGTTGTGTCTTGCATAGTAAAAGGATCGTTTTTGTCTCGTAAACCCTTCAAAATTTTCCTCCTACCCCCCAATTCCCCCTCCACAACAATTGCCGCATGCACAAAGAAAAGTTCCTCCATGCTATAATATAACATCCATAACACTCAAATATTTTTTAAAAAATGTCAAATATTGATGTAAAACAAAACAAACACAGATATTTTGTATTATGATGGCTGCTTTCACACGTCACAGATATTTGTGATAATAGTGAGCATTTGAGCTTTTGAATTTTCGCCAGAATAAGGTAACCCTCACTATAGTGAGAAACATCACTGTAGTGAGGTTGCTGACTTTTGTGAGGGCATGAGAATAGGGCTGTTAAGTTTATTTGGCACATCTTCATTTTGTAATAATCGAAATTAATATAATTTTTGAAATAATAATTTATTTAACCCTGGTCGAGACCAACGCTCTGATACACTTAGTCGAGACCAATGGTGCTTGGCTAGGCCAAGTGGTGTTTACATACATTTGTATGGAAATACGTGTTGTATTTACGCTCATATATGTATGTACAATATAGAAACATTTTTGAAATTTCTGTTCATGCTTGGCGTGGCAATAGCGTTCACAAAAAATGTAACATTTTGAGAAAAATTAAATTTTTTCTTAACCTTTTAAAACGCTTTAGCGGCTAAAGTATTTGACCTAGGCGGGTCAAATAAATGCGCCGGTTAGGTAATTTAAAGAGCTTTCAGGAAATGTATAATTCGCCCCCACCGGGGCGTGGCAATAGGCGGAAATGGGTTTTCTCATTGTCCTCCCTTTTTGTTTCACTACAGTTGGGGGGGTATGGGGCCGGGGGGGATCAAAACCATTTTGCGAGTGAGTTCACCCCTGGGGCTTTCAGGAAAGCCCTCACCCTCTCCTCTATCCCTACCATGGGCGTGGCAGTAGCGTTCACAAAAAATGTAACATTTTGAGAAAAATTACATTTCACATTGCGAAGTGATAGAAACATACCATTACATACATTTTCATACAAAATATATGGGGTCTAGCCAAGCACCATTGATGCACTAAGGTGTAATATTATAATATCCTTTTTTCGTCCTTTTCGATGGCCAGACCCGAGGGTCTCGATGAGGGTTAAAATATTTTTTATTTAATTTTTCCCGATTTTGTAAAAAAAATTAAAATTTTTACCATTTTTCGGAAAACAATGCATAACATAATACAAAATAAGCACGCATATGTGACTCAGAGAATGGTTTTTACATTCTCTGTGTGACTTTGTATATATTTCTTCAAAGCATTTCTTTTTAATCATTCTCGTATGAATTCAGTCGTTTTACAAATATTTCTGCCATTGCACGTGCTCATTTCTACTAAATAGCAGCGAGAATGGAGAATTCCTTACTATCTACTATCTAAATTCTATCAGCTCTGTTAGCCGTCAAATCGAATATAATGCAGAATTCAATAGAGAAGGTGCAAATTGAATTCTGTATGATGTTCGATTGGACGGCTAACAGAGCTTATAAGATTAAAGTACGAAGCGCGCAGTTATGTAGTTGTGCAGCTACGTCAATAACTGTGTCCCTAAGAACGTGTGTCTTCTAATATTCGACAGATGTCGCTTGCAGTCTGTCGCGCTCATTGTGTTCAGTACTTGTGTGATGGTAGAAAATCCAAACTGTGCCGAAAAAATCAAACGATTGGCCACCAATTGTCACCGCTTCGCTTGCCGCTGTACAGCTCCGCCTACAAACCAGCGTAAATATGTATGTATGTATACGTATGTAAGAGCGTGAATACATATCGACGCAGATTTTTGCGAGTCACGGAAAAATATTTAAATCGACAACGGCTGTGTTGCCACTTTTGTCACTTCTTTCTGTGAAGAAACATCAGAAAGTTTTTCAATTTATGATCTTTAGCTTTTGCCATCGTCGCAAAAAGACGCTTGTAGGCAAAGGCATGCTCGGAGAGATGTTACGGCGTCTCTTTTTGCATGCGTTTAAGAATGAAATCGTTTTTGTTGTAAAATTTACTACATTTGGGCTTCGCCAATTTGGCTGCCATATTGACTTGTGATGCTTCGCTATTTAGACAATTGTTGTTTTTGTGGAACAATGTTTCAATTTTTTTGTTGGTGATGTTGGGTCACCCTAATGACATGGCCCGTGCTCCGGATAAAAGTAATGAATTGTTATTATAAATCTCTCTTTATCTCATCGCTTGTTAATAACTCAATTTACGTTTAGTTACGCTGCTTACATTTGTACACACATGTATACATACACATTATTGTACTCATAATTTTCTTTACTTCTGTCAATACTCAAATCTTCTAAAGAGTAATTATGTATATACATATGAACAACTTTGCAAATAAATCACTCGCTAATAAACCGTGAACTTGTAAATTGTTTTACACCCCCGCATTTTTAAAATAAAGCTAGAAAAACGCTTCTTGCTCCAACATTTTGGCGCCCAACGTGGGGCAGTGTAAAATATGTTTACTTTTTGTGCAAAAGTGTGAAATTCTTTGAAAAATCTAATGGAAGTTCTTGATGGTAGTTTGCATTGAAAAATATACATGGCTAGCAAATAGTTAGTGAAGTAATATAAATATAAATTACATTCGCTATTGTTGGTGGGTCCCTGGACTGATTTCCGTTTATTTTCACATAACTGGTTTGCGATCGGATGATTTGTCTGGTGAGATTTTAAGCATTTCTACTGTTGCTGAAATTACCGCTCATTGGAAAGCGTACGTATAAAAACAAATTACTTTATCATCATACATACGTTTATCCAATCACATGCATACATAATTCGCTAAATCACCGTTTGGAACATTTTGGTTAACGTAGTTGCATTCGCTGCTTTTGTTAGCAGATCATCGCATACTAGGTCATTGCCTATACTGTACTGCTTAGCTGAACGTTCATAGCTCTGCCGGCACTTGAAAGCATCGCCCGCTTGGTCGCTGCACAGTTGCTGCTATTCTGTTAACGCATCTATTCTGAGAGCTCTGCTGCTAGCAGCAGTTATTATCGCGCTTTATTAGTTATTTGCATTTTCTACATTTTTTGCTGCCTGCACTAAATGTTAGTGAGACATTGTATAGTGAGACAACGCATTTTTAGTGAGCAGTATACAACTTCTTTTTTGCCGTCGCTATAACTGACCGCTGGTAGTTATTCTCTTCGCTTTACATTAAGGGTGTACAAAAATAACGTAAAAGGGGTAATGTCTCTTGAACACTCCAAACGCAAACGCGCTAATATAAAACGCAATATATCAGGTATTAAATCTATTGTAGAGGGATCAAAAGACTTTGATGAAAAGCCTTCACATGCGGAGTTGCAATGCCGACTGGGAATACTAGAGTCATACTTTAAGCAAGCACTCTCAGTTCAAGCTGACATTGAAGATTTGAATCCATCAGACACAGGTCGCGCAGATTTAGAGGATAGCTATGTCACAGCCAAACTTTGCATTCAAGCACAACTTGGGGAGGAAGGAAACGTTACAATTAATTACCCCGAGACAACAGCTCCAACACCTATTTCCACGCCATCATTCTTGCCAAGGTTGTCGCTGCCTACTTTCAGCGGGAATTATGCAGAATACAAAAACTTTATTGCATCTTTTACTCAACTTGTCGCTCGGGAACCTAGACTTTCCAATATAGAACGATTTAATTATTTGTTGTCGTGTCTTAAAGGTTCAGCCCTTGAAACCGTAAGAGCCTTCCAGGTAACCAGCGAAAACTACCCGAACGCTTTAGATAGACTCAGGGAACGCTTCGATAATCCTACTCTGATTTTTTTGGAAGGAATTGCCTCCTTATTTACGCTCCAAACAGCCGATAAATCAAACTATCAACATTTGCGTAGTTTGATTGACAAGGCATCAGCTATATTCAGTTCGTTAGAATCGTTGGGCACGAGGTCCAACATCGCACAAGCAATGCTGATTTACATTGTCATTGGAAAATGTGATCAGCAAACTCGCAACAAATGGAATGAATCGCTAGACTACAAATCGCTTCCAACTTGGATACAATGCACCCAAGTTTTAGAACGTCACTGTCAGTTTTTGCATTCATCCGACTCCTCGTCACATCATAAGTTCGAGTCCAACAAACCAATTCGGATTACTACCCGTGGACAAAATTCATCATTCGCCATCACTAAGCCTTCTTGTGTTCTTTGCTCTAGCGATTAACACAAAATCATTGGATGTTTTCAATTTAAGGACATGAACACGAATCAACACCACGATGCCGCCAAGAAATACGACCTCTGTATCAATTGTCTGAGCAATGGTCACAGAGTAGCTCAGTGTGCGTCGAAGCATAGCTGCCGCTCCTGTAACAGAACGCATCATACGCTCTTGCATCATGACAACGCGACTCTGCCTAAACATGCAAGTCCATCATCTCTTCCTGTTTCGCAAGCGTTTCAACCATCATCAACATATTCAACCAAACCTCATACATACAACCAACTAGCTGCCACGCATTCGCATATGGAGACATCGGATCACGGTCAGGTCATTTTAACAACAGCTTTAGTTTTAGTTAAAGATTCAACGGGTGCGTACAAGCTTGGAAGAGCTCTTCTCGACTCATGTTCTCAAGTGAATTTCATGACCGATGAGTTCGCACAAAGGTTTCACCTTCGTCGAGAAAAGTATCCCATTGGCATTCGCAGCATAGGTGATTCAGTTACCAACCCTAAAGCTCGAACCACCACAACAATTAAGTCACGTACATCAGCATTTCCACTTTCGCTCCAGTTTAGTATCACACCCCATATTGCATACCAACATGACGCTGAAATTGACACAATAAACTGGAACTTGCAGCCAACACAACTTTGGCTGACGAAACCTTCTTTAAACCTCGACGCATCGATCTGTTGCTTGGAACAGAGGCATTTTTTGAAGCTCTCGCTGTTGGTCACACAAAGCTTGGCCAACATTTACCTATATTGAAAAAAACATTATTTGCCTGGGTGGTTTCTGGAAGATACCAGTCTAAGCACTATACGCCTTCAAAGACATATCTGCTATTTCGCGAAGACTCTATTGACGCAAACATACAACGCCTTTGGGAGCTCGAAACTGTTGACTGCAAACCCAACCCTATTTCACCTAATCATCGCATTTGTGAACGTCATTTTATAGCCACAACACATCAAGATACTACTGGATCCAGCTGCACTTGGAGCCTCATTCGACATCGCTCGTCGCCGATTCCTAGCAATCGAACGCCATCTGTCGCATTCGCCAGACACTTATTTCCAGTACGTCTCATTCGTGGAAGAATACGAACGTCCTGGTCACATGTCTGTAGTAAAAGTGCCGAAATTAGATGAACCACACTATTACATTCCACATCACTGCGTACTGAAACCTACAAGCGCATCAACAAAGTTACGAGTAGTGTTCGACCCCTCTTGCCAAACTACGACACAAACATCGCTAAATAACTTACTTTTAGTTGGACTAACTATCCAAACAGAGCTGTACATGTTACTTCTGCGCTTCCGTTTATATCGTTACGCTATCACCGCAGATGTCACTAAAATGTACAGGCAAGTATCTTTGAATAAAAATGATCGTAAATTTCATTACATTCTTTGCCGAGCTTCTGCAGACGCAGATCTTCTCACTTACCAGCTCAACACTGTGACATATGGTACCGCCTCAGCTCCATATCTAGCAGGGCGATGCCCTCACTACTTAGCAGATAAGCATATGGCAGAATTTCCAATTGGCGCCGCGGCTGTAAAGACTTCGTTCTATGTTGATGATTTTCTATGTGGTGCGGATGACACAGATGCCTTACACACATTAAAGAAAGAAGTTATTGAGATACTTCGACGCGAGCAGTTTCCTCTATCCAAGTGGCATTCCAATCACCCAAATTTCATGGAAGGCCAAACTATGAAAGAATTAAGCATTACTGACGATTTTACATCAAGTGCACTTGGGGTGACTTGGAATCAACGCAACGACACGTTGTTATTTTCATTCACACCAAAGCAAGTTCACAAGTCTATCACAAAACGCACAATACTGTCTATCGCTTCATCGCTGTTCGATCTACTTGGAGTGCTCTCACCACTCGTGATAACCTCAAAAATAATTATGCAGGAATTGTGGCTGCTAAAATTAGATTGGAACGAGTCGGTTCCCCAACATATACACCAAGTCTGGAATTGTTGCTTAGCATCTCTAAACTCGCTTTCATCACTCAGCCTGCCTCGTTATTGTCTGCTACCAAATGCTCGCGACATACAGTTGCATGGTTTTTGCGACGCATCAATTCGAGCATACGATTCGGCGATTTACATACGCATAGAAGACTCCGACGGAAAGGTTGCTGTGCATTTATTAACCTCGAAATCAAGGGTCGCACCAGTAAATAAGCAGACTCTTCCAAAACTCGAACTTTGCGATGCCCACCTTCTCGCTTGCCTGTATGCTAAGATAAAGAACATATTCACCACTGTTCGCATAACTACTTTTCTTTGGACTGACTCGCAACTAGTTCTACATTGGATAAAACAATACTCTGTTACGCTGTCAACGTTCGTGGGCAACAGGGTATCTGACATACAGGAATTGACCGCAGGTGGACAATGGAGGTATGTGCCTTCCAAAGAGAATCCCGCCGGCCTAGTATCTCGAGGCTGCTCTGCTGCTGAGCTCAAATCTTCGATATGGTTTTCTGGTCCTCACTTTTTGCAAGAAAACGCAATGAAATGGCCAAGACACACAGACAATATTGGGCTTGACATGGATATTGTGAACAGAGAAAAACGCAAGAAGACATTTGCTGTAGTTAAGGAGGTAAATTACTTGATCGATGTCATTGATGGCATAAGCTCGTAAATATCTCCATTGTCTGCGTCTCATCGCCTGGCTCTTTCGGTTCAGTGATAAATGCAGACGAAAGCCTATGACAAACACCATTTCGCCATCTCCTGACGAACTACGACGTGCATCATATTGCATTATCTTCAATATCCAGCAACAACATTTTTCAAACGATATTCAATTGCTTCGAAAAAACCAAGCTCTAAAAAGTAACTTGAAGTTTCTCACACCATTCTTGGACAACGTAACCGGTTTTGAACTCATAAAAGTTGGTGGACGTCTAGATTAGGCAGATTTACCCAACTCGCAGAACCATCCCATTCTATTACCCAGCGATTCCCAATTTGTACTAAAGTACGTTCGACACCTACAATTGCGAAACTTTCATGCAGGCTCAAAGGCATTGGTCGCCTTCATCAGATTAGAATTTTGGATTGTCAACGCTAGAGATGTTGCTCGTCGCATCGTTCGTTCCTGTGTGCATTGTGTTCGTTACAATCCAGTGCTGTTACAACAGGTAATGGGCCCACTACCAGTTACACGTATTATACCTGCACGCCCATTTGGACGTTGCGGAATCGATTTTTGTGGACCAATTAATACATATCTTCGAATTCGAGGAAAACCACCCACCAAGTGATATTTAGCTGTGTTCGTGTGCCTCGTAACTAAAGCTGTGCACATCGAGTTGGTCTCGAACCTAGCAACAAACGCATTTCTAAATGCATTAAAGCGAATGAGTGGTCGCCGTAAAATGCCATGTGATATCTTTTGCGACAATGCTACCAATTTTGTGGGCGCATCTAACCAGTTAAAGGACCTCAAACAGTTTTTATTCAAAACTGAAACGTTAAATGAAATCTATAAATATTGTTCCTCTGATTTTATTAATCTCCATTTTATTCCACCCAGGGCACCTCACTTCGGCGGCCTTTGGGAAGCTGCGGTGAAGAGCGCGAAAAGGCTGTTAAATCGCACATTGGCAAACACTAAATTGACATTCGAAGAGTTAAGCACCGTTGCTGTAGAAGTAGAAGCCATTCTTAATTCACATCCGCTATGTTCAATGTCATCAGATCCCAACGACTTTGGTGAACTGACAGCTGGTCCTTTTTTGGTCGGTGATTCTTTGCGTGGCTTGCCTGAGCGCTCACTGGAGCCGAAGACCGTTTCACACCTTGATCGCTACAACACAATCACTGCCATCAAGCAATGTTTTTGGCGTCGCTGATCTGTGGGCTATATAAACGAACTACGAGCTCGTGTAAAGTGGACATAAAATAAAAGTAATGAATTGTTATTATAAATTTCTCTTTATCTCATTGCTTGTTAATAACTCAATTTACGTTTAGTTACGCTGCTTACATTTGTACACACATGTATACATACACATTATTGTACTCATAATTTTCTTTACTTCTGTCAATACTCAAATCTTCTAAAGAGTAATTATGTATATATGTACATATGAACAACTTTGCAAATAAATCACTCGCTAAGAAACCGTGAACAAGAGCACACAGCACTTGTAAATTGTTTTACACCCCCGCATTTTTAAAATAATAAAATTAAGCAAAAAAACGCTTCTTGCTCCAACAGGTGACATATTCATATGTGTACGCATACGAGTATGTATGTTTGTATGCTTGTGCATTATTTGTTCGGTAATGTATACAAATATATGTACACAAGCACGAAGATATCACATAGGCGTCCAGCAGCAACTAACAAAAGGACATTAATCCTGCGCGCTACGTAGAATCAACATCCGAATACTGTTTTCGTCTGCTCACCGTGGAGTCCAATCATTTATTAAATTACATTATTTACATTTTTGTATTACTGCGCATTTTTTATTGATAAATGTAAATGTTGTTTCTTTAAATTAAATTAAACTTTATCCAAAAAACAAGAGCACTTTTTCTTGCCCTCTTTTAAACATGGTTTTTCGAGCCTCACAGAAAGGCGCTATTGAAAAGACAAAAACATAATAAATAAATATACATATATCGGGTGATTTTTTAAGAGCTTGATAACTTTTTTTTAAAAAAAAACGCATAAAATTTGTAAAATCTCATCGGTTCTTTATTTGAAACGTTAGATTGGTTCATGACATTTACTTTTTGAAGATAATTTCATTTAAATGTTGACCGCGGCTGCGTCTTAGGTGGTCCATTCGGAAAGTCCAATTTTGGGCAACTTTTTCGAGCATTTCGGCCGGAATAGCCCGAATTTCTTCGGAAATGTTGTCTTCCAAAGCTGGAATAGTTGCTGGCTTATTTCTGTTGACTTTAGACTTGACGTAGCCCCACAAAAAATAGTCTAAAGGCGTTAAATCGCATGATCTTGGTGGCCAACTTACGGGTCCATTTCTTGAGATGAATTGTTCTCCGAAGTTTTCCCTCAAAATGGCCATAGAATCGCGAGCTGTGTGGCATGTAGCGCCATCTTGTTGAAACCACATGTCAACCAAGTTCAGTTCTTCCATTTTGGCAACAAAAAGTTTGTTAGCATCGAACGATAGCGATCGCCATTCACCGTAACGTTGCGTCCAACAGCATCTTTGAAAAATACGGTCCAATGATTCCACCAGCGTACAAACCACACCAAACAGTGCATTTTTCGGGATGCATGGGCAGTTGGCCACCAAGATCATGCGATTTAACGCCTTTAGACTATTTTTTGTGGGGCTACGTCAAGTCTAAAGTCTTCAGAAATAAGCCAGCAACTATTCCAGCTTTGGAAGACAACATTTCCGAAGAAATTCGGGCTATTCCGGCCGAAATGCTCGAAAAAGTTGCCCAAAATTGGACTTTCCGAATGGACCACCTAAGACGCAGCCGCGGTCAACATTTAAATGAAATTATCTTCAAAAAGTAAATGTCATGAACCAATCTAACGTTTCAAATAAAGAACCGATGAGATTTTGCAAATTTTATGCGTTTTTTTTTTTTAAAAAGTTATCAAGCTCTTAAAAAATCACCCGATACTAGTGTGGTGACAAAATAATAAAAAAAACGAATAAACAAAGTGCTGAGACCCAAACAGAGCAAAAAAAAACCATACATTCAAGGTGATTTCCAAAGAATTGAATCTAGCGCCCGCCCGGTGGCGCCATCTATATGTCGACTGGTGCGTTAGAATCTGATATCTTTATCGACTGTCCAGTGAGAATTTCATGACATTTCATAGATTGGAAGTGAAGTTATTGCGTTTTAAATGTTAGTATGTTTGTGTTATCGGTGCAAAAATGAGCTTCAAACAAAGATCCAACATTAAATTTAGTTTTAGAATTGGTAAAACTTTTACCAAAACAAGTTAATGGCGATTGCATATCCCGTAGCAGAGTGCACGAGTGGTTTCAACATTTTCAAAGTGGTCGTGAGGACATAAATGACGATCAACGTGTGGGCCAATCAGAATCCGTGATCACCGAAAATTCCATCAAAACTGTGAGTGAATTCATCAAAAATCAGCCGAAATCAACATTGTCATTCATTGAAATGGAATTGAACATTTCCAAAACATCGATTTCGAAAGGTGTGTGCACGGTTTGTTCCGCACAAATTGACTGACGACCAAAAATTGCTCAGAATTCAACATATTTGTACAAAAATCACATTTTAACCATTAACCACTCCCCGTATTCACCTGATATGGCACCGTGGGACTTCTTCCTTTTCGGAAAAATACATTTGCCCATGAAAGGAAAGCGTTATGCATACGTAGAGGCCATTGAAAAGGTTTGCACTGGCATACTGGTGGACATACCGGCCACCAAGCAAAAAGCTGTATTGAAGCAGAAGGAGACTATTTTGAATAAAATAAATTGATTTTATCGAGAAAACCATTTGTTCTTTTTTTTAAGTCCTGTTTACTTTGGAACGCACCTTGTGGTAGTCTAACCACTTTTCTACTTAAATGTACGTATATGTGTGATCGATCATACATCTCTGTTGCGCTCATTCAGTAGTGTCATATAAAACTAGAAAGGGCTAAGTTCAGGTGCAACCGAACATTTTTTACTCTTGCAACTTACATTAATCAAAGCCAGGGAAATACCTTACGATGTAAAACATCAACCAGAGGATCGGAATCTAAGCAATTTTATATATGCATACACCATATATAACTTATACACTGACCTACATACATATATGTATATTCGGCATAAGATTTGTTAGAAAAACCAAAATCATTATACATAGTCATTATACAAAATCACCCGGATGTCCCAAAAACCTGGTAATGGTTATTATATCCATTTTCCGCACAAAGCTAAACTGTCATCATTAAAATATGCTTTTCCAATTGCATTTAGATAACTCACATATTGGCCGATATATCCAGGATAAAGTCGACAGGACGTTCTAAAATCTTTATATTAGGTGTGTGGCGGCTCTGGGAAGTATTGACCCGATTCCTCCCATATTGGATACACAGAATTACTACTGCCGGAAAGTGCATTGTTCATAACTATATGAACATGACACTTTTATTTCTTAGGATAGAATTATATATAGAAAATTATATTTGTGAAACAAGAACATTAATATAAATATACACATGTAAACAATAAATTAAATAAAAAGAAAATACAGTCCTCTAAATGTCAAGATCAATGATAAGCAACAAAATTGAATTGTAATATGAAACTTGCTCATAAAAATGTGAAAATCATTGCCTATTGAATAAAACTCATAAACTAATATATACATAAAACCAATATAAATATCCAAACATACATATTCCAAATACTAATGTACACAAACAGCAACTGATGATACTCTGCTATGGTGTGCACGTATGTGCATAAGTGCGTAATAACCTTGACAGACGGCAGCGTTAATGCGGATTAACTGCGCACTTAATCAGATCCAAATTTGTAGGTGACAGACGGCAGCTATGCGAGTTTGAAACTCTCATAAACAGCTCATTGTCCTTTTTATAATATTTTCAATGAAAATTGATAGAAGATAAACATTACGGTTGTTAGCCGACCAATTTTTACCAAACCATTTTTTATTACAAAAGCATATCAATACATTATTTTTAAAACTGCATCATAACATAGAAGTTTTATTGATATTATATTGGGAATTTGATAAACAGCTGTCAGGGTTGCTTGTATTTCATTCACAATAGATGAAAATTGGCCATTTTTAACAATGTTGCCAACGAAAATCTCACAAACTCCCTAAAATTTTGAGAGTTATTTTTGGATTCAGCAACGGAGTTAGCTGTGCTAACTCCTGAATTAATCCCGAAAAATGCAATTAATCTGGCTTAACGCTGCCGTCTGTCAATGCTATAAGATGGATTAAGTTACTCAGTGATTCTAAAAAGTTGTAAAATATCAATGCATTGGTATCCGAAGTATACAATAAAAATAAAAGAAATGTGGTGTCGTGGGACACCAGGTAGGAACGAAGCTCCTTCGGATTAGGGATAGGAAAGTCGACTCTGACTTTAGTCAAAAATTGATCTTTTAATAGAAAGAATCGACTTTTTAGGACAGGCTTGAATCGATTAAAATCGACTTTTACTCGATGACTTCGACAATTGACGGAATTAAGATAAGACCTGCACCAAGTAACTATCTATAATCGGAAACAAAATCCTAATCCGTTCACTGTGTGGGAAAGTATGAAATTTAAATATCCGTATCTATGGAATGTAGCTAAAAAGTACTTGCCAATAGTTGCAACGTCTGTACCCTGTGAGCGATTATTTTCACATGCAGGACTTATCGCAAATCAGTTGAGGAGTCACTCCGCTCGCGCTCTTTCCATCCCTACTTCGGATAATGTAGAATCGATACAATTTGCAATAAAAATTGTGCCACATGAAATTGGTTGTCTTGATTTTTTTTTGGAGCATTATAACAAAAAAACACAAACCATTAACCAATATGCGCCGAAAAATATGCAACAATTCAACTCCCCATAAACGCACTTAGTGCGAGCACAGTTCTCACCCAAAACTAATTTGCATGCACAATAATGTTACAGATTTTCATGCCTAATTATTTTGCAAAACCTAAAGGTAGGCTATAACTAGCGATCTTACAGTCTTTTTCTTACGGGTTATTTCCTCAAACCATTAACCAACCTGCGAAAAAAATACGCATCAATTCAACTCCCCATAAACGTACTTAGTGCAAGCACAATTCTCACCCAAAACGAATTTGCATGCACAATAATGTTACAAATTTTTATGCCTAATTATTTTGCAAAACCTAAAGGTAGGCTATAACTAGCGATCTTTCAGTCTTTTTCTTACGGGTTATTTTTTACGGGTTATTTCTTACGGATTATTTCTTACGGGTTTTTTCTTACGGTTTTACTATCACTTTTTTCAGTTAGGTCCGCAGCAAAATCTCTATCTTCTCCAAGCCTGCCGTAAGGAACTTCGTTCCAATAATACTTATTTACACATATAATGTACATATATGTACACTAAGCATAAACACATATACAGACACTAGTTCAAGTTTTCGCCCAGTTTTATCTATTTTAGGAACAAAGATACACTGGTATGAGTAACATGCTCTCTCATTTTCATTGAGATAACTCTTTCCTTTATAAACGATTAAGTTGTTCGTTGAAATTAAGTGTCGTCAAAGACAATTTTATTCAGAATTAAATGCTCTTAACCAACAACACATTTATTTGGATAAAGATTAATATTATTATGTTAATACAACTCCAACAAATAATTTCGACCAAAATAGTTATCACAAAAACGGTACTCACGGACTTTTTTTAGATCATTAGAAGATAAATAATTCTTTCATACATAACTTTTGTGTATCTTGAGCCGCTTTCGCAGCGCAAGGAACGGAAGCCCTCAAAGATAAATAATTTCCCCCGTTTTTTACACATTTACCACTGTTTCTTCGCTCCGATTGGTGGCAGCGTGATGCTATATAGCCTGTAGCCTTCCTCGATAAATGGACTATCCAACACAAAAAGAATTATTCAATTCGAACTAATAGTTTCGGAGATTAGCGCGTTCAAACAAACAAAGAAACAAACTCTTCTTCTTCTTAATTGGCATAGACACCGCTTACGCGATTATAGCCGAGTTAACAACAGCGCACCAGTCGTTTCTTCTTTTCGCTACGTGGCGCCAATAGGATATTCCAAGCGAAATCAGGTCCTTCTCCACTTGGTCCTTCCAACGGAGTGGAGGTCTTCCTCTTCCTCTGCTTCCCCCGGCGGGTACTGCGTCGAATACTTTCTGAGCTGCAGTGTTTTCATCCATCTGGACAACATGACCTAGCCAGCGCAGCCGCTGTCTTTTAATTCGGTGAACTATGTATCGTACAATATCATCGGCATACGCCAGCAGTTGTACACTCTTATAGAAGATGGTACCTTCTCTATTTAGTTCTGCAGCTCGAACTATTTTCTCCAGAAGCAGGTTGAAGAAGTCGCACGATATGGAGTCGCCTTGTCTGAAACCTCGTTTGGTATCGAACGGCTCGGAGAGGTCCTTCCTGATACTGACGGAGCTTTTGGTGTTACTCAACGTCAGTTTACACAGCCGTATTAGTTTTGCGGGGATACCAAATTCAGACATCGCGGCATAAAGGCAGCTCCGTTTCGTGCTGTCGAAAGCAGCTTTGAAATCGACGAAGAGGTGGTGTGTGTCGATTCTTCTTTCACGGTTCTTTTCCAAGATTTGGCGCATGGTGAATATCTGGTCGGTTTTTGATTTTCCAGGTCTGAAGCCACACTGATAAAGTCCAATCAGATTGTTGACGGTGGGCTTTAATCTTTCACACAATACGCTCGATAGAACCTTATATGCGATATTGAGGAGGCTTATCCGACTGTAGTTGACGCAGATTGTGGGGTCTCCCTTTTTGTGGATTGAGCATAGCACACTTAAATTCCAATCGTTGGGCATGCTTTCATCCGACCATATTTTACAAAGAATCTGATGCATGCTCCTTATCAGTTCTTCGCCGCCGTGTTTGAATAGCTCGGCCGGCAATCCGTCGGCCCCTGCCGCTTTGTTGTTCTTCAGGCGGGCAATTGCTATTCGAACTTCTTCATGGTCGGGCAATGGAACGTCTGCTCCATCGTCATCGATTGGGGAATCGGGTTCGCCTTCTCCTGGCGTTGTGCGTTCACTGCCATTCAGCCGGCTGGAGAAGTGTTCCCTCCATAATTTAAGTATGCTCTGAGCATTCGTCACTAGATCACCTTTGGGGGTTCTACAAGAGTATGCTCCGGTCTTGAAACCTTCTGTAAGCCGCCGCATTTTTTCGTAGAATTTTCGAGCATTACCCCTGTCGGCCAGCTTATCAAGCTCTTCGTACTCATGCATTTCAGCATGTCTCTTTTTCTGTCTACAAATGCGTCTCGCTTCCCTTTTCAACTCTCGGTATCTATCCCATCCCGCACGTGTTGTGGTCGGTCGTCACGTTGCGAGGTAGGCAGTCTGTTTTCTCTCCGCTGCGACACGGCACTCCTCGTCGTACCAGCTGTTCTTTTGCACTTTCCGAAAACCAATGGTTTCGGTTGCAGCTGTACGTAAGGAATTTGAAACGCCGTCCCACAATTCCCTTATACCGAGTTGTTGACGAGTGCTCTCAGAGAGCAGGAGTGCAAGCCGAGTAGCAAATCGCTCGGCTGTCTGTTGTGATTGCAGCTTCTCGACGTCGAACCTTCCTTGTGTTTGTTGGCGTGCGTTTTTTGCTGCACAGAGGCGGGTGCGAATCTTGGCTGCAACAAGATAGTGGTCCGAGTCGATGTTAGGACCTCGGAGCGCACGCACATCTAAAACACTGGAGACGTGTCTTCCGTCTATCACAACATGATCGATCTGGTTGGTAGTTTTTCGATCCGGAGACAGCCAGGTAGCTTGATGAATTTTTTTTTGTGCCTGGAATCTAGTACTACAGATAACCATATTTCGGGCCCCGGCGAAGTAGATCAGCCTCAACCCATTTGGGGATGTTTCCTCGTGGAGGCTGAATTTACCGACCATAGTGCCAAAGATACCTTCTTTGCCCACCCTGGCGTTAAAGTCGCCAAGCACGATTTTGACATCGTGGCGGGGGCAGCTCTCATAAGTGCGCTCCAAGCACTCATAAAGGGCATCTTTGGTCACATCGTCCTTCTCTTCCGTCGGGGCGTGGGCGCAAATCAGCGATATGTTGAAGAACCTCGCTTTGATGCGGATTGTGGCTAGACGTTCATTCACCGGAGTGAATGATAGTCCTCGGCGACTGAGTCTCTCTCCCACCACGAATCCAACACCAAACTTGCGCTTCTTTATATGGCCACTGTAGTAAATGTCACAAGGACCTACTCGTCTTTGTCCTTGTCCCGTCCATCGCATTTCTTGGACGGCAGTGATGTCAGCCTTTATTTTTGCAAGAACATCAACCAGCTGGGCAGCGGCACCTTCCCAATTAAGGGTCCGGACATTCCAGGTGCATGCCCTCAAATCGTAGTCCTTATTTCGTTTGCCATGGTCGTCATCAAAAGGGGGGTCTCTCATCCGAGGCTGTCGCTTACTTTTCATTGGTATTGTTTTTTACGTGGCGGGTCCCAAACCCAACGCACAACCCTATGCAGGGGATGTTTCGCTTTCTCACATTAGCTCGCCTTCAAACGGATGTTCTTAGGCTATCCAAAGGATACTTGGTCAAAGACCGGCAGTAGTGAGCTGCTTGAGCCATGTGTAAAAGAATCGTTTCTGGCCACTCCCAAGTGAATAGCGATCAGAGAACTTTCCTCGCTTGCGTGAACTTCTACACATGGCTCCATCCTCCACAAACAAACTCATCAGCTATATAATATTAGTATAGATGTGTACATAGTTAAGAGATTAGAATTAAGTAATGTACGAGTATTGAGGAAAAAAATTTTAATAAAGAAAATCGTAGTCAAACATGAACTCTCACAGTACAGAAGAATCATCAACATCAACAAAAATCAACGCAGCCAAAAGAAGCAACCATGGAGAATCTGCTAAAAAGACAGAAGGAGTTGAGCTATCTGGCTGCGTTGGAGGAGCAAAAAATTCTAAGCGGAAAAATTAGAAAAGCCTCATGTCTAGAATATATTGACCATATTCAGACTATTATGAAAGAGTTTACAGCAAATCATAACAACGTTGTGGCTAAGAAAACTCAAGATGCAGAAGATTACATTGCGAAAAATTACTACGAGCATGTAATTCAAATAATTGATAATTCCATTCAAAATTTAAAAATTTAAAATGTTGCCGAAGGTCCTTTAGCAGTAAGCAGCAAGTGACTGAATGGATCTTTGCAACAAGCTAATCAGTTTGGACCACTGATGCTGTTTCTAACGTTGAAAAAAGATATCAACGGCGTGCAAAAAAGCTCAAAAACACATTTGACGAAATTGAGCAAAACGACTGGATTCTCTCGAGCAAATGAGAGAATTCAAGACCAAGCTTCAAATACAATTTGAATATGTAGAACAAGCATATTTTGAGACTCAAACCAAAAGAAATAACTGAAAAATCAATTGATGAACAAATAGAGGAATTTCGATAAAAATATACAATTACCCTCGAAAAATATAAAAAATATAAAACTGCAAGAAATTCAAAACTTCGATATTTTATGGTAAAATGAAACAATGGTCGTCATTCCGCGATCTTTTTAAAAGTTTGGTGCATAATTCGAAGCACTTTACTGAAGTGCTAAAGATGCTCCGAAAACATCAATGGGCGGAGAAGCTGGTAGAGTAATTCAACATCTACTAGTAACAGATACAAACTACGAACCTGCTTGGTAAATTTTCAGGATAGATACGAGAATAAAAGATTACAATTTACAGCACAAGTAGATAGACTACTGGATCAACCGACAGCAAATGAAGAAAGTGCAGAAAGCATGAAGCAGCTGTAGGATACCACCAAGGAATGTATTTACGTTTTAAAAAAACTCAATTTAGATTTAAACGACAAACAAGACATCATAGCTCGAATAGTGGTTCGAAAACTAGACAAAGAAAGTCTACATTTATATGAACAGAACGTAAAAAAAGTAGGGAAATACAGAGCTTAGATGAAGTTTTCTGTTTTCTGGAGCAGCAATATCAAGCAATAGAAGCAATACGAGACAGAAAAACAACTAAATGGAACAATCAAAGCAGCCACATCGAACACTTACATTTTATACAGCTGCACAAAAAAATTGTGTATACTGCAAAGTTCCTGGATGTGCTACATTTGTCTTCATCACGTATATGAAGGCAATTGTAATAATAAGAAAAAGTGCAATAAGTGTGAAAGAAGTCATCATAATTTATTGCATTACAATGAATTCCAAAAGAAGGAAATGAAGAAAACTTAACAAAAAATCATCCACAATAATGACGAAACACTCGGAAACAGCGATACTCCTAGCAACAGCACAAATATGAGTGAAGGACAAAATATGAAGCAGATGGAGAGTACATCCAGAGAATGTAAAGACATAAAGAAGGTGCTGGTTCGATGTCGAACATTTTATAAGATTGGAGTGCGGAATTCACCTAACAACCTCAGAATTCACGATGTGAAATGTTAACATTTTTGACAGTTGTCCACATACTAAACAGAGAATATGAAGAGAAATAATATACATAAGTACGGCAAATGATACCATAGCATGTATGCGCAATCAGGGAATATTGAAGAAAAATAAGTTCCTGGATATTCCATTTTTAACTGCGAAAAATGTGTACAAATACAGCTCTCTCACATACTCAAGAATATGAAGAGACATAAATATATGTACAAGTTAACACCAAAGATGTTAGTAACCCCACAGCCAACTTCCGGCACGTGTCTTAAGAATAGTTAACATTCAAATTCCCGGAATTAATTGCAATATTGGTTGTGCCAATTTTTATGCAACGGAAATCAATAATATTGCATTATTGCAGAAATATTAACTTTCAAAAAATAGCTTGCGCAAAGCGCAAGCTGAAACAAATATTGCTATTGCAGCAGTCTGCTCAGTACAATAAACTGGTGATGCAAATAATTAAGTACATAGCCCTAGCTTTAATATAAATATAAGTACTTGTAAACTAGATCAGTTGGGCAGTTGTTAATTTAAACTCAATAAACGCGGAATCGCTGTCCGCCTAAAACTAAAATTGTATTTTTTTTCGCTCTCACGAAAGTGATTGCGTAACTGGCGCCCGAGCTAAATACAAAACGTAAAGTTTTGTATAATATACCGCGTAAAGCGTGAAATCAAAAAAA
The DNA here is from genome assembly GCF_016617805.1 of Bactrocera tryoni. Taxonomy (NCBI): domain Eukaryota; kingdom Metazoa; phylum Arthropoda; class Insecta; order Diptera; family Tephritidae; genus Bactrocera; species Bactrocera tryoni. The sequence continues at coordinate 4,302,833 of NW_024395977.1, forward strand.
AAAAAAAATTTTTTTATAACGCGTAAAGCATAGAACGTCGTATACCTAAAAGTACCGGTAGTGCGCGAGTGGCAAAATCTGTGGTAAAATCAAGTGAAATACAGTAAAAACGTTAACTTTGTGCTGTGACCTTTAAGTGATAAACTAGTGACAGTGTGCTAGTGCCACCCTGCAGCAAATTACCCAAAACTGAAGAAGCAAAAAACCGCAGTTGTGAAGGCCCCTTAGTAGCTTCGGCAAAAAGGTGGTATTATGTACCAGCCTACACTCTAGAAAAAAAAAAAAAATTAAAACTGATAGTTAAAATAACGAAGATAACTAATTAAATTTATCGTCACCATAAAAAAAAAAAAAAAAAAAAGCCTGAAAAGCGACAAGCAAAGTAACAATATAAACAATTAAAATACATTCTAAAACAAACCATTTAAAGCTAAAAAAGGCTTCAAAATCAAACTCCTAAGGGAAACAGTGAGAAAAAATTAGTACAATAAAAAGTACTAAAATCACCTATAGCCAACAATTGTACTATCCCCAATCAACATCTCAAGAGGACACCAGCCCTGAGAAGAACATCAGCATCCAGGAAGCAGGATCAATATTAAAGTAAGAAAAATTTTAAAGTAACAATATTTTATTAACAATTATAAGATGGCAAATCCAGACAATCTTGTTCGCCCCTCAATTCTCAAAAATAATGCAACACCTACTCCTCAGGCGGTCAAGGACCACAAATAGTACAGTCAGCTCTTAACCCAAATGCTAGTTTGTCTTTAGCAACTGACCAAACTATAGAAGAAACCCACAGGACAAATTTAATAGACTTAGATAGGATACCCGACGTCGTTAAATGTTTGAAAAAATTTTCCGGTCACGCAGGCGAATTTAATTCATGGAGGAAAAGCGTAGATCGGATCCTAAAAATATACGAACCCCTAAGAGGAACCCCAAAGTATTACGGTATTCTTAGCGTGGTTAGGAATAAAATAGTGGGCAACGCAGACATGGCGCTAGAATCTTATAACACGCCTCTCGACTGGTCTGCTATAACAAAATGTCTTTCCATGCATTACGCCGACAAACGCGACCTGTCCACACTAGAATACCAAATGACCACTCTTATACAGGGACGAAATACAGTCGCAGAATTTTACCAGCTAGTTTACAAACATCTGTCCTTAATTTTAGATAAAGTAGGTTGTCTCGAAATGAGTAATGAATCCTTGCGGATGATGGCACAATCCTACAGGGACAGAGCATTAGATACCTTCATAAGAGGGCTGAATGGCGACCTCCCAAGGCTGCTAGGAATAAGGGAACCTGTTGACCTGCCCCAGGTCCTTCACCTATGTCTTAAGTTGGACAACCAAAATTTCCGCACGACTCATGCGCATACCTTAAAAAGAACGTACCAAAATAATCAAACCTTTTCAAGAAGGTACCCAATACAAGCTCAAAGGCAAGAGTTTTACCCTCAATTGGCACATATGCCACAAATATACCAATTGGACAGGCAACAACCGCCTGTACAAATCCCAAATATAAACGCTCCCCCAGGCCACCTAAGCCTCAACCAAGGCCAGAGCCTATGGAAGTTGACCAGAGTATACACTCGCGTAGAATTAATTATATGAATAGGTCACATCGGAACCAACTCAAGGCAAGAGACCGCCATCGGTCACTAATTATCAGCCAAACAAAAATCAGAGGACTTTCCACATAGATACAACGGCGGTCGAGCAAAGCGAAGATGGAAGTGTTCAATACGGGGAACCAAGTGACATCCATTTTTAGCATGAGTAGCTCTTCGCTCCCTTATTTCGAAGTGAAGACGGAGAGCGGTAACATTCTGAAGTTTTTAGTCGATACAGGATCTTCTAAAAATTATGTTAAGCCCGAATTAGTAAAAAAACGCATAGAAAACGAGAGTCCCTTCTATGCTAGATCTATTATTGGTGATATAAAAATCAGCGAGCATACATACGTGAAACTTTTCAAAATCGAGGATAAAATAAGATTTTATCTAATGCCTTCATTGAAAACATTTGATGGTATTTTAGGGAACGATACGCTTAGAGCACTAAAAGCAATAATACACACCGACAAAAATTATATGGTATTAAGAAACGGTTTTACTGTTAGCCTTAAACATCTTCCTTCGCAAAGTGTCAACGTTATTAACATAAAAGAAGAAAATTTGTCTCCTAAACAGAGAGATGTTATGAGAAAAATCGTGAATACACATCCCAAGCTCTTCTCCGAGCCCGACGAGAAACTTACTTATACGACTAAAGTCGTTGGACAAATCCGGACTATCAATGACTCTCCTGTTTACACGAGATTCTATCCCTATCCAGCATCATTAAAAAGTGAGGTAGAATCGCAAGTAGAAAAACTTTTAAAGGATGGTATTATAAGACCCTCTAGGTCACCGTACAACTCCCCTGTGTGGATTGTACCTAAGAAAGCAGATTCAGCGGGAAACAAACAGTACCGCATGGTCATAGATTTTAGGAAACTAAATGCTGTCACAACCGCGGACAGATATCCAATACCTGAGATATCAGAAGTTATATCTCAACTGGGAAACAGCAATTTCTTTACTGTTCTCGACTTAAAAAGTGGTTTTCACCAGATTCCACTAAAAAAATCTGATATAGAAAACGCATTCTCTATTAACAATGGCAAATATGAGTTTACAAGGTTACCATTTGGCTTAAAAAACGCCCCATCTATCTTCCAACGAGCGCTGGATGATATACTCCGAGAACACATTGGAAAATGTTGTTATGTCTATATCGACGACATCATCATTTTTAGTAAAACCCAAGAAGAACACTTTAATCACATAAAAATAATATTTAAAACCTTGGAAGAAGCCAACATGAAGGTCCAGTTGGACAAGTGTAATTTTTTTAAAAAAGAAGCAGAATTTCTTGGCTACGTTATCACCCCGGATGGAGTAAAAACCAATCCTGCAAAAGTTGCGGCAATTGACAAATTCCCTCAGCCCACAACTTTGAAAGATCTTCGTAGTTTCCTCGGTATGTCAGGATACTACCGAAAGTTTATCAAGGATTATGCGAAATTAGCGAAACCCTAACAACCCTTTTAAGAGGGGAAGAGGGTAGAATTTCAAAAACAAATCTCTCGCAAGTAAAAATAAATTTGAGCAAAGAAGCGATACAAGCCTTTAATAATATCAAGCGCTCACTTGCTTAAAGGATGTTGTACTCGCATACCCCGATTACAATAAAAAATTTGAGCTGGTAACAGATGCTTCCAATTTCGCTATTGGAGCTGTTCTATCCCAAGATTCGAAGCCCCTGGCATTTATCTCAAGGACATTAAATAAAGCCGAAGAGCACTATGCAGCCAACGAAAAGGAAATGCTAGCCATAATTTGGGCTTTAAATTCATTCAGAAACTATTTGTATGGATCTGCCAAGGTCCAAATCTTTACTGATCACCAGCCGCTAACATATGCGCTGAGCAATAAAAATAATAATTCAAAAATGAAGAGGTGGAAAGCCACTTTGGATGAATACTCATATGAACTTTTTTACAAACCGGGCAATCAAAACGTAGTGGCGGACGCATTATCGAGGATTCCACCAAATGAGGTGCACATTAACACTTTGTCTATAGCAACAAATTCGGATGATAGCTCATTCCATAATTTAATATATAGTATCGAAGCCCCTATTAACGCTTTCAAAAATCAAATCTTCTTAAAGAGATGCGAAACCTCTACTTAGCAATTTAAAATAGTATTCCCAACGTATCATCGCCATATAATAACGGAACCAGAATATTCTCAAGCAAATCTGATTTCAATCCTTAAAAGATACCTCAACCCTTCGGTAATAAATTGTATTAAAACAGAAGAATCCACAATGGGGAAAATACAGGAACTATACCCCTTGCACTTTAGTAAGTATCGCATTAGATTCACTCAAGTAGAAGTCGAAGATGTAACTAGTGAACAAGAACAGGAGGAACTCATAATTAGAACACATAACAGAGCTCATAGAAACAGCAAAGAGAATAGGACACAGATTTTGGAAAAATACTACTTTCCCGGAAAGGCAAATAAAATCAAGAAAATTATTAAAATATGCGCCACTTGTAAAGAGAACAAATACGAACGACACCCACCCAAACCCCAACTACAAAATACGCCCATCCCAAAATTTCCAGGACAAATAGTCCACATAGACATATTCTTGGTCGGTAAAGAACTAATTTTAACTGCTGTAGACAAATTTTCGAAATATGCAGTAGCAAAACCCATTCGGTCTAGAGCAGCAGAAGATATCAGACAACCAATGAGGGATATTCTTTTCACTTTAGTACCGGAAACAATAGTAATGGACAACGAAAAATCCTTTAACTCAGAGACACTAAATTTTATGATTGAAAATGAGTTTGGTATTGAAATACATCGAACACCCCCATATACGAGTTGTTCAAATGGACAGGTAGAGCGGTTTCACTCAACCCTTCAAGAAATAATGCGTTGCCTTCAGGTCGAAAAACGCATCGAACATTTTATGAACTTTTAGAAAAATCGGTAAAAGAATATAATAATTCTATACACTCTACCACTGGAAGGAAACCGATAGAAATATTTTTCGGAAGACGCGTTAGTAGCGATCCCAAACTGCTAGATATTGATAGGCAAGAAATAATTAAAAAACTAAAAGACAAGCAAACCGCCGACCTTTCTTTCCATAATAAAAACAGATTGACACCGAAACAATATTCGGAAGGCGATGAGATTTTCGTAAAGATAAATCGTAGATTAGGAAATAAATTATCAGCTAGATATAAGAAAGAAATCGTAGTACAAAATTATAACACTACAGTCAAAACAAAGTCAGGGAGAATAATTCATAAAAATAATATTTTCAAGCAAACTCGGAATAATTCCCACCGATATTTTAACAGAGACAGAACTCAACTTGATTAATGACTTTGACAGCTACTCTAACATCAAAGTTTCCGTCGCCGTACAAGAACAGAATATTATCATAATCCTTAAAATTCCTAACTATTCACGAGATATCCTATCCAAAATCCTGTTCGAGCCTATCCCTAATGCCAAAAATAGAACAATCATATTGAAAAATTATGAAATACTAGTGGATAATATGAACAATATTTTTAATGTAAATGTAAAGGAAAATCTGAAACAAAATTTGGAAAAAATTGTAGATGATTGTTTAAAGAATATACTAAACTTCGAAGAAGCATACTGCGATATGCAAACCTTTGAAGAAACCGTTGTAAACGAAATTTTACCTGGCATACTAATATTTAAGAATTTCTATTCTGAAATTGTACATAATTGTAATAAAATGAAAATAAAAATTAAAGGAAATTTTCTTATTAAATTTGAGAACTGTGAAATTAGAGTAATGAATAAAACCTTTTCTAATGTAAAAATGAAAGCATTCGATCAATTTATTTTGCCAAATATGATAACAAAAATTAAATACCAAAATACATCTTTTCCAAATCTAAAGTTGAAATCTTTGTACTTAAAACAATTAAATCAAGATGATCACATTAAACTCTTAGTGAATGAAAACTATAAAACGCATATAATTAGTCTAAGCACTGATGTCGCACTAGTATTTATTATAGTACTAGTGGTATTCATTTTGGTATTCATAATTAAGCACAAGCACAAGCTATATGTATCACCAGTATCGCAAGGAAAAACTGAAGACGCTTCAAATTTAGAAAACGGTCCATTTTTACAAGTCGCAATATCTTAGAATATTTTACAAAAACACCGATTGGGGACAATCGATTTAAGAGGGGAAGAGTTAACACCAAAGATGTTAGTAACCCCACAGCCAACTTCCGGCACGTGTCTTAAGAATAGTTAACATTCAAATTCCCGGAATTAATTGCAATATTGGTTGTGCCAATTTTTATGCAACGGAAATCAATAATATTGCATTATTGCAGAAATATTAACTTTCAAAGAATAGCTTGCGCAAAGCGCAAGCTGAAACAATATTGCTATTGCAGCAGTCTGCTCAGTACAATAAACTGGTGATGCAAATAATTAAGTGCATAGCCCTAGCTTTAATATAAATATAAGTACTTGTAAACTAGATCAGTTGGGCAGTTGTTAATTTAAACTCAATAAACGCGGAATCGCTGTCCGCCTAAAACTAAAATTGTATTTTTTTTCGCTCTCACGAAAGTGATTGCGTAACTTACATACATATGTATGTATTGCATGCTCCTTATGATACTCCCAACAACAGCATTGTGATACTTCCATGCTTCAATTTTTGCTTTCGCAATGTATGCAAATATGTATGCTTTTGCGCTTGCCGTCAGCATTTCCATATTGGCATGTAAAAATAATTATGATATGAGTATAATTTTGTATGAATGCATGCATAGTACTATTTACAGTCAATTTAGACTTGTATATTTAATAATTTAATTTGATTTTTACATAATATACTATACTAATAAATATGTATTTTTGTATTATGTTTCTTAGTAATAGAAATTGAATTTATCACAAAAATGTATAAATATATCGTCTATCATATTAATCTTATTATCTGCCCATATGATTGCATGTACTTATGTATACGCATGTGCGCATTCAGAAATTCAAATCATGATTTTATCACTTACCAATACATATGTATATTACATGTGCGAGGATTGAGCTGCATGTTCATACATTCATATAAACTTATATCTATACTAATATTATAAAGCTGAAGAGTTTGTTGGTTTGAACGCGCTAATCTCCGAAACTACTGGTTCGAATTGAATAATTCTTTTTGTGTTGAATAGTCCATTTATCGAGGAAGGCTATAGGCTATATAGCATCACAGTGGTAAATGTGTAAAAAACGGGGGAAATTATTTATCTTTGAGGGCTTCCGTTCCTTGCGCTGCGAAAGCGGTTCAAGATACACAAAAGTTATGTATGAAAGAATTATTTATCTTCTAATGATCTAAAAAAAGTCCGTGAGTACCGTTTTTGTGATAACTAATTTGGTCGAAATTATTTGTTAGAGTTGTATTAACATAATAATATTAATCTTTATCCAAATAAATGTGTTGTTGGTTAAGAGTATTTAATTCTGAATAAAATTGTCTTTGACGACACTTAATTTCAACGAACAACTTAATCGTATATAAAGGAGAGTGTTATCTCAATGAAAATGAGAGAGCATGTTACTCATACCAGTGTATCTTTATTCCTAAAATATATAAAACTGGGCGAAATCTTGAACTAGTGTATGTACATACATATATGTGTTTATGCTTAGTGTACATATACATTATTAGGGAGTTCACAAGTCGTACTATTTGTCGTATTTGGTCTATTGCGCTATTGTTATACAACATGTAAAAGTTTTGTCTTTGTTTCGCAAGTAAAATTTTAATATCACAATACAACTCTGAAAGGTATGTTTGCCTTGCTATTTGTGGATGCTATTCGATCAGCTGTTTTTATTTACATTCTGATTTTGTTAATTTGTCTGCAGCAGGAATAATGGGACGCCCTGGAAGTGAGAGAACAATTGCTAAACGTCAAAACCACCTAAACATTGACAGTTGACTGGATTGGGGAGGTTTTGACGTTTAGCAATAGGAAAAGAGGGACGACCAGATTAAAATCCCGCCAAATTATTATTCGAATGGAGAAATTTTTCATTTTTTTGTCTCCATTTGTAACGGCCATTATTTCGAAGAATACCGAATGCGAAACAGCACGCAGACTTAAAGCTGTAAGTATATTTTAATTTTTATTAAATAAACCTGCATTTATTTAATACTTTTTTATTTATTTTACAGATAAAATGCCGAAAACAACCAGCAATTGGAGAAAATGTGTTGTTGGCTGCAACGAGGGAGGAATAACATTTAGTTTTCCAAACAGTGGAACGGACCTCGAACGGTGAGTGAAAAACCATAAATAGTGCAAAAAGTGTTTGTGAATTTTTGAAAAATTTCAATGAAATCAGTGTTTCGATTGTGCAATGAAACTAGTAATTTTGGATAATAAAATTGAATTTCCGTGTGTTTTTAAATGTGATGTGCTGAACAAATAGAGCGCGACAGACTGAAAGCGACATCTGAAATACACACTTTCTTATGGACACAGTTATGTAGTCGTGCAGCTGCCTCAATAACTGTGTCCATAACAACATGTGTATTTTAATATTTGACAAATGTCGCTTGCAGTCTGTCGCGCTCTATTTGTTCAGAGCGTAACTGTCAATTTATTGCCATTGCCGTTAATTAGTTAAATAAATTATTTTATTATTTTATTATTTTTTATTGAAAAGTGATTGAGTTCGGGGGCCGTTCCCGATATAAATTTAAAAGTTGAGCCTACATTTGACGTCCCAAATTCCGAATTAAAAAATACAATTTTATTGGGTCTAGAAGATTTTGCTTCCCAAGTTGAAGAAACTGTCTCAAATGCACAAAATGCATCGAGGCAGCTTTTTCCAAGTATTGAAAATGAAATTGAAGATCGAATTTTAGAGCCTCTTCCATTTTTTGAGGAGGATGTATCTTTTAATTTTGATAAGGCCGCGCAAACAGGTAGGGGTCTGACCGCAGGTACAGAAAGGAAGAAGAAATTGAGGGAAGAGAATAGGGTTTTGAAAATAAAGTTAGATCAAAAAGAGCAGGAAAATAGAACTTTAAAGGCCCAGTTAGTTGAAATGGCCGCAGAGTAAGAAAGATGTAGGGAACAGCTAAGGAATAGCTCATTTAGGGAACAGTCAGACCCCCTTTCTTTAGTTTGTAGTAAAGTTCCTCCTCAGTTAGGTGCTTGCATTAGGAGTAGTTTTATAAATAGTAATCGCCGTACCTATGGTCGGCGATATGATAATTTTTTGAAAACGATAGCTTTGGGTGTATTTTTTCTATCGCCAGTTGCTTATCGGCACTTAAAGCACCAATTAGATTTTCCATCCGAAAGTACTTTGGAAAACTTTGTTATAGACTGGCCCCGTTTCCCAGGTTGCACCCAAAGTAGCATAAAATCGTTAGAGATTAGGAGTACGGGATTCACTTTCGAACAAAAGTTCGTGTCGGTTTCATGTGATGAATTGTCACTGAAATGTCATTTGCAGTATGATAGGAAATTCGATAGGGTGATAGGTATTGAGGATTATGGCGGTGAAAATCGCACTTCTAGATTAGCAACTACTGCAATGACTATAATGGTGCAAGGTATAGGTGGAGAGCCTTGGTCCCACCCATTGGCTTATTTTTTTCGTAAAGGTTCCTGCAAAGGGGATGTCCTCAAGAAATACATTCTTGAAGCCATTACCCAACTGCAACATATAGGACTAATTTCTTTGCCATTTTGTTTGCGACCAGGCACCAATTTTCAGAATTTCGCTAATTTTTTAGGTGTTTCAGCGTCACGGCCTTTTTTTAATGTTAATGGCAAGGAAGTGTATTTTTTTTACGATAGCCCCCATTTGATAAAAAGTAGTCGTAACTGTTTACAAAATTTAAAAAATACGGTTTTCTTTAAAAATAGACGGGTAAGTTGGTCGGATATTGTTAATTTTTATGAAACCGACTCTAAGTCGAGTTATCGGTGTGCGCATAAATTAACCGATGCTCATATTTATCCAAATACCTTCCGAAAAATGAAGGTTAAATTCGCGTCTCAAGTATTGAGTAATACGGTCGCTTCTGGTATGTTGTCCCTATATAGCTCGGGAGCCTTAAGCTCAAATAGTAGGAGCTTTATTAATACCGCGGAATTCGTTTCGTTTTTTAATAAATTATTTAATATTTTAAATAGAAGTTTCGTTGAGGCTGTTGTACCCACTAAAAAAATGTTTGTAGGTTCCCCTGAACAGTTAGAGTTTTTAAATGAGGCAGAACAAGTTTTAAAAACTATTCGGGTCGTAGACGAATTAGAAAGCAACACAACCAATAATTTTAGTTTTATAAAGGGGTGGGTGTTAAATATTAACAGTTTAAGACGATTGTGGCGATTTTTGTCACACTCAGGTTTTCCGTACTTGAAGACGAGACGACTATGTCAGGACAGTTTAGAACACTTTTTTGGGCAGATTCGAAGCAGAGGAGGTACTAGAGTAACGCCCTATATGTTCTCTAGTTTGTTTAGGAAATCGTGGGGCTTACGTTACGTAAACGTCGTAACAAAAGGAAACTGTGAGCTGCCTTTAGAACCTGATGCTACAGTAATTTCGGAACATAGTAATAATGTTCCACGTAATGTGTGTAATGATTCACTATTGAATGACCTTTCTTGGCAGGATTTTCAAGGTCTACCACGTCCTGAACACTCCCTCGTTAGGTCAATAACATGAGATAGTAGTTTTGAAATTAATTTTTTGAAAAAGCTACTTTTGCGGCTATTTTTATTTAAAAATTTTCAAACTGCACACATGTTCCCTGCCTTTACCATATTTAGGAGATGAAATTCCTTCGGACGAATTCATCTTCATGCATCAAAATCAAATAGACAAATGCAATTTAGTGAAGCCGCCTGAGGGTTTTATTGCATTTGTAAAAATTTTGGAAACCAGATTTTAAGAAGAATTCGACAGTAATTGTCATAAAATAGGAATAGGAGATATTCTTTTTAATAAAATGAAAGATGTTAGGCCCTTTTTGTGTTGTGATAATTGTGACCCAAAAATAGTTACATATATCCTTTTTTATTAGAATTAGAATATATTTCTTAACCAAATTTGTAAATAAAGATCTTTCTGTCCCTAATTTTAAAAATAAAATTTTGTGTGTTTCACACCTATAGGTTTCAATTTTTTTTTTTTTTAGTGGTTACAATATGCGAACTCAAACTTACGATAGAATATAAAAAAGTAAAAATTTTTTAAACAGGTAGGATAAAGAGGCTCTAAAATTAGAAAGCAATTTTTTTAACAAAATTTAGAATTTGGGATTTAAATGTAGGCATTTGTATATACATATGTATATATGTTATTTGTTATAATGCTGTGATATTTTTATATATTTTTTACATGAATTGTTATTGTTTTGTTTTTATCGTTATATATATACATTTATCGTTTTGTTTTTCTCGTTATATAATGAATTGTTATCGTTTTGTTACTTTATGTAAATAAATTTTGAATGGGTGATATAGGCCTAAAGGGGAACCGAGCACCCAAAACTAACTTCGGTAACGCACCGTTTTGCATACCTCCTGGGTGGTGTGGAAAGTGCAATTGGGCATTTTAATTTAAATGCCCAAAAGTTCTTCTTTCGTTCGATCTGGCCACAATGGAAAATGTTATAAAAAACGCTTATTTTGAGGCGCCCTCACACTGGAATAAGTTGGGCATCCCATTATTCTTGGTCAGCAGGCTAATAGTTAAAATAATTAAAAACAAAAATTTAATCACCCCGATATAATGACGTAAGTATTCTTGTATTACTGAAGAACCTTTTTTAATTTTAGGTCAAAGCCAAGCGTATCCGTTGCAACCCAACCCGAAGATGGGCGGCAGCAGAAGAGAAGTCTCTAATTGAGTTTCTGTTGGAAAATCGGCAACTTTAGGTTTGTTTTTATTTCTTGAAATATTAAATTTAATAATTTGGAAACATATATTTAACAGAAGCCGTCCGCTCAAGCTTACTATAAGCAATTCTGCATGGCAAATAATCTAACCATGGAGTGGAAGCTTGTGCGTTCTAAAGTGCGGAACATGAGAGTGAGCTACAACAAAGCGAAGACATGGGAAGGCTCGACGGGAGCAGCATGAGTGGTGAAACTATTAAAAGTGGGTATTTTAGATGTTTCAGTTGCCAACTTATTTGAATAACCTATATTTCATTTAAGGTACTCTACTAAAAATGTGCACTTTTTTTACGAGCTCGAAGACATTTTTGGGAGCAGAGTTAGTGAATGTGCCGCAATCGAAGATACGATGACCGCCGAGTATTTGGATTTTGAGGCTGCTGTAGAAACTCAGATAGCAGTACCGATTGAAGAACCGGAGAGCTCCCAAGGCCCAGATTGTGTGTTACATTTAAATGGTAACGAAAGTTCTGCCGAAATTAGTTGTACGCTAAGTACGAGCCGTAAGGGCATATACAGCAGAACGGGGGTTTCGGAAATAATGAAACCCCAAGCCGAAGTCATTAGTTTCAAGAAAAAAAAACTAGAAGCAGAATTGGCAGCAAGAGACAGGGAGTTAGTTATAAGGGAAAGAGAATTGGTGTTAAAAGAAAAGAATTTTGATTTGAAAGAAAGGAAGGAAGAGGGGAAGGAAGAGCTTAAGCTAAAATATAAATAATTATTTTAACGTAACTTAAATGATTTAAGGTAATATAGTGGCGAGCACAAATGAGTATATGTATAGTGATTTTTCTTACAATATTCGCAATGCTTTTCATGATAAATTTTTTCATAATTTATTTAAACGAATTAGCTCAAAAAGCATTTAAATCAAAATTTCAAACATTTTACAACATTTATAAAAATCCAATAAACTCCCATATGAACTTTTAAGAAATTTTCGAGTAAGTTACAAATCCGTCAGCAAAAACTGATATAAAATCAACGGAAATTTTAAGGCACTTGAAACTTGGCATAATAATCTAAAATAAAATTTGTCTGATTTAGTGAAATTCCTTACTCCTTTGAAGTTGGTCGCCTTGTGGTGGCGAAGGGGCTTAAGTAAGAGTAAAGTGTGCATCCCAAAGGAAACGCACTCTAATCTTACGAACTAAGAGGGACACTTCATAATTCCCACAATAGTGATATGGATGAATAAACCCTAGGTTTTACGCTCATCTCCTATTGTGGAAGTATGAGGACACCCGAACCAACACCACCCTAAGCCAAGGTGTCGAGGTACCCGTGCCGAGGGCTGAATGGTCAGCGGGAGGTAATAAATAGCTGATCGCGAACGGTCCCCTCCGATGCCCGGGCGAGGTCGGAGGTATAAAGCCTTCTCTCCGCATACCGGCTCTGCGGACGAGTGACTACCCTTTCCGGACTACTCGTGGGACCAAACATGAACGCAAACAATACAAAACAACAACAACAACAACACCAACTACAACAACCAAATTGACGACAACAGCAACGACTAAGGACATGAGCTATCGGAATCCTATAACGGAATCCGATGAGGACGAACTACTTGCCTCCAGCCAGGAGACGAGTAAGAGTACTACCGAACATACCAAACAAAGTATACCGGTAGATACAGCAGCGAAAACCACAGAGGTAAGGGACGAAGCGTCCACCTCCAAGGCTGCCATGAGCACCAACCAAAGTGCACTGGCGGCTAAAAGTGAGAACAAAAAGAAGCGCAAGAAATCCCAAAATCAGCTGTGGAAAAACCGGTACCAGAGGGCGGTCTTCATACTAGGGAAGATAGCCAAAGACCAGGCAGCCGGTACCCCAGTTGATGAGGCTGAAACAAAGCGCCTCAAATCCATCGTAGAGGAATATAAAGGCTACCTGAAAAGGAAGCAATCACAACCTCAAGTAGAGAACAAACTAGAGAGCACTTCTCAAAAGAGAAATCGCTCCATCACAGAGGTACCCGGAACTCAGCCCAAAAAACCGAGGCGGAGTGAAGGAGAACACAGCAGCACAACAACGGCAAGGCATTTCTGCGATGTAGCCAGGGATAGCCTGCAGGTGGCCATTATAGATGGAAATTCCTCCTCTCCGGGCACAATACAGGAGAGATGGGTGGAGATCGACGTCAGATTGTCGAGTATGGTGCCAAGCTATGTACTCGACAATCCTGCGGGTCCTCACCCGGAGTTTGACTCCTCTGAGACCCTCAGGGGCTACAGGGTCATCAAATGCGCGGACCAGGCCTCGCTAGATTTCCTGACGGGTAGTGTTGCTATAATTAGCAACGCCTTCGTAGGCCTCCAATTGAGGCTTATACCCGCCAGGGACATTCCAAAGAGACCTCGTGCTCGCATTTGGTTACCCCCTCTAGAGGAGCCAGGCGAAAAACTCCTGAGGTGCATTAAGCTGCAGAACAAATCTATACCAGGTATAGATGAGTGGCAGCTAATCAAGGAGGAAAAACCTAATAAAGCAAGTAAGCCAATACTAGTGGCCATTTGTGATGAGTCCATTGAGGCTCTGAAGAAGACTGACTACAAAATCAGCTTCGGAATCCGCAAGGCCAGACTAAAAATCTTCCAAGGCGACAAAGCGGCTGACGAAGACGACACGGAAGAGGTCGACGACGCCAGCCAGTTGCTAAGGAATGTGGGCATCGAAGAAACCCGAGATGCCCAATAACAACTTAGATGTGTACAGATAAACCTGCAGCACTCGAAGAGTGCTACAGCGAATCTGACAACCCTCGTGAACGAGAGGGGCATCGACATCAGCCTAGTACAGGAGCCCTGGGTCAATGATGATTCCATTAAAGGGCTAAACAGCAGCAACTATAACCTGTTTTACACACGGAACAGAGGTAAACCTAGGGCATGCATCCTTATCAATAAAAGTATAAATGCATTTCTTTGTCCTAATTACAGCACAGCAGATATCACAGTGGTAAAGGTGGAACAGAAGGAAAAGCCCTTCTTCTTGGTCTCGGCCTACTTGGCCCATGACGAAGACTTACCACCGGCCCCGCTCGCCAGACTAGTAGAGGAGAACAGGAGGGATGATGTCCTAATAGGGTGTGATGCAAACGCAAGGCACACCGTATGGGGTAGCTCCAATATAAACACCAGAGGTGAGTCACTCTTGCAGTATATTTTGAATAGTAATCTAAGTATTTGCAACAAGGGCGATAAGCCAACATTTACTTTCCCAAGCTCGGATAGGTTTCCGGGGTGGGAGGAAGTGCTTGACCTCACGCTATCAACAGACACAGACAGTCTCGTTGTGGATAACTGGAGGGTATCCGATGAGCCTTCCATGTCGGATCACTCTTGGATACTCTTCAGCATCCGCGAGAAGTACAGTGCGCCTCTCACATACCGGAACCCTAGAAGAACGGCATGGGGAAAATTTACCAGTATAGCAACAAAATGCCTTGAAAAGGAGGCAACAAGAGTATCAGAAATCCTGAGGAATTAGATTCAGAAGTAGAGAAGTTGGAAAAATTTTAACCACAACTTTTAATAAATCTACTCCGCTAACAGTTTTGAAAAGAGAAAGTCTCTTCCTTGGTGGAACAGTGAACTTAAGAGTTTGAGAACACAACTAAGGAAAACTTTCAATGAGAGTTTTAGAACCAAAATCTGGCAGCCATATAAAGACATTATGAAAGAATACAAAAAGCAGTCAGGAAAGCTAAAAGGACTCATGGCAATCTTTCTGCACATCGATAGAAAGTTGCAGAGAAGCCGCTAGGCTGAGTAAAATGCTATCCAAAGATCATATTAACACTGCCTACATTAGGGCTGAGGGAAGTGATTGGACCTCCTCGGCAAAAGAGTCTCTGGAGGTACTAATCACAACGCACTTCCCCGGGAGCCAGCAAAAACCTTCAACGAGGGTTCAACCAGAACCACCGCTGAATGCAGCTGACTATCGAAGCCAAATAGTAGACAAAAGTAAAATCAAATATGCCATAAACAGTTTTGCACCATTTAAAGCGGCAGGTCCTGACGGGATTATGCCCATAATGCTGCAAAAACTAGTAGAACCAATGGTTCTAAGGCTTGAAAATATATACAAGGCTAGCATTCAACTATCTTACATCCCAAGAAGTTGGAAAAGGAGTAAAGTTGTGTTCCTTCCAAAACCAGGCAGAAGAACACACGAGAATGCCAAGGATTTTAGACCTATAAGCCTTACCTCCTGTATGCTGAAGGTACTAGAAAGGCTAATAGATCTACACGTAAGAGCAATAATGGCGGAGAAGTTATCGAAGTCCCAACATGCGTACATGAAGGGCCGATCAACCGAAACCGCCCTTCACGAGGTGATAAGTGTAATCGAAAAATCACTACACCACAAACAATACACCATGGCTGCATTTCTAGACATAGAGGGCGCCTTCAACAACATAGAAGTAAATGCGATAATTAATTCTCTGGCACATGGTGGCATAGACGACACTGTGTGCAGATGGATACTATCGATGCTTGAGAATAGGAAGATTATAGCTTCAAACGGCGCTGCAACACAAACAAGCTATGTGAGTAGAGGAACGCCTCAAGGGGGTCCTCTCTCCGATTCTTTGGGTTGCAGCGCTGAACGAAATACTACTCCAACTAAACGGTGAAGGAGTGAAAGCAGTAGCGTATGCAGACGATATAGTGTTGTTGGTTTCAGGCATGTTTCCTTCAACAGTCAGCGAGATTATGGAAAGAGCACTTCGTAGGTTAAACCTATGGGCTAAAAACAATGGTCTAGGAGTTAACCCGAACAAAACAGAACTGATGCTATTCACTAGCAGAACCAAAATACCTCAGTTTCAACTTCCGGTACTAAACGGTACAACACTCACTCTATCCCCCACAGCTAAATACTTGGGGGTGGAGATTGACACCAAACTGTCCTGGAAAATAAATATAGAAAAAGAATAAACAAAGCATACATGGCCTACTATACTTGTAAGAAAATCGTCAACAAGAATTGGGGCCTTAAACCAAGTATAATCATGTGGATGTATACGGCTGTCATAAGACCTATACTTACATATGGAGCTCTGGTATGGTGGCCAGCGCTAAACAAACAATACAATATTAGAAAATTAAATGGAATACAAAGAGCAGCATGTGCGGGTGTTACGGGTGCAATCAGGTCATGTCCGACTGATGCGCTCAATGTGATCCTGCATCAACTACCAATGGACATTTTTATTCACAAAACAGCAGCTATTGCGGCGATAAGAATAAAAGAATTGGGAGGTTGGAAACAGCTGAACTACGGACATAGTGTAATTCTAAACAAGTTCACTATTAACAAATCAGACTACATTCTCCCAAAGCTGGATTTCAGTAGACACTTCCAGGTGAGGATACCATCTAGACGAGAATGGAGAAGAGGTTCAATAGTAGAGGAAGATACCACCTCAGTCTATACCGACGGGTCCAAAATGGACTGCGGAGTGGGCACGGTGGTATTCTCCGCTGATCTAGGCTTATCTCTCTCTATACGTCTACCGAACTCGGCAAGCATCTTCCAAGCAGAAGTACTAGGCATAGAAAAAGCCTGCGAGGTTCTATTAGAAAGCCACGGAAATATACAAAAAGCAACTATATTTACGGACAGCCAGGCGGCCCTCCTGGCATTGTCTTCACCCATGACAAATTCCAGTATAGTTCACAGCTGCAAGAGAGCACTAAGCTCAATAAAAGACAAGCTCCAGCTAAACTTGATCTGGGTTCCCGGACACAGGAACTTTTTCGGTAACGAAAAAGCAGACGAGTTGGCAAAGGCAGGAGCTTTCCTCAATGAATCCGAGGCGGAGCTAATACCAAGCCCTAGGATCGATAAAAGGAGAGATCAATAGACAATTTCAGCAAATTGCAAACAACAGGTGGAAAAACATTACAAAATGCGTCATAACTAAACAATTATGGCCAACATATGACAGGAAAAGAACCAATGACTTATTAAATAGGTCAAGAAAAAGTATTTACAGAATAACAGCTACCACAACAGGGCACTGGCCATTTGGGGAACATGCGTCCAAAATGGGATTGCCCTACAACGATATCTGCCGTGGCTGCGGAGTAGCAGGGAACAAGGAAACAATCTTCCACTTTCTCTGCGAATGCCCAGCTCTAGCACAGATCCGACACAAAACACTCGGAATCCACCAAGCACCAAATCTTGAATGGATTTCCACCAAAAGCATATCGGACATAAGTAGTTTCATCGAAACCTCAAAATGGTTTGAGAGAGAAGGTGAAACGTAATAGCAGATACAGGTGGTTCTACGAATAGTGTATCAAAATGGCACATCAAGTGCTAATTGAGCCCGATAGGGCTGCACTCCTACCTACCTACCTACCTAGTGAAATTAATCATTTATTTTTTGTAACTTTCGAAAGCATAGCGTCATACCGAATTCTGTACAGGTAAAGTAGAGGGTAATACTAGTAGGTAAAGTTAATTGTTTTTATTTCAATGAATATTTATATAAGTAAATACGTTAAACAATAGGTTGGTTTTGAATAAAGTTCAGTAGACTATGTCTAAGGTTTGTTGATGGTAATAAATTTACACTGGGCTCCACGCTGCTTTCATGATCTTCGTTGTTGAAATTTATAAAAATGTTGTGCAAAATACAACAGACCATTATCCACTCATTACACTCTCTCTTGTTTTGTATAGTGTGCAATCTGAACTTGAGTTCTTTTAGACTTGAAAATTTTTCTTTCATGGCCCCAAAACAATTTTCAATACGTACGCGAGTTTTGGTTCTTCGAGCGGAGGAATAAAAATGCCGACGATGTTACTTCTGCGACATTGTACTTTATTGTGAATCTTTTTCAAATTATGTTCTGCTTATATCGGGTGATTTTTTAAGAGCTTGATAACTTTTTTTTAAAAAAAAACGCATAAAATTTGCAAAATCTCATCGGTTCTTTATTTGAAGCGTTAGATTGGTTCATGACATTTACTTTTTGAAGATAATTTCATTTAAATGTTGACTCATGTGGTTTCAACAAGATGGCGCTACATGCCACACAGCTCGCGATTCTATGGCCATTTTGAGGGAAAACTTTGGAGAACAATTCATCTCAAGAAATGGACCCGTAAGTTGGCCACCAAGATCAAATACGATTTAACGCCTTTAGACTATTTTTTATTGTGGGGCTACGTCCTAAAGTCTACAGAAATAAGGCAACTATTCCAGCTTTGGAAGACAACATTTCCAATTCCGGCCGAAATGCTCGAAAAAGTTGCCCAAAATTACTTTCCGAAGACCACCTAAGAAGCCGCGGTCAACATTTAAAATGAAATTATCTTCAAAAAGTAAATGTCATGAACCAATCTAACGTTTCAAATAAAGAACCGATGAGATTTTGCAAATTTTATGCGTTTTTTTTTTAAAAAAAGTTATCAAGCTCTTAAAAAATCACCCGATATAACTACTAAAGTGATTACAATTTTCTTAATCTATTTCTTTGTGAAATACAATATTTGTTAAATGTAATCTTATTTTCTATTGAATGCAAACAAACATGATTGTGTGGCTTACCCGATAATGTCTGTGTTATCATTACAGTCAAACATAAGGACCAAAACATGTTTGTATGTATTTGCATTATGTTCTTTATCTCTACTTGTTAAATGTAATCTTATTTTCTATTGAATGCAAACAAACATGATTGTGTGGTTTACCCGATAATGTCTGGGTTATCATTACAGTCAAACATAAGGACCAAAACATGTTTGTATGCATTTGCTTATGTTCTTTATCTCTACTTGTTATCTTATTTTTTTGTAATGTTTACCTGTTTTTCTTTCTTTAAACTTTTATTTTGTCAAATTTACAATATTTTGTTGTGTTGTGTCTGGTTGGGATGATAGTGTACACATAACTCCTCCCTCCCTTAATGGAAAACTCTCCTGAGTTTCAATAGTATTTTTTTTCTTTTTTTTAATTTTACAAGATATTAAAATTATTATTATAATCACAATAAAACTTAAAATTGATATTCCAATATGAGAGATATTTTTGTGATATTTTAAATCATTAATTTCTTTTAAATTTTCTTCGTTTTTAAATACAAGGTCGTTAATTGTAATTTTGTTAGTGAAATTGTGAGTGTCATAGTTTGGATAATAAAATCTTTGATTGTATGATATTCAAGTATTTGAGAATGTTTGTCTTTATTGTTTGTTCATGAAGAATCAATATTTTGTCTGTTCTCTCTTGATATATTAAAGAATTCTTTCTTTCGTCTTCAATAATTTGTTTTAATTTTGTGAACGTGTTCGAAAAGAAATTATTAATTTTTATTTGGTGGTTGAGAGCTGTAATTGAATTATGTAAATTTTCATCTACTTTCTTAAGGTAATTTTCAATATCTATTCTACATCCATCATCCATCGTTCCAAATAGAAATTTATGTACAGAACCTATACCGTTAATTAAACCTCTCTTTTTTCTACTAACTTCTTTTCTTGGGATTAATGTTTTGATTTTACCTCTCAAGATTTCAATTTCATTAGATAGGGTGTAGTAATGTAGATGTGAATATGTTTGCGAGATTTTTGTAATATTATTTAGTATGCAAAGAATTTCACGAGGGTCAATTATGTGAATTACGAGGTCAAATGATGTAACAATCTGCTTAGTGTTGTTGATAATTTCTGCGTATCCATTGTCGGTATGTATTTGATGTACTTCCAGTTTGGCTGCATTACTAATTATTACAATTGCTGTCATCAATGTTATTTTGAAGATGTATTTGACCTAAAAAATTTGTTTGGACGTTTAATATTTGTCGGGTGAATATTATCTAATGGTAATTTTCTATACCTTGGTTCGTATTTGTGCCGAACCGCTTTATAATTTTTTACGCAACCTTCTTTTTGAGTGTTATTAAACTCCTCTCTATTTCTATTTAGTTTTCCTATGCATTTTTCTTTAGTCTTCTGAATAGTGTCTTTAATCAAATTTTTATCAGTTTTTCCATTTATAACCTCAAGAGGTGTGGTTTTAATTGTAGAATGATAAGATTTGTTATACCATTCTATGCTTTGAAATACTTTTTCCGCTGTCGAAAGGCTTAGGTTTTCAATTTCTAGGACTCTAATTCCTTCGGAGAGAGTATTATGAAATCTTTCGATATCTGAATTCCCAGTATGACTGTTTGGTTTTGTTAAATGAACTTCTATTTCTTCTTTCCTAAAAAAATCTTTTATGTTAATTGAGTTGAATGCATTATCTAATATTAACTTTTTGGGTCTTCCTTTGATAGAAAAGAATAATCTAAGCTTTTCTATAATAGTTATACTGTTTCTACATATCTTCTAGCTGAAATGCCATTAGCAAATTTCGCAAATTTGTCTATAAAAGTAAGGAAGTAACATTTATGTGTATATCTGCGTGAACTATTTCATTTATATCTGATGGTGTTTTCGTTAATTGAAATTTTGGTTTTAAAGGTTTTCTATCATATTTTGCTCTATTGCAAACATCGCAATTATTTATATATTTTTGAATCAAAACATTCAAATTTTTCCAGTATATTAGTTTTTTCAATTTTTCATAATTTTCATTAATACCTGCATGGCCTGTTTCATTTTTATGATATTGAGCAATATTGAGGATGGGGTCATGTGTAGAAGTTCACGCAAGTGAGGAAAGTTCTCTGATCGCCATTCACTTGGGAGTGGCCAGAAACGATTCTTTTACATATGACTCAAGCAGCTCACGACTTCCGGTCTTTGACCAAGTATCCTCTGGTTAGCCTAAGAACATCCGTTCGAAGGTGAGCTAAAGTGAGAAGGCGAACCATCCCCTGCATAGGGTTGTGCGCTGGGTTTGGGACCCGCCACGTAAAAAGCCTACCCCAATGAACAATAACAACCAGCCTCGGATGAGAGACCCCCCTTTTGATGACGACCACGGCAAACGAAATAAGGACTACGATTTAAGGGCATGCACCTGGAATGTCCGGTCCCTTAATTGGGAAGGTGCCGCTGCCCAGCTGGTTGATGTCCTCGTGAAAATAAAGGCTGACATCACCGCCGTCCAAGAAATGCGATGGACAGGACAAGGACAAAGACGAGTAGGTCCTTGTGACATTTACTACAGTGGCCATATAAAGGAGCGCAAGTTTGGTGTGGGATTCGTGGTGGGAGAGAGACTCCGTCGCCGAGTACTATCATTCACTCCGGTGAATGAACGTCTAGCCACAATCCGCATCAAAGCGAGGTTCTTCAACATATCGCTGATCTGCGCCCACGCTCCGACGGATGAGAAGGACGATGTGACCAAAGATGCCTTTTATGAGTGCTTGGAACGCACTTATGAGAGATGCCCCCGCCACGATGTCAAAATCGTGCTTGGCGACTTTAACGCCAGGGTGGGCAAAGAAGGTATCTTTGGCACTATGGTCGGTAAATTCAGCCTCCACGAGGAAACATCCCCAAATGGGTTGAGGCTGATCTACTTCGCCGGGGCCCGAAATATGGTTATCTGTAGTACTAGATTCCAGCACAAAAAAAATTCATCAAGCTACCTGGCTGTCTCCGGATCGAAAAACTACCAACCAGATCGATCATGTTGTGATAGGCGGAAGACACGTCTCCAGTGTTTTAGATGTGCGTGCGCTCCGAGGTCCTAACATCGACTCGGACCACTATCTTGTTGCAGCCAAGATTCGCACCCGCCTCTGTGCAGCAAAAAACGCACGCCAACAAACACAAGGAAGGTTCCACGTCGAAAAGCTGCAATCACAACAGACTGCCGAACGATTTTCTACTCGGCTTGCACCCTGCTCTCTGAGAGCACTCATCAACAACTCGGTATAAAGGGAACTGTGGACGGCATTTCAAACTCCTTACGTACAGCTGCATCCGAAACCCTTGGTTTTCGGAAAGTGCAAAAGAACAACTGGTACGACGAGGAGTGCCGCGCCGCAGCGGAGAGAAAACAGGCTGCCTCCCTCGCAACGTTACGATCGACCACAACACGTGCGGGATGGGATAGATACCGAGAATTGAAGAGCGAAGCGAGACGCATCTGCAGACAGAAAAAGAAAGAGGCCGAAATGCGTGAGTATGAAGAGCTTGATAAGCTGGCCGACAGGGGTAATGCTCGAAAATTCTACGAAAAAATGCGGCGGCTTACAGAAGGTTTCAAGACCGGAGCATACTCTTGTAGAACCCCCAAAGGTGATCTAGTGACCGATGCCCAGAGCATACTTAAATTATGGAGGGAACACTTCTCCAGCCTGCTGAATGGCAGTGAATGCACAACGCCAGGAGAAGGCGAACCCGATTCCCCAATCGATGACGATGGAGCAGACGTCCCATTGCCCGACCATGAAGAAGTTCGAATAGCAATTACCCGCCTGAAGAACAACAAAGCGGCGGGGGCCGATGGATTACCGGCCGAGCTATTCAATCACGGCGGCGAAGAACTGATAAGGAGCTGCATCAGCTTCTTTGCAAAATATGGTCGGACGAAGGCATGACCAACGATTGGAATTTAAGTGTGCTCTGCCCAATCCACAAAAAGGGAGACCCAACAATCTGTGCCAACTACCGTGGGATTAGCCTCCTCAACATCGCATATAAGGTTCTATCGAGCGTATTGAGTGAAAGATTAAAGCCCACCGTCAACAAACTGATTGGACCTTATCAGTGTGGCTTTAGACCTGGAAAATCAACAACCGACCAGATATTCACCATGCGCCAAATCTTGGAAAAGACCCGTGAAAGGAGAATCGACACACACCACCTCTTCGTCGATTTCAAAGCTGCTTTCGACAGCACGAAAAGGAGCTGCCTCTATGCCGCGATGTCTGAATTTGGTATCCCCGCAAAACTAATACGGCTGTGTAAACTGACCTCTCCGAGCCGTTCGATACCAAACGATGTTTCAGACAGGGCGATTCCCTATCGTGTGACTTTTTCAACCTGCTTCTGGAGAAAATAGTTCGAGCTGCAGAACTTAGTAGAGAAGGTACCATCTTTTATAAGAGTGTACAGCTTCTGGCGTATGCTGATGATATTGATATCATCGGCCTTAACACCCACGCCGTTAGTTCTGCTTTCTCCAGACTAGACAAGGGAGCAAAACAAATGGGTCTGGCAGTGAACGAGGGCAAGACGAAATATCTCCTGTCATCAAACAAACAGTCGTCGCACTCGCGACTTGGCACTCACGTCACTGTTGACAGTCATAACTTTGAAGTTGTAGATAATTTCGTCTATTTAGGAACCAGTATTAACACCACCAACAATGTCAGCCTGGAAATCCAACGCAGGATTGCTCTTGCCAACAGGTGCTACTTCGGACTGAGTAGGCAATTGAAAAGTAAAGTCCTCTCTCGACGAACAAAAGCCAAATTCTATAAGTCGCTCATAATTCCCGTCCTGCTATATGGTGCAGAGGCTTGGACGATGTCAACAACTGATGAGTCGACGTTGCGAGTTTTCGAGAGAAAAGTTCTGCGAAAGATTTATGGTCCTTTGCGCGTTGGCCACGGCGAATATCGCATTCGATGGAACGATGAGCTGTACGAGATATACGACGACATTGACATAGTTCAGCGAATTAAAAGACAGCAGCTACGCTGGCTAAGTCATGTTGTCCGAATGGACGAAAACACTCCAGCTCTGAAAGTATTCGACGCTGTACCCGCCGGGGGAAGCAGAGGAAGAGGAAGACCTCCACTCCGTTGGAAGGACCAAGTGGAGAAGGACCTGGCTACGCTTGGAATATCCAATTGGCGCCACGTAGCGAAAAGGAGAAACGACTGGCGCGCTGTTGTTAACTCGGCTATAATCGCGTAAGCGGTGTCTACGCCAATTAAGAAGAAGAAGAGCAATTTGTTTATAAACTTGTTCTTCATTTCTCATATCTGTAGCATGGAATTCACATCTAAAAAACTTTACCTGTCTATTAAATATTTGAATAAGCTTTTGCTGAACTATATTGTACTGATTATCGGTTAAATAAGAAAAAATACCTACTTTTCCACTATTAACATATGTGCCTACGACAAAGATCTATGAAATTATTATTTTTTATATCTTCTGCGCTAATACAAATTTTCTTCGTGTTGCCTAGTTCTTCTGATTCCATAATTTTCTTTTTTGTTAAAATGATTTGTGTATTGAAGCGATTTACAATAGTATGTAAAATTGGAAAATGATCATTTAGTTCCTCCTCTTGAGAGTGGATTATAGCATTTGTGCTTATGTTGTCTTCTTCCAATGAATGAATCTCGCCTGTGTTACTATCTATTCTACTTAGAAAATGGGCTACGTTATTTTCCTTTCCTTTCACGTAATTTATATTAATATTGTATTCACCTAGTTTAATTAACCATCTTTGCAATCTTGGGTTAATGTCTTTTCCCTTGTTTTTTATTTGGAGCCACTTAATTGGTTGGTGATCGGTTAAGAGATCAAATGCTCTGCCGTAAATGTATGGTCTATAATATGTCACTGCCCAGACAATAGCTAGTACATAGTTCTTTTTCTGAAGTGGAATAACTTCTTTCGTTTTTGTTAAGTGTTCGTTTGTTAAGTGTGACCTAGAAATTCAGTCGTTTTCGCGAAAAATTTGCATTTATCTACCTGAATCTTTAAATTATGTTTTCTTAATGCTGAAAATATTTTGTTGATATATTGGGTATGTTCTTCAATACTTGAACTAAAAATTAAGATTGTTGATATATTCCCTAAAAACTGAATTCATTAAACGTTGGAAAGTTGCTGGTGCATTCTTTAGTTCGAAAGGCATTCTTATAAATTCATAGTGTCCTTGGGGAGTAGAGAAAGATGTTTTTGGTCTGTCTTCTTCTTTTATTAATACTTGATGAAAGCTTTTAGCAAGATCTAATGTTGTAAAATACTGAGCTCTTCCAAGTTTGCTGAGTATTGTTTCTATATGGGGTATTGGAAATTTGTCATCTATAGTGACTTCGTTTAGCTTCCTGTAGTCAACAACTATTCTCCATTTTTTCTTCATTGAATTGTCTTGCTTTTTCGGTACAATCCAAGAGGCGAGTTGTACGGGGAATTACTTTCTTTAATTATATCTTGGCGCAACATCTCGTTCATCTGTCTACTAATTTCTTCTTCATGAATTTGGGGATATCTATAAATTTTATTATAAGTTAGTCTACTTGTTGTTGTAACAATTTCATGCTGAATTTCATGAGTATGAGAAAGGTTTTTACCTTCTTGGAAAAATAAATCGCTATTTGCTTTTAGAATGTATTCTAATTTTTGTTTTTCTTCTTCATTCACGTCACTATTTGATAAAATATCTAGCAAATTCTCTTTACATTCTCTAAGTATATTAATATCTTCGTAATTGTAAGGCCATGAGTTTATAAATTTAATTTAGTTGCTGTTTATTTCTACATACTCCTTTCTAAATTAATTATTGCCTTAATAGGTTTTAAAATATTCTGTCCTATTATAGCATCAAAGTTATTATTTTTTATGTTGATTAGTTTCCAATGTATATACCTTTTTTCATTGAATTCGTTTGGGGTTGGGGTGACTAACTCTTTATTAAGGGAAAATTTTTCCTTATTGGTGCTAAAGTGTATTGGTTTATCAAGCTCAATGTATTCATAATCTTTTAACACATTATATTTCAATAATGATGTTGTAGACCCTGTGTCAATAAGACATTTAATGTTTGAATTTTTTATGGTCACTTCTATTATCGGTAACGATTGTTTTGGGCTGGCAACCGAAAATTTGCTTGTTCTTGAACGTGATCTATTTCCAGCGGTTCGGGGAGGGTTTTGTCTCCTTTGAACTGAATTATATCTTCTAGATTGTTGAGAATTATTTTGCCTATTTTGTCCAAAGCTAAATTGTTGATAGTTGTCATTTTGGTTAGAATTGTTACGAAATTCTCTCTGCTGATTTTGTCCAAATTGAAAATTATTGGAATTTTGCATATACTGTTTATTATTGAAATTGCCAAAATTGTGAGCCAAAGAATTTCTATTTGAAAAATTTATATAATTATTTCTTTGTCTTTTATCAAATTGTATTAGCAAACCTGTCTCTTGAAGAACGCTAAAAGCCTCTCTAATGGTGCTTATATTTCTACTAATCACTACACTGCTTAATTTGGGGTGTATCCCATTTAAAAATGTTTTTAAAATTAAACTTTCGTTGTTAATTGGAGAAAATTCTATAGGCTTTATCCTATCAAATTCATGTTTTAAATTTAGTTTATCTAAAATATCTTTTAAATTTTGAAAATATTGACTTACGTTATAGTTTCGTAGTACAATCGCCTGATTGTAAAGGGTGTGGTACGACTCCTTTACTCCAAAATTCTTTATGAGTTCTTCTCTCATTTGCTGCCATGTTGGTGTAGGTCCCAAAGGCCGGATAACACTTGCTGCTTCTAGTTTAATTTTTGTTTTGACGTGTCGCTGTGTTGCAAATTCCAACATTGATGGGTTGGAGTTGAATAAAGGAAGGATCATGTCAACTTCCCTGATGAACGATGATAAATCTCTGCCGTCAAAGTCCATGATTCTTGAAGCTTCCTTCAAAATTTGCGATCCTGTCATCTGAAGTGGTTGCTGCTCGCCTGGATTCATTGCTGATGTATCCTCTTTTAATACAACTGAACTTGTTGTTGTTGCTTTGTATGGTGCACTTCGCTCTCTCTGCGTTTTCTGTGTGTGGGACATTAATCTTTAGTCCCACTTTTCCTGGTAATGTTGATGGGCGGAATGAAGCTATTCTTCGCCTTCACAAAGTGTAATCCTCTGAGTCGCTCTCCGACGTTCCAGATAACTTGTGTAGAAACTTAAGTTTCTTAAACTTGGCTATCTGTGCCGACCGACTTGTATATATATATAAGCTAATCTTAGGATTTGCTTCCCGTTGCTAAAGCTTACGAAACTTAAAAAAACTTCAGTTTTTAGTATCGCTCAACTTTGCAGTTTGTTTTTACCGACTGCGCCAGTTTTGGTTCTTCGAGCGGAGGAATAAAAATGCCGACGATGTTACTTCTGCGATATTGTACTTTATTCTGAATCTTTTTCAAATTATGTTCTGCTTATATCTATACTAATATTATAAAGAGGAAATGTTTGTTTTTTTGTTTGTTTGTTTCGAATAGGCTCCGAAACTACTGAACCGATTTGAAAAATTCTTTCACCGTTGGAAAGCTATACTATCCCTGAGTGATATAGGCTATATTAAGTAAAAAAAAAAATAGGGTTCCTTACCAAAACTCCGATAATGTAAAAAAATACCAAACAACTTTCTTTAATCGCGAATGCTGCGAAAACGATTGAAGATATAACAAAGTGATATACTACAATTTTGTAGAACTTATCATTATCTACAAAAAACGTCGCGACATCATACCTCTAACTATTATAGTTTTGTCACAATAAGCGATTTTATATAAAAAAATTAATTAAAATACCACTACTTGAAAAGGCTCTTTATTTATACCTTAGTATTGATCCTTATCGAAATAAATGATTTATTATTTAAGATCGCTTCAAAACCTTTATATAACTTTTTGAATTATTAGATTCTGACATTCCATTCAAAAGATATCACGAGTTAAAAATTTTTAAAAGTCGCTCGGCGGCGAACTATGCGTTGTAGAGTTGTAGGCGTCAGGGTTAAGACAAAGAATGTATAATAATAAGAAGGAGCAAATGTTAGCTGTGCTAAAATGTTATTTGACATTAGGGAACATCGAAAAAATTTCGAAGAGTAATCGAAAAAATTTCGAACAGTATGAAGGAACACACCATTCAAAAGGGAAGCAAGCCAATGTTTACCACTCTATAAGGAACTTGCCAATTGCGTGCACCACGATATAAAGGAACATGAGAACAGAAAATGTATCAGAGAAACTACACCACACTATAAGGGTACTACTCTATAGAAATTGCCCACGCAGATGTTCTTTGATATGCGCATAAGGGAAAATTTGAATAATGTGTATTACAAAAAAATAATTATAGGGCATATAATCAAATAAATAGTAATTAAAATGGAAATAAAATAAAATGAAATAAAAAACAAAAAAGTCAAAAAATATATACATATTTTAGAAGTTCATGTAGGCTTTGAACCCGAACAAAATATTTGGAGGTTGCAAAATGTTGATCAACTAAGCACACAGCACCAAAGCCAACTTTGGAAGTAGAGAATTTATTGTGGTATACGTACAATAAAAGCGATATATACTCCTCTACCCAAATTTTCCACCACTTTATGAAGGAACACGACAAACTACACCACATTAATAAAGAACATGAAAAATGTCAATGTCAATATGTATGCAAAAATTCAATGCCCTGGATTGGGTGAAATTGCGCCAAAATAAGAATAGGAGAAATGAGAATACTGATTTCAATGAGAATGTTGACTTTATGCATATGCCAAAATCCAATGAAAGAGAGTATGCTTTGGATTGGTTAATTTTAACGGCTAAAACTGTTGTAATAATTGGAAATGGTTAAAAGCAATAAATTGGTGTGAAATTGCGCCAAAATAAAAATAGGAGAGAGAAATGAGAATATTGATTTCAATGAGAATGTTGATCTCAATGTTGCAATAATGTACATATGTATTATATGTATATGCAGTGTTATTATACATTCTTTGGTTAACGGGGCATCTCGACAGGATAAAATCTATGTCTTGCGAACTGTATTGCCGTGCCTATTGCCTGTGGAAACTCCACATTGCTTATATCTTACAATATATCGTAAACTAATTCGTATGCCATATATCGTAAGTTATAAGCTGTCACTTGTCAGTTTGACAGCGCAGTTTTCATTTCTATGAAAATTTCGAAGATGCAACATATCCCATTTGCACATATGCCGACGGCATTTTCATTTCGGTAATATGAAAATTAGAAGAGCGAGTATTGAGACGGTTGTGTTATATTATAAAAAAAAGTACATTTTTAAAATAATATTTTTCCAAAAATTATTATTTAGTTTAATATTGTTAATTTACAGAAAAATTATGCAAATTGGTTTGGGAATAAGCGAAATCTTAAATTTAATAAACTTATACTAGCGAAAATCAAAATATCATTGCTCATTTTAAATTTATTGTTTTAATTGGTATATAAAATGTATGCCACAATTATGACATAGTAGTCCAAAAATATGAATTCTTATTTTCCCAGAAATACGTTTGTAAAAAAGGATCTTTTTCTTATTATCTTATTTTTCCCAGAAATATATATTTGTAAAAAAGGATCTTTATCCTTTGTTATTATGTCATTTTTCCCAGAAATACATTTGTAAACAAAAGGATCTTTATCCTTTTTTCATTTTCCACATAAAAGATTTAAACAGTTCAAGGGCTCAAAACATGGGCTACATCAGCTACCTACCCAAATGCTACCTTCGCAAATGATAAAATAAATTTTTCAAGAGCTCAAAGCATGCGCTACATCAGCTCGAACCTACCTACCCTACGCCTTTGCGCAAATGATTATCTTATGATAACAAATGCCCACATACAGATTTGGCAATGGCAATAGCAATAGATTTGACAGTTCGCAAGACATAGATTTTATCCTGTCGAGATGCCCCGTAAGATCACTCGCGCGGTCGGCTCCCTACTGAATAGTCGTAAAAAAAATTGTCGCTTGATAATATTTTGTCGCTTGATAATACTTCGTTTAGTAGGTAACTAAACCCATTCAAAAAGTTCTTTTCAGATCTATACCCATATATATAGCACAGATATTGTACATTTAGTTATCCTAAGAAATGAATTGAATAAGTTTTATGATTTAATTTTAATAAATAGGTTGTAGTTTTGTATGTTGTTATAGTAGGTAGTTGTAAGAACCTCAAAGATTAGTTTAAAGGCGCTTTTTTCTTTTATCATTTAAAAAAAATGCCCAAAAGATCAAGATCTCAACTTACTAGAAATAATTCCCAAGCCAGGGCCACAAAAATATGTCGAAATAAAGAATCTTCATCTGAAACTGAAAATCGTCTTTTAAGTCAGGGAGAATATGTGGTGCAATCGCGTGCCAGAGAGTCGAGTACCGAGCGTTCGCAATGGCTCGCTGAACGGAACATGAGAACCTCTCAAAGACGCGCGCGGGAGTCCAGTCTTGAGCGTTCGCAGCGCCTAGCTGAACAAAATTTAAGAACTTCTCATGTGCACGCGCGAGAGTCAAGTACTGAGCGTTTGCAGCGGCTTGAAGAGCAAAATTTCAGAAGTATACAATCCCGCACTAGGGAATCAAGCTCTGAGCGTTCCCAACGCCTTCAAGACCAGAGAGAACGACAACAGACTTCAAGAGCTAGAGTTCGCAATCGAGATGTAGCTCACAGTAACAGATCGGCTTTTAAATACGATCCACAGATTGATTATGCTCAACAGTCTTCCATCCAAATCGGCGACATGAATAAGATTTGCCCTAAGTGTTCTGCCAAAAAATGGGTCGATGAAACTAATGGTATGTGTTGTGCTTCTGGAAAAGTTATTATCCCCAATATTCAGGAACCACCACAGCCAATAAACAAACACAGCCTTTTGACAATTAATCATTCGCTATCTAGACATTTCCTAACCAACATCCGTACTTACGGCTTTTTCAAATGACTTCGTTTGGCGGCAAAGAAATAAGAGAAGGTAATTTTATGCCAACTTTCAAAATAGAGGGCCAGGTATATCATCTTATTGGTAGCCTTTTACCACCATCAGGCCAAAATCCACAATGCTTACAGATATATTTTATTTCAGACGCAGATCAGCTATCGTTGAGGGCAAACATAGCTCCAACGCTAAAAATAGATTTAATTAATGAACTACAGACAGCACTGAAAAGCCACAACGTATATATACGAAGCTTTAAACAAAATATTGAACGCAACTCTTCGGATAATTTAAAGCTAATTATTCTTTCCGACCGCAGACTGCTCACCCGGGTAGATACAATTCTCCAGCTGTAAACGAGGTAGCTGTTCTCTTGGTTGACGAAGAAAAAGGCCCCAGAGACATAGTGCTGCACGGAAGAGACGGCCAACTTAAAAGAATATCCGAGTTACATCGATCATATGATTCACTACAGTATCCCTTAATGTTCGTTAAAGGAGAAGACGGTTATTATTTAACCATTCCACAGGAAGGTACAGCGCGTAACAAAACTGTGACGTGCATGCAATTTTATGCATTCAGATTGATGGTTAGAGCAAACAGTTTTAATCCATATCATTATTACAGGGACTTATTTAGCCAATGACGATATGATGGCAAAAATGATATCGGAACGATTGAATTACATATGTCGTAACCAACAGAGACTAAGGGCTGAAGAATACATTCACCTCAGAGACACTTTAAATCAAGACGGAAATGTTGACCCATCAAATATCGGTCAGCGCGTAATCTTACCATCTTCATTTACAGGTTCTCCACGTTACCTGCATGAAAAAAACACAAGACGCGATGACGTATGTCCGAAACTACGGAGACCAGACTTATTTGTCACGTTTACGTGCAATCCTGAATGGCCTTAAATTAAAGCGGAACTACTACCTGGTCAGCGATCTTTCGATCGTCATGACATCATTTCAAGGGTGTTTCACTTAAAAATGAAGAAATTCATAAAATTATTCAACAAAGATGAAATATTGATATCATCGGCCTCAACACCCGCGCCGTTAGTTCTGCTTTCTCCAGACTGGACAAGGAAGCAAAAGAAATGGGTCTGGCAGTGAACGAGGGCAAGAACGAAATATCTCCTGTCATCAAACAAACAGTCGTCGCACTCGCGACTTGGCACTCACGTCACTGTTGACAGTCATAACTTTGAAGTTGTAGATAATTTCGTCTATCTTGGAACCAGCGTAAACACCACCAACAATGTCAGCCTAGAAATCCAACGCAGGATAACTCTTGCCAACAGGTGCTACTTCGGACTGAGTAGGCAATTGAAACAAAAACCAAACTCTATAAGTGGAGAAGGACCTGGCTACGCTTGGAATATCCAATTGGCGCCACGTAGCGAAAAGAAGAAACGACTGGCGCGCTGTTGTTAACTCGGCTATAATCGCGTAAGCGGTGTCTACGCCAATTAAGAAGAAGAAGATGAAATATTCGGCAAAGTGAAATGTTACATGGTGAGTGTGGAGTGGCAGAAGCGAGGTTTACCACACTGTCATATGCTGTTTTGGCTAGAGACAAAAATCCAACCAGACGAAATTGATAGTTGCGGAACTTCCCAACCAACAAAACGATCCAATATTGTACGATATCGTAACTAAAAATATGGTGCACGGACCATGCGGAGAACATAACTTAACAGCACCATGTATGAAAAACGGAATTTGCACAAAAAAATACCCGCGACGTTTGGTCAACGAAACTCAAACCGGAGATGACGGATATCCAGTATATCGTCGTCGTGATGCCGCAAATGGAGGTCAGAGCGCTTCGCTCAATATCAGAGGCAGTAATTTCACTATAGATAACAGCTGGATTGTCCCTTATTCTCCACTTTTGTGCAGGACGTTCAATGCTCACATAAATGTTGAGTACTGTCACTCAGTTCAAGCCATCAAATACATTTGTAAATACATAAATAAAGGATCGGATCAAGCCACATTTGGCGTCAGAAACCCAAATGATGAAGTGGAAAACTACGTGAATGGCCGCTACATAAGTACTTCCGAAGCTGCCTGGCGAATATTGGAATTTCCGATCCACGAGCGACATCCTACAGTCTTGCAGTTAGCTGTTCACTTAGAAAATGGCCAAAGGGTGTATTTTACCGCAGAAACGGCAGAACAAGTGGCCCAAAATCCACGTAAAACAACTTTGCTGGCTTTTTTGAGCTATGTAATGAAGATGAATTCGCAAAAACACTTCTATGCCACGAAGTCCCGCAATACTATACATGGGCCAATAATAAGTTCAAAAGAAGGAAGCGTGGTGAGAACGTAGTTGGCCATCCAGGAATAAAAAAAGATGCAGCTTTAGGCAGAGTCTACTGTGTCCATCCTTCTCAATCCGAGTGTTTCTATCTTAGGATGTTGCTACATCACGTACGGGGCCCAACCTCATTCCAGTACTTGAAAACCGTTGACGGAGTTCTCAAAGAAACATATCAAGCTGCTTGCCGTGCTAGAGGTTTGCTAGAAAACGATGACCATTGGGAAAATACTCTGAGAGAAGCTTTGCTTTCTCAATGTTCACAACAACTGAGAGAATTGTTTGTAGTCATACTTTTATTTTGTCAGCCATCGGAACCATTAAAATTATGGGACATTTTCAAAGACAATTTATGTGAAGATATTAGACACAGAATCAGACAGCAAAATCTAAACTTCACCTTACCATACAATGCGGAAATTTACAACCAAGGTCTGATACAAATAGAAAATAAACTGATGCAATTAAATGACAAAAGCCTAAGGGACTTTGGATTACCATGTTCAGTTCGTACAGAAAATAATGGAGCAGAGACAATGACTAATCGCTATGATACACATAATTTGACCGCTTTTGTTAATGAAAACCTACCAAAATTAGTCCCAGATCAAAGAGATGCTTTTGAAACTATAGTCGATAGCGTCATTAATGACAAAAGAAAAGTTTTCTTTTTGGATGCACCCGGTGGAACAGGAAAGACGTTTCTTGCTAATTTGATACTTGCTAAGATAAAAGAATCGGGGAAGATAGCAATAGCAGTTGCTTCCTCAGGAATTGCTGCAACTCTCTTGACGGATGGAAAAACTGCTCATTCTACTTTTAAACTTCCGCTATCCGTAAATCTTGAGCAACAATCTACATGTTCTATCCGCAAAAATGGGCCTGTTGGAAAATTACTACAAGACGCCTAATTGATTATGTGGGACGAATGCACGATGAGCCATAGAGCACATATATAGGCCGTGAACAGAACCTTACAGGATCTAAGGAACTCCTCTGCAGTCATGGGCGGGATTACTTTTGTTTTTGCAGGGAGATTTTCGACAAACTCTCCCCGTTATTAACAGAGGTACGCGAGCAGATATCATCAAGGCATGCTTGAAATCGTCACCCTTTATGGGCTTCAATTGAAACATTGAAATTACGAACGAATATGAGAGCTCATGTTCATGGAATCACTGATAGCGATTTCCCACAACAACTGCTAAAACTTGGAGAAGGAATTTTCCCACTCCAAATTTAAGCGATCATTGTGACATTCTTCTGGATGAGTCCCTAGGTCAAATACTCCATAATTTGGAAAACTTAATAGATGCTATATACCCTGATATCGAGAATTTGCACCAAAAGGACTTTCATTGGCTATGTTCTAGGGCTATAGTGTCTCCTAAGAATGATACTGTTAATGAAATAAACAATCTAATAGTTCAAAAAGTCCCCGGCCAAATTAAAACATACAAATCAATCGACAATGTGACTAATATCGAAGACGCAGTCCATTATCCACAGGAATTTTTAAATTCGTTGAACCCTTCTGGACTGCCACCACATGAGTTGTCGCTAAAAATCGGAATCCCAATAATGCTTTTAAGAAATTTAAGCCCTCCGAACATGTGTAATGGGACGAGGCTGCTTATTAAAGAGTTAAAGGACAATTTAATTGTAGCAACTATTATTACTGGCCCAGCAGCTGGTCAACTGGCTCATATACCGAGGATACCGATGATCCCGACTGATCTGCCAATCCCATTTAAACGGCTTCAATTTCCGGTAAAAACATCTTTCGCATTAACGATTAACAAGTCCCAAGGTCAAACCTTCGAATTAGTAGGGATCGACCTGCGAAAGAAATGTTTTACTCACGGTCAAATGTATGTTGGACTATCGCGGGTCGGAGCCCCTGAAAATCAATTTATTTTGTTGCCACAGAATAAAACAACATCAAATATAGTTTATAGGAAGCTCTAACACAATAAAAGGTTTTTCTTTTGGGATTATGACCTCTTTGCAATAATTAAAAATATAAACAAAAACCTGATATTGAGAAAAAACAAACAAAAGAAACGTATTAAACAAAAAAATTAAAACGTAAAAAAATATAAAAACACTAATAAAAAATACAAAAACAAAAAAAATATAAAACAATGAAAAAAGTACACAAAAATCTTAAATAATATATAAGAATTAAATTTCATATTTTTTTTTAAATTCGACGCAAAAAATTGTGAATATTTGTGTAAATGTCATGTTGAGTGCCCGTGCGAAGCCGCTATGTGTATGTAACAACATCCACTGCAATGTTCACAGTTTTTCTGTAATGTCTTTAGCATCAGCATTGCATCCGTGCGAAGCCGGGGCGGGTCGCTCCTAGTAACTACTAAAGTGATTACAATTTTCTTAATCTATTTCTTTGTGAAATACAATACTTGTTAAATGTAATCTTATTTTCTATTGAATGCAAACAAACATGATTGTGTGGTTTACCCGATAATGTCTGGGTTATCATTACAGTCAAACATAAGGACCAAAACATGTTTGTATGCATTTGCATTATGTTCTTTATCTCTACTTGTTATCTTATTTTTTTGTAATGTTTACTTGTTTTTCTTTAATCTTTTATTTTGTCCAGTTTACAATATTTTGTTGTGTTGTGTCTGGTTGGGATGATAGTGTGCACATAACTCGCGGTATTTGGAAAAGTATTTATTGAAATTTTCTCTTTCTTCTCTGCTATATTCTGTACTATTTTGCCGAAACGGGGTTACTAAAAATGGCTTTAATGGATATGCACTATCTCCAGCTGTCCATTGCGAGGTTGACAAAAATCTATTGGGATGTTTTGAGAGCAAACATCCCGAGAACATTTTCGCATCATGAACGCTTCCCGGGTAACCAAGTGAAAGTTGTCTTATGCGTAGCCGATGATCACAAATAACTTGAATTTTTACAGAATTTTGGCGCTTAGGGGAAAAAATATTTCGTGATTCCTCACAGGTGCTTCGGCCAACTTAATTTCAGACCCATCAATGTATCCAACACACCCAGGCATTCCTTTTCTGTTGCTGCAATAAGCTTTAATCATTGCCTTTCATCGGGCCAGTATAAAAACCTTTGTTTCAAGTTAATAATAGCTTTAAAAACTCGCCTGGTTACGATCTGAATGGTACCGCCATCTCCTATACCAAACAAGGATCCCACTTTACGAACCGAAAGTCCTTCACCTGATGATCCTAATCGAAAAATCATCATAAAATCATCTTTTATTAAGCTTAGAAGGTTAGCAAATTCTGTTTGGTTTAAGCGCATCATTTGGCAAAATCTGTTTTCGTCAAAATGCTTTAATACATTCCGCTCCCAATGGTTCGACTTAGGAACTCCTAAGTGAGCACTTCGGCGATTTTCAATAATATAAGCATATTCGCTCTAAATTCTTCATCCACTTCTTCCTACTCATCGTCATCACCTAAAAGAATTACATTTGCAAAAACTTTTTGGAGGAAATAATGAACAACTTACTTAATTCCAACATGAGTATGTCTTGTAAGTATTTTTCGCAAATTGCAGCTATTAATTTGCTCTTTTCACTTCTTCTAGGCATTTTAATTTTTATGAATTTTTTTCTGTTTTGTTTGAATCAGCTGATTAATTGCAGAAATAGCGCATGCAATGGTGCCTTAAATAGTACAGGGCGCTCACAAGATTCGTTTTACAACTATCATAATTTAATAGGCAATAGACCAAATACGACTTGTGAACTCCCTATATATGTGTAAATAAGTATTATATTTTTATTGTATACTTCAGATACTAACGCAGTGATATGTATTTTACAACTTTTTAGAATCACTGTGTAACTTAATCCATCTTACGCACTTATACACATACGTGCACACCATAGCAGAGTATCATCACCCTGCAGAAAATTCGACTAGTTCAGAACTAGCATAGAACTAGACCTTTTGATGACAGTACTAGTTCTAGCTCAATACCCAAGCAATGCTTTCAACTGTCCACTTTTACACGGTGTTGTCATTTACGGTGGCAATTGTCGCCCGGTGCATTACTTTGCCACTCGCCTTTAACTGGTTCCGTCGTGGACAGTCCTAAGGTAGCTCCGTCATGCTTAGTTCTACTCCAAAAAAAGCCAGAAAATCTAAATTAAAAACTCATTTTATCAATTCAAAACATGTATACGATTATATCTATTTTTATTTTTGAAACATAAAACTTAATTCTCCTCAAACCACAAATTTAATGTTTTCTTTCCGATATATTTCTTGTTTTGAAATATATGGACACACATAAAATTAACAAAATACACACTTATAATATGGAATATTAACATAAAAATTCAGTTCTCTTTCAACTTTCATACTTTTATAATAAAAAAATTGTATTAATATAAAAACTCAGTTCTTCATGTCAATTCATATCTAAGTATATAGAACAATTTTTGCTATTGTTGAATTCAATGCACATATAAAGGTACATACGGGCATGTGCTGCAAATCGTTTTCACATGAAACTGCTACCGAAACAAACGACAAATACGTGTTTGTGTTACACTTTCATGCAAAAACGATTTGCAGCACATGCCTGATATATATGTATTAGGGCGGGTCGATTTAAAAATCGCCCATTGCTCTATGAAAATCATATTCTAGGGATCAAAAGAAGATATTTTGCCGAAGGAACCATACCTCTAAAACGAATTTTGATGTCCCCCAATTTGGGTCGAACCTCTGGGTAGGGGCAAATTTTGAAAAATCCCACTTTGACCCATTTAGAGTGCTCCAATCGAGTCCAAATGTATGACCGACCCCACTAACTTTGGACGCTGGGGGGTTCCCCATACAATCATTTGAAAAAATCACCATTTTTGGTGATTTACATGAAAAAATCAGCTAAATGGCTATGTTTTTTCTTTATTTTTATTTATTTATTTATAATAATATCTATTTTTTCTCTTAAGAAATTTATTTAGTCAGAACATATGTAAATGAAAAAAATTAATTTAAGTGAGTTATAGAAAAGAAATTAAAAAAAATTATTGTTTGAAGTCTTTTTTACTTTCAAGTCTGGGCAATTTCGCACGGCTCTCTAATGTCGTCGCCATAACAGAACATGTCGTTCCGTTCCTTGTATGTGTGATGGAATTTTTGGATCATTAAACGGTGGATCATCTTGATTTAAATATTCTTTCAATGTATCGTACGGAATGCTTCGCGTGAATGGTGGTACAAATACGATATTTATATCATTCAAATTGATCATTTCCGTATACCTTGTGTAATTAAAGTTTATATCTGGTTTTTTATAAACTCTAAGTTCCATTGGCTCGTCAACATCGGTTCGATAGCGTAGAATTATCTTGATGGCACAGTCGCGCTTTTCTTTCCTATCCTCAAACAACATTGATAACAAGATATTTTCCGAATGCGCATAATATGAATTATCTTTAATTACTTGATTGACAATTTTGCGTAAACGAGGTTCTAGAAATCGTGACCAACCAATGAACTTGAAAAATAATGCACTGCCGTACACGACAGAGCTGTAATACTTGAAATTGAAGTACATTGGCACATAACATTTAATTATAAATTCAACCAGAATTCTTAAATTTGCATTTGGATTTTCCGTTGTCAAATATAATCGCAAAAATCTAG
Organism: Bactrocera tryoni; assembly: GCF_016617805.1. Taxonomy (NCBI): domain Eukaryota; kingdom Metazoa; phylum Arthropoda; class Insecta; order Diptera; family Tephritidae; genus Bactrocera; species Bactrocera tryoni. The sequence continues at coordinate 4,342,075 of NW_024395977.1, forward strand.
CGGCCTTGGTGAGCCACCGATAATGTACAATTTTCCCTGGTTTGATGTTAGCCAGATCCACCGGAACCACGCCGCTAGAAATTGTATCGTATAAGTACTTCGAATCGGTGGAAAATTCTTTTTTTTTTCTGGAGCAGGGGGCATATTTTGCAACTCAATTTTCTGGAAGCCGTCCACCACCTAAAAATATATAATAATAAAATAATTAAAAATGGTTGACAATTATAATAAATGAGTGATAGCAATAACTTACCGGAAGAGTTTCACAAGTTTCGATTTGACGGCTCAGTTTTCCGGTTGCCGATCTTGGTCCAGTGCTGGTTGATTTATCCAAAGCTTCAAACAAATGCCGAAACGGAAGTTCGTTGAAGTGTAGAAGGCAAACAAACCAATGCAATGGTCTTTTTAACAGCAAATCGAATCGTCGTATAATTCCACCGTGTGGACCAGTGTTTGTTGGCTCACCGTCAGTGCATATTTCAATTAATGTATCCAGTGATATATTTTTATCGTTGAAAAAACCATTTAATTTGGTTGTTTTGTATTCAGTGGTTTCATGTTCCAGTCTTACGTAACCAATCAATTTAGAATTGGGTTCTCTCAAAATAACAAGATGAGGTTCTTTTACCATCCTAGTATGATACTTCTCATCAATTTTATCTATCGTTAAAGTATCATCTTTTCTGCCATCGAATAAAAACGCTAACAAATTGGTATCATCTAACCGTTTGCGGAGCACTTCTTGTCTGCATTTCTCTTTTTCTCTGCGAACTTTCGATTTATCTAAGATGAGAGGTTTCCCATGCTTATCTTTAATTTTAAAATCTTGTCAAAGAGCGGTTCCCAATGCTGATGCTACTCTGTCAGGCACACCAAATCTGTCACATATCAAGGCAAAGTTAAAACAATCGCATCTCTCTGTGTATTGTGAACTTCTGCTTCTATACATATCTTCTTGAACCGGTGGCGGTGCGTATGTTGAATCATCGGGATCTTGGTATGTTAGCATTGATGACATAGACGTTGCTCCTTGCTCTTCAGTTTCCATCATAAATGCATTCATTGTTAGTCTTCTCTGATTATGTTGATCGTGCATGAACTCTTTGAGGCGTTCGGGAACCCAGCCGCATGCACATGGAGCTGCCTTCAAATCGCATTTACATGTTCCAATGTAAAAAATTGTTTCCAGAGATTTTACATACTCTATGTAGGTATGTTGGATGTTGTTTCTTCTCTTGATTTGCTCTTGATACTTGTCTGAGCAATTTATTCTGATTTATTACATACACTTTTTTCAGCATTATTTCCATACCAAGTTTTTCCCAAATTCCAATCAACTTATCTTGTACTTGAACAGTGAATGATTTATGGGAAAACTTTTTTGTTCTGTTTTAGCACGTTCGCTTAAGTAAAAATAATATCTCAAGATATCCAGATGGGTTGGTAAATTAAGATCAGTCAAATCAGTAGACACACCAAAAACAGTAACATCATGCTCGGGTATATGACTCATTGGGTTTTCGATAGTTGTTGATGTAGTTGCTTCATCTTACGGTGTAGAGGATGGTGGATTCATTGTAAACTTGTTGATTTGGAATGGTCACTTCGCTTATTATTTTTTTTGAAACACCATAGTGGTTATTGCTTTAGTTCTCCTCACTTTCAGAGGTAATAAGAATGAAATGGTAATTTCAATTCTATTTCGAAATTTGCCCCTACCCAAAAGTTCATAGTGACCGATATTTTCAGTATAAAATCGGCAGGATGCCGAGTTTCTATATAATATCTAACAAATTGACGTATATTTTCGATAAAAGGATAGGAAATGGGGTACCTATATTCAATAACTGGGAGCCTGAACAGTTTTGGTCCGATTTGAATAATTTTTTATCATTAACTGGCAAACATCAAAAGCAGTAAAGCTTCACCCCAAAATATATTCATTGGTGCTTAATATGTTGCTATTAGTCCGAATTTGCTCATTAGCACTACCATATAATAAAATCAAAAACAGCGATCGAAAAGTCCGGATACATTAAATTTTTTTTTAAAATTGGTAAAACTTTTACCGAAACATTTCAATTGACGAAACAAGTTTATGGCGATGATTGCCTATCGCGTAGCAGAGTGCACGAGTGGTTTCAACGTTTTCAAAGTGGTCGTGACGACATAAATCACGATCAACATGTGGGCCAATCAAAATCCGTGAGCTCCGGAAATTCCATCGAAACTGTTGACCATTTATAGCATATTTAGAAGAAATGAGCACGTTCAAAGGCAGAAATATATGACGACTGTGTATGTATACGACTGAATTCATGCGAGAATAAATAAAGAGAAATGCTTTGAAGAAAAATATACAAAGTCACACAGAGAATGTAAAATGCATTATCTGAGTTACATATGCGTAACTATTTTGTATTATATGAAACATTGTTTTCCGAAAATGGTAAAAATTTTAATTTTTTTACGAAATCTAGAAAATTAAATAAAAAATAATATTAAATAAATTATTATTTCAAAAATTATATTAATTTCGACTATTACAAAATGAAGATGTGCCAAATGAACTTAAATGTGCTCATATAAACACGTCTTGGGTTATTCGTTTCATTTCTTCAAAAAAAATTAATGACCTTCATGAAATATGCATATTCACATTATTTCGTTTTCATTTCCAGATTTGTACCAATAGAATTTCTATGGCATATAGTACATACATATATTATTTCTTTGGCACATTTGTCTGTATGTTTACGAAGGCAAATGCGGGCCACATACTTATCTCGCACAAGTGTCGCACGCATCTTTCGCATCTCCGTTGCCACGGACAATCAATGGTCGAAACTCACGTTTTGTCAAAGAGTCAATCTATCGAAGCACTGACGCGACGACAAGGCGCCACAACATTGTGTTGTTGGCAGAAAATCCGAGCTGTGACGAAAGAAACTAACAAACGATCGCCGATTGTTACCGCTTCCCTTGCTGCTCGAACAGCTTCGCCAACAAGCTATCGTATATACATACATATGTATCAGAGAACTGCAAAACTCACTTTTTCCTTGAATCAGCTCATACGCAAAAGTTTCTATTCAAGTCCAATCACTGAGCGAAATACAGCGTGGAGTAAAAATCAGCTCATGTTGCCGAATCGCTCATTCGCGTACAATGTGAGCCTTCGGTCCGAAATGCTTTGCTCACGTTTGCTCACTTCACGAAATATTTAGCTCATGCTCGCTCACTTTACGAAATTTTTAGCTCACTTTCGCTCAGTGATTGGAATTGAATAGGAACTTTTGCAAGTATGAGCTGATTTAAGGAAAAAGTAGAGTTTTGCAGTTCTCTGGTATATACATATATAGTTTTTGTATGCTTTGTTCGTAGATCAGCTTATGTGTCACATGCATTGCATTAAGAATTTGGGCATACACAACTTATATTTTAGTATGTATTTGTCATCCCGTCGATATGGAGCAAGGAGATATTTTAGAAAAAATACGTACAAACGCCTACACATTGTCAGCCCGATATAAGGGAAGGAGCCATGTTTGGAATATATTATCTGAAATTATTGAAGAGGATGGCACTATTTGGAATGGATTTACATATATACTGCCAATCCTGTAACAATATTTTAAAATATTTGCCAAAAAATTCTTCAAATTTAAACAGACGTATGTATGTAAGTGCTGCAAATCGCTTAAGGAGACGGCGCTTTTATTCAAACACAGTGAGTTTATTCATATGCGTTGAGTTTGCTCATACCCATTGAGTTTGCTCTTCTGTGTTTTTGTTTTCATTCAACACGATCATTGTTGAGCCGAATGAGCGAACGCTCAGCAAGCAAACGAATTTACCGCAATTGAGCTGAATTTAGCTCAGTAGCGAAAACATTCACGAATGCCATTTTGAGCGCTTGAGCCGAATGTGCTGATAGTTCGGGTATTGATCGTGCATGAACAGTTTTGCGCTCAACGGAGCCGTTCTCTGATATGTATGTTTTTGTATGAGCTTGCATACATATCGACGCTACTTTTTTGCGAGTCACGGAAAAATATTTTAGAATTGACAAATATTGTAATTCGACAACAGATATTGTTGCCACTTTTCACTTTTTTCTTAGAACAAACACCAGAAAGTTGTTCAATTTATGATTTAGCTTTTGCCATCGTCGCGAAAAAGACGCTTGTGGCAAAAGGCATGCTCAAGGAGATGTTACGGCGTCTGTTTTTATGAATGAAGCGAGGTCACTTGTGGAATTTGTGCCTGCGTTTATGAACAACAATGAAATCGTATTTGTTGTAAAATTTACTATATTTGGCTTTCGCCAATGTGGCGAAAATATTGACTTGTGATGCTTCTGATATGCTATTTCACACACAGTGTTAGCTATAGAAGAATGTCTCAATTTTTTGTTGGTGACATATACATGTACTTATATGTATGTATGTTTGTATATGCTTGTGCATTATTTGTTCGGCAATGTATACAATGTATGTACATAAGTATAAGTATAAATGAATGTACATATATGAAAATGCAAATCAATGCGCGCACATGCGTATACACAGGCTGACTTCGAAAACGTACTACTGCAAAGTTTTGATGCGGTTTTTACTACAGTATTTATACATCATCTGTATGCAACATCAAATAGCATCGTATATCTATGCATTGTATATTTTGACGTTTTTTGACAACACTTTTACCTATGCAAAGTTTACTTTTATAAACAGCTATTTAGAAATTTAAATTCAGCATGAGCGTAAAAATATCAAAATGAATCAAAATAAAGCGCCAGAGTGCAATTATAAACCTCTTCTTACGTTTCTCTGAAAATAAATGCACAAACAACATTCAAATTTTGTAAAATATTGGAAATCAAAATATAAAAAGAGTGTGCATTTTAAATAATTTCAAATATAATAATGATAAAAAGCACATTAGAAGAAAGGTGCTTAAAAATTCTGGATTCTGGAAACTATTAGCGAAATGCCAATTGATGTATTTTTTCCGCTTTAGGATGAAACCTTCTACGTGTAAGGTAACTATACCTACAATATGTATGTACATCAGTGAAGCGCTTTACCTAGCCCGCGGGCGGCCGACTTTATTGCTCTCTCACAGATTCGCTCACACGTATTAGTCAAGCGTTCTCTATACATTGTGGAAAATTAATGTGCATTTGAAAATCACTTGATCAACGACTGTTGACTGCTACGCATGTAGTTTGTATGTGCGCGCTGATTAACAATTTTACTATAAAACCATGAAAATATTGATTTTTAGTTTTTTGATATTACAGCCATTTAGGTGAAAACTTCAACATAATTCAATATTTAAATTTTTTTTGAATTTTAATTTCTTTTTGACACGTGAATTGTCTTTATTTTGTAATTGATAAAAAATTAATAAGGAATTTCATTAATTTCACAATAAAAGTTGTCAGAATTTGTAAAAGTTAATTGAACTACAATTTGGAAATTTAGTAAATTTTTTTATATTAATTAATACTAAGTTTAATAAAATGCGCCTAATTCATATCAAAAAAAGTTTACGTACACCAATGATTATTTATATAAATCAAAAGTAATTACAATAGTTTTAATAATTGTTGCAATTATTGTTGTTAGACGTCGAGGCATTCTCCCCACTCATTCTCTAGTATTATTTCCGGATATTTCGACCCACTAAGTCGATGAACCAGTTTTTTGGCTTTATTTTGATGAAATTCGATGTTTTCGAAGCGTGAACAAGTATTTCAGGGCTTGTGCAGGGGCGAACACTAGGTGTGTAAAAGCGGCATGGAAATAAAAGAAATTTGTACAGTACTTAAAAAAAACTCGTTTTTATTGTAAAATAAATTCAGAAATTGGTGAAAGACAAATAATTATCAATTGCACAACAAAGGTCTGAATTAAACACCAAATAGTAAACACCGTTGGTAGAACTTGAGCATCAGGTCCGTCAATTATTAGGACGTTATGAAGAAACCACAATTTGCTGAATGTTTGGAGTCGTTGTACTGTTGAAACCGAAAAATCTATAAATTAAAGCTTTACAAGGACTGATTTTACTATAAAAACGAGTTTTTTTAAGTACTTTACAAATTTCTTTTATTTCCATGCCACTTTCACACAAACCTAGTGTTCGCCCCTGCACAAGCTCTGAAAAAGCAAGAAAGCCGTTTGCCAATTGTACATAGAATATATAACCCACCAGCCCTTTCCTTCATCAACATACCTATACCAAGATGTTTAATAGGAGCGCTTGTTGAGCGCTGTACTGGATCTTCTTCACAAGATTATCTATCTTTTTATACCAAATATACTAAACTTAGCCTTGTCAAAAACTAAAACTTTGTTTCAAAGCTCTAGTGACATATTTAAATATTTATTTGTGAAAGCGATATATTTTTGACGATTACCCAAACTGATATGTGGTTTATTACTAGCAATGCGTCGCTGATACCCGAATTTCTTTAAAATTCTTCTGGCAGTGGAATCGCTTATAGCCTTTTATAATAGTTGCTTACCATTAAGGATTACTTTGTTAGCAGTTACACCAGGATTTGCCTTGACCCGAGGGACAATCTTTCCTAATTTTCTATGTGTCAGAATAGGAAGACTAGTTATTGGCATTGAGGTGATTTTTACGCCTTATGCTCAGTTTTGAATAATTGTCCGACTTGCTGTTCAGGTTATATTTGAAATGCTTTCCAATTTATCTGCAACAGGGAGCAAAAAGGCGTTTCCGATGTTGGGAAAGATACACACGTTTAATTAGGAAGAAGCACGGGATATAAAAGATTTAAAGCATTCATTGCGGAGTAAATTGGAAATGAGTTACAATTATATAAAAAATCTAAAGAATTTGGTATACCTAGAGTAGCCATTGAGTTCATTTGCAAGTTTTTTCACAGCGCTTCTATCTGTATTTTGTTCGTTATGATAAAATGACCGTCGCATATCAACAAAACGCCTTGTGGCTACCGTATATTTTTTGAGCTGGCAAATATCAATTTCAGCTAATTGGTGTAAGTTGCTTTCATTGTGAGATCATTTGATTTGCAGTTTCCAGCACTTCTACTATGACCAAGCACCTAAACCAGTCTGATTTCAACGTAACTTTATGATATTGCTATTAAGGTTAGACACTCCTTAAGCAATGTCAGAATGGAGCTGTACTTCATAGCACTGCTTCTGCTACCTTAATTGCAGCCAATTCATACGTTTTATATATTTTACAAAAATACATTCACAGAAGCTTCAAACTATGTTAAAGCCATTATGGAGAACACCTCGAACTGGTCGGCCTTGCTTATCGTTAGAAAGATGTATATACATCAGTGGCGCTCAACGCAATAAAAATCCAAACACGCGTGTTTGACTGATAATTCTGCTACTGCGAAAAATATCACACACACACGAAAGCGGCTGAACACGTACGCTAGGTACGTACGAAAATCTATAGCAATGTTTGTGCAACGCAAACGTAAAATGTAGTAGTATTGAAGCGTGCGCACGACTGATATACATACATAACTCTATGAAAACTTAGCAACCAAAACAGTTTCCGTGAATTAAGTGATCGTTTTCACTTAGGTATTGGTACTGCATATTACAACTTTATTCGTACAATAAAAGCAATTGGTCGCTTAAAAGCAAAGTTAATAAAATTTCCAGCAACCGACCAAAGCCAACGAGCTACTGTGGAGCAGTTTGAGTCTAGTCGTGCTCTGCCCTTCCATTTGTGTTAGGGTGTGTTGATGGAATGCATGTTCGCATTCAGCAGCCTAAACCTGATAGCATAAGCTATTATAATAGAAAAGGACAATATTCAGTTGTTGTACAGGCAAGTATTATCTTCTTCAGGTATATTTAACCCAAAAATGTAACTTCAATATACATATGTAGGCAATAGCGGATAGCAAAATGCGTTTTACTGATGTCTTCGCTGGATATCCAGGACGGTGTCATGATGCATCCATATGGCGCAACAGCCCAGTACGACAAGCTATCATAAACAAGACGCTTAAAATTTCGCCAAAATATCATTTATTGGGAGACGGTGCTTATCTTTTAGAGACGTTTTTAATGGTACCATACAAAGATAATGGGTATCTTACACAAGAACAAAAAATATTCAACTATGTGCTAACTTCGACAAGAGTCTTCATAGAGCAGGTTTCGGTATTTTGAAAAAAAAAAATCGGATTCTTAATTCACTTGAAATCTAGAACTTGGTCTTGGCAAAGCACATAATAATGGCTTTTATGGTGCTTCACAATTTTATTATCGATAACGAAGATTGTAATATTGACGAAGAAACTTTAATAAATCAAATAGACGTTGAATATAATTCACAACCTGATGTGTCCACAAATTTTTTAAGAGAAGAAGCCATGCTAAAAAGAACTAATCTAACTACTTTACTTTCAGCTTAATATTTACATGCTCATATGTCATGGCTGAAGCAAGAGTCCACATGTTAATTTTCAATCCCTTTGTAATGTTTTTTTGCTAAATTAATCTAAAATTTTTAATTTGAATTTTAGCTTACTGTATTTTTATAAAATATTTGACAATCATATACTTACTTCCCCATTAAATTGTGAAATTTAATATTTTATTTTTAAAGTTGTAATAACATTTATTTATAATTTGTACTTCATGTGCTTCAAGGATATGAATAAATAAATTCATTTAAAAAGAAATATACGTTTCGATTATTTTAAAATTATAACATTGAAAAAACTTTTAAAATAAGCCGTAAATGTGCTATGCACAGCTAACTAAACTCTGTCGGTAATGTATTCTATTGCTTATTAGACATCGATGTCAGTAGCAAACGGAGGCTTCGCATTTCTTCCACTTTTTGTTTTTCCATTTCCAGCTTTTCTTTTTCTATCTGCATCAACTCTTTTAAAATTTCTTTGTCTGCAGAGGCTTCTTTTTCCAAAAAACTTAGAACCTCGCACTTCTTTCGATCTGATTTTGATTTTGACTGTGGCGGTGTGCTATCTTATTCACGAAAATCGTTAGTATCACCAGTCTCACTCAATATGTCATATAGCGATGAATCTAAAGTCACCTGAGTCATCGTCCATTTCCTCGTAAAATTCCCAATGGGTGGGAACACAACAGTTAAAGAGACGAATTATTGAAAAGTTGCACGCATTTTTTCACACTAATAATGCTGTGGTTAATATGTTCAAAACAGCATTGGAACGAATGCCATCGGATACGCACAAATTTGTCATAAGAGCGGATTGTACCCCAACAGGTGAACATGTGCGAAGATTCAATGCAACAACCGTTAATGATGTTGCTGCAATTATTGTTGGCGATCCAACTAAATCGCGAGACATTGTCGTTCAGCGAAGAAGCAATATCATGCATCTTGTAAACGAGACACATCGTTTGTACGATGCATTACAATATCTAATCATTTATTGACAAGGGCAGGACGGATACGACATCACGTTGAAGATGGTCGATCCAATTACAGGTACAATATTTACACACTTATTATTGCTATTATTGGTTTCCATTAACAATTCATTTAATTTTGCATTTTCAGGCGTATCAACGAATAAAAATCTAAGCGCAATGAATTACTATGCATATCGTATGATGATTCGTACAAATGAGGAGAATGTCATTCTGAAGTGCCGTCGGCTATTCCAGCAATTCGCTGTCGACATGTATGTCAAAGTCGAGACCGAACGTTTAGCGTTCATCCGATTCAATCAGGCAAAGCTACGATCTGAGGACTATATACACTTGCGTGATGCTATTCATTCAGATGGTGACGTTCAGAATATTGGACTTATGACGATTCTCTCATCATCTTATATCTGAAGCCCACGCCACATGCACGAATACGCTCAAGAGGCTATGACGTACGTGCGAAATTTTGGAACTCCGGATTTATTTATTACGTTAACATGCAATCCGAAGTGGACGGAGATTGAACGTGAGTTGGAACCGGGCCAAAAACCGCAAGATCGCCATGATATAATCGCCAGAGTATTTCAGCAAAATCTAAAGGTTATGATAGATGTGCTGTAATTAGGGGTGTGCGAATATTCGAAATTTCGAATTATTCGACGCGAATCGAACCGAATTATTCGATCCGAGATTCGACCCGAATATTCGCATTATTCGAATAGTTCTGAATAATTCGAATAGTTCGAATAATTCGAATAATTTTTAATATTTGACTATTTGTATGATTTTTTAATAAGTGCCAGTAGTATTTTGAATCTCGTTCATGCAACTGACGTACATCTGCTCATTCTTGTTTCAAACATTCAAAATATCAAACATTGGTTATTTTTTTTTTAGTTGAATAAATGTCTTCCCATAATTCTGAAGAAGAAAGTGTGATTGAGGAAGTGGAACCTGAAGTTGGTGCGGGAGATAATAAAAGAGGTTGTGTCTTCAACACATCGGAGTCCTGCTTGGAATTTTTAAGCTCTGTTCTGAAGGATACCGAAAAGCAATATGTAATAGTTGCTCGAAAGTATTAAAATAACCAACATGTATGATGCTATTTATTTTTGAATTTTTATTATTTTCTGACTTATATATACATATATATCTATATTAGTTAATCATTATGTTTTTCTAGCTACCACGTCACCTATGTTAAAGCATTTACATTCGAAACATCCTATTTTATATCAGAAATGGTTTGAAATAGGAAAAAGAGTATAGTTGCAGAAGAAAGTAAAAATACTGAAGAATCTCCAAAACGTGTCAGAAACTCGGGCCACTTACTAAAGCAGAGCTAGATCAACTATGTATGGAGATGATAGTAAATTGATATGAAACCTTTTTCTTGTGTAGAAGATAAAGGTTTCGAAGATTATTAAAAAGACTCGATTATACATATGATCCGCCATCAAGTACTACTTGCTCCCGTAATCTCTGTTCTAACTTATACAGAACAAATCAAACAAAAATTGATGGACGAAAAGCAAAATGATATAGCATCTGGCTTAATGAGTTTATCTTTCACTACTGATGGCTGGAAGTCAAGATCTGGGCACCATTACTTATCATTAACTGTACATTACATGACAAGTAATTTCCAATTAAAAAAATTTAATGATTGGCCTAACGCAACTTGAAGATCGTCACACAGGAAATTATATTAAACTAAAACTTGAAGAAATGATGTTGGAATGGAATTTATTAGATGTTAATAATGTTCCAATTTTCTTACTACTGACAATGGTGCTAATATCTGTAATGCTATCCGTCAAAGTAGTTGGAATCATTATCTATTGTTTTGCACTTTTTATACACTTCAACTGGTTATAAAAGATTGCCAAAACACACCAAAGGGATTGAGAAATTATTAAAAAAGGTAAAGTTTATCGTACTAATGTTCATATAAGGTTTTATTGTGATTTGTATATTTAATTTTCAATTGAAAGGATTGCAAATTATGATTGAACCAAATTTCACCAAAAATATTATTTTTTAACGTTTTTTTTTTTCTAGACACGACGTACAAACCACACCAAACAGTGCATTTTTCGGGATGCATGGGCAGTTGGCCACCAAGATCATGCGATTTAACGCCTTTAGACTATTTTTTGTGGGGCTACGTCAAGTCTAAAGTCTACAGAAATAAGCCAGCAACTATTCCAGCTTTGGAAGACAACATTTCCGAAGAAATTCGGGCTATTCCGGCCGAAATGCTCGAAAAAGTTGCCCAAAATTGGACTTTCCGAATGGACCACCTAAGACGCAGCCGCGGTCAACATTTAAATGAAATTATCTTCAAAAAGTAAATGTCATGAACCAATCTAACGTTTCAAATAAAGAACCGATGAAATTTTGCAAATTTTATGCGTTTTTTTTTAAAAAAAAGTTATCAAGCTCTTAAAAAATCACCCGATGGAACTCAGCTCTGGTTGCCCAGAGCTTTTTTATTTATAGCATTCCTTATCCTAATTTATGTATGCACCACATGCTGAGTGCATACACACATCTTAACACTAATCTACTGTACATACCGACAGTATGTACACCTATCTTAAGCATAAGTGTTTTCAAGGGCAAACACAATTGTCTATTGTTAGTTTAAGATCATTTGCGATCTTCAGGGCAAACATAATTGTTTCTTGTCTATTGTTAGTTTAGGATCATTTGCGATCTCAAGGGCAGTTGCTGTGTGCATTAGTATTTGGAATATGTATGTTTGGATATTTATATTAGTTTTATGTACATATATATTAGTTTATGAGTTTTATTCAATAAGCAATGATTTTCACATTTTTATGAGCAAGTTACATATTACAATTCAATTTTGTTGCTTACCATTGATCTTGACATTTAGAGGACTGTATTTTCTTTTTATTTGATTTATTGCTTACATGTGTATATTTATATTAATGTTCTTGTGTCACAAATATAATTTTCTATATATAATTCTATCCTAAGAAATAAAAGTGTCATGTTCATATAGTTATGAACAATGTGTGAGATATGCAATAGAAATTGAAACATAATCCTTTTCCTGCAGTAGTAATTCTGTGTATCCAATATGGGAGGAATCGGGTCAATACTTCCCAGAGCCGCCACACACCTAATATAAAGATTTTAGAACATCCTGTTGACTTTATGCTGGATATATCGGCCAATATGTGAGTTATCTTAATGAAATTGGAAAAGCATATGTTAATCATGACAGTTTAGCTTTGTGCGGAAAATTGATATAATTGGGCGAAAACTTGACCTAGCCTCTAAGTAACCATTACTAGGTTTTTGGAACATCCGGCTGATTTTGTATAATGACTATGTATAATGATTTTGGTTTTTCTAACAAATCTTATGCCGAATATACATATATGTATATAGGTCAGTGTATAAGTTATATATGGTGTATGCATATATAAAATTGCTTAGATTCCGATCCTCTGGTTGATGTTTTACATCGTAAGGTATTTCCCTGGCTTTGATTAATGTAAGTTGCAAGAGTATAAAATGTTCGGTTGCACCCGAGCTTAGCCCTTTCTAGTTTTATATGACACTACTGAATGAGCGCAACAGAGATGTATGATCGATCACACGTATACGTACATTTAAGTAGAAAAGTGGTTAGACTACCAAAGTAAACAGGACTTAAAAAAAAGAACAAATGGTTTTCTCGACAAAATCAATTTATTTTATTCAAAATAGTCTCCTTCTGCTTCAATACAGCTTTTTGCTTGTTGGCCGGTATGTCCGCCAGTATGCCAGTGCAAACCTTTTCAATGGCCTCTACGTATGCATAACGCTTTCCTTTCATGGGCAAATGTATTTTTCCGAAAAGGAAGAAGTCCCACGGTGCCATATCAGGTGAATACGGGGAGTGGTTAATGGTTAAAATGTGATTTTTGTACAAATATGTTGAATTCTGAGCAATTTTTGGTCGTCAGTCAATTTGTGCGGAACAAACCGTGCACACACCTTTCGAAATCGATGTTTTGGAAATGTTCAATTCCATTTCAATGAATGACAATGTTGATTTCGGCTGATTTTTGATGAATTCACTCACAGTTTTGATGGAATTTTCGGTGATTACGGATTCTGATTGGCCCACACGATGATCGTCATTTATGTCCTCACGACCACTTTGAAATTGTTGAAACCACTCGTGCACTCTGCTACGGGATATGTAATCGCCATTAACTTGTTTCGGTAAAAGTTTTACCAATTCTAAAACTAAATTTAATGTTGGCTCTTTGTTTGAAGCTCATTTTCGCACCGATAACACAAACATACTAACATTTAAAACGCAATAACTTCACTTCCAATCTATGAAATGTCATGAAATTCTCACTGGACAGTCGATAAAGATATCAGATTCTAACGCACCAGTCGATATATAGATGGCGCCACCGGGCGGGCGCTAGATTCAATTCTTTGGAAATCACCTTGAATGTATGTTTTTTTTTGCTCTGTTTGGGTCTCAGCACTTTGTTTATTCGTTTTTATACTCTCGCAACAATGTTGCTAAGGAGAGTATTATAGTTTTGTTCACATAACGGTTGTTTGTAAGTCCTAAAACTAAAAGAGTCAGATATAGGGTTATATATACCAAAGTGATCAGGGTGACGAGTAGAGTCGAAATCCGGCTGTCTGTCTGTCCGTCCGTCCGTCTGTCCTTCCGTCCGTCTGTCCGTCCAAGCTGTAACTTGAGTAAAAATTGAGATATCATGATGAAACTTGGTACACGTATTCCTTGGCTCCATAAGAAGGTTAAGTTCGAAGATGGGCAAAAAACTAAGCCATAAATAAAGATATTAAAGTGAACTTTGGCACAAGGGATCGCATTAGGGACGTAATTTCTTTGGAATTTGGACGTAATTTCTTTGGAAAAGTGGGCGTGGCCCCGCCCCCTACAAAGTTTTTTGCACGTATCTCGGAAACTACTATAGCTATGTCAACCAAGCTCTACAGAGTCGTTTTCTTAAGGCATTTCCATATACAGTTCAAAAATGGAAGAAATCGGATAATAACCACGCCCACCTCCCATACAAAGGTTATGTTGAAAATCACTAAAAGTGCGTTAACGGACTAACAAAAAACGTCAGAAACACTAAATTTTACAGAAGAAATTGCAGAAGAAAGCTGCACCCAGGCTTTTTTTAAAAATTGAAAATGGGAGTGGCGTAGCCCACTTATGGACCAAAAACCATATCTCAGGAACTACTCGACCGATTTCAATGAAATTCGGGATATAAAATTTTCTTAACACCCTGATGACATGCACGAAATATGGGTGAAATCGGTTAACAACCACGCCTTCTTCCAATATAACGCTATTTTGAATTCCATCTGATGCCTTCTCTGTATAATATATAGTAGATTAGAAACAAATGATGATAGCGGAATAAAACTTTACACAAATACGGTATTTGAAAAATATGTAACTGACGTATAATGAAATCTAGATTATCACTTTATCATGCGAGAGTATAAAATGTTCGGTGACACCCGAACTTAGCCCTTCCTTACTTGTTTTTTATTATTTTTATGCTAAATAAATTGACATAAAAAGTATATAGTATTCCTTTTCAAAAACGATTTCTTTTCATATTCCTCATTATTTACAATTAATTTTATAAACATTCAATTATAAGCTTGTACAACAAAACTCTAGTAAAAATTCCCCTAATTTGACAAAACTTAGTAAACAAATTATTCTATCTGTTGACATAATTGACAATTACACTTGATCTTCTTTTGCATGGAAAGTATTTTACACTATTTTTTTACACCCATTATCGTTTTTATACGGTTTCACTTTTTATGCAGGTCTTTTTCATGTCAATTATATACTTTTTTGCAATAATATCAGAATTCCACACGTAAATACAGATTAATTTTAGAACATGTTATCGTAATACGAATGTACAAATGGCACGACGGAACTAGGAAAATAATTCCCTCAACTTGGATCCACAGAAAACAGTCTAAAAGTTTCAGCGCCAATTATATTATGCAGTAGAATGCTACCGTACATTGTATGAAGAAGTAAATGCAAGGAACACAGCGATTAATAAATGTATTGTGACATTTCGTTTTGTTGTCATCGTCAGTTGAATGCAGAAATTCAGTGTTTACGTGCAATTAATTCCTGCGCCGATTTTAAAATTTTTAAAGTTAAAATAAAAAGTGTTTTATCGAATATTCGGAAGAATTTTTTTGTGAATAAGTAAGTTAATTTATTTTAAGTTAATATACTTTTAATAAAAAATTAAAAGTATTTTGAGTTTTAAGAACACAAACACGAAGACCGGCTCAGGGCAGCCTTGCCCGAGTATACACCCAGCCATACACGTATGACTCATATTACCTACCAATACACATATATACAACAATAGCAAGCCAATACCACATGACGCATGTGCAACGTGATCAAAACACAAACACATGGAGAGGCATCATCTTACAAGAGTACAGCCACCACGTGACCAACAACAAGCCAATGCCACATCACGCATATACAACGTGATCAACATACAGACACATGGGGCATTATCTTACAAGAATGTACAGCCACCACGTGACCAACAACAACAAGCCAATGCCACATCACGCATATACAACGTGATCAACATACAGACACATGGGGCATTATCTTACAAGTATGTACAGCCACCACATGACCAACAACAAAAGGCATGGCATTATCCAAGATGCCACGCCACCGGAATTAGCCAATAGGAAGACGACACGAGTTGACTGCACTGCTATAAAAGAGTGACGCGCATACAACTCTTGTCCTCAGTTTGAATAAAAATTCAGACATAATAAGTTATAATATTTTGTGTAGACTAATATTAAACATTTAAATAAGGAACCTTCGAGGAATCGAAAGAAAATATATTTTTAAAGAATAATTAAAAACTATTCTTAATTGGCGCCTGAGCAGGGACCGGTCAACAAAAGGATTCAGTGAATAAAACTTTCAAGTGACTCTAAATAACGACGAATTCAAAAATAAAATTCAACTGTATCAAAAGTGGTCCAACAAAAGAAATTTTCTAAAAATGGCACAGGCACAAGCGGAAATCCAGGCACTTCAAGCCATGGTTATGGACTTGCAGAGAAGATTCGCCGAAGCTCAAACAACCGCTGCACCAGTGTAAGAAGCACAGGACGAAGTCTGCACATATTCAGGCCCAAAAGAAGTTGATTTAGGACTCTGCAAGTCAGCAATAAACAATTTCAGCGGAGACTACCATGAGTATAGAAACTGGAGAAAGCTGGCCACAACTCTAATGGGAAACGTGAAACCATTCAGGGGACAGAATATATACACGGAAGCCTTAATCTTGCTCAGGGGAAAGATTACAGGAAGAGCCGCACAAATTCTCATCAATAATAACACAAAATTAAACTTCGAGGAAATCATAGACCGCTTAGACGACTCATACGCCGATCAACGCCCACTCTATGTCCTGGAAGAAGACATGATGAGGATAAGACAGGCAGGAAAACCTCTACATATATACTACGATCAGTTAAACCAAGCGCTGAACGTAGTATTATCCAAAATAGAGATGACACACAAGAATGAAAATGTGATCAGCGCTCTATCCAAGGAAATACAATTAAAGGCAGTGAGAACATTTATCGCAGGATTGAGGAGTTCAGCAACAAAGAATGCATTATACTCAAGATCATGCACCAATCTGATGGAAACACATGGGATAGCTAGAACGATGCAGCATGATTCGCATTATCACCAACTGGAACACGCAATGAGGGTACAACAGCGAAGCCATCAACAGTGGAAAACACAGCAGCAATTCCAGCAGAATTTTTATCACTTCAACAACTCTCAAATGCAACAAGAAACAACGGAACCAATGGAGGTAGACCCCTATTCAACAAGATATAGACGACAACCATACAATCCACAACCGCTAATGAACACTCATCAGGAAGCAAGGCAAACACAGAATCTGTTTGGACAAGTCATCCAAAAAGATCTGGCAACCAATTCAAGCGCGACAGAAAAGACACGGCAAACTCGCAGCAGAGGAAAACACAACGCCTTAACCACGTGGGAGACAATACCCATATCCATATGCAGATCAGGAGTTTGTCGAAAAGGAAATAGAGAAACTTTTAAAAAACGAAATAATTAAAGAAAGTAAAAGCCCATATAACTCACCGATATGGACGGTATCAAAAAAGGGCATAGATGAAGAAGGAAAACCAAAAAAACGTAAGGTTATAGATTTTCAAAAATTAAATAAACAAACCATAGCGGACAGATACCCTATTCCAGATATAACTATGACATTACAAAACTTAGGTAAAGCAGGATACTTTACAACTTTAGATTTAGAATCTGGCTTTCATCAAATTATGATCAAACCAGAAGATAGGGAAAAGACTGCATTTTCAGTCAATGGGGCAAAGGCTATGAGTTCCTTCGCCTACCATTATCTGCCCAAAGAACGCTCCAGCCACATTTCAGAGATGTGTGGACGATATTCCCAGAGACTATTTATTGAAACAGCATATGTCTATATCGACTGATAAATCTAATTTACTCTGGTTGACCCAGAGCAATATATTAAAGACATCACAAAATATTGTGCATAGCGCTACATGCAGCCAATATGAAAATCTCGGAGGAAAAATCAAATTTTTTCCAAATTCAAACCGAATTTCTGGGACACATAATAAATAACGGAAGGATTATAGTAGACCCAGGGAAAATAGACGCTATAGAAAGGTTTAAAACACCGGAGACACTAAAAGAATTAAGGTCATTTTTAGGATTAGCCTCCTACTACAGGAAATTCGTGAAGAACTTCGCACAAATATGCGAAGCCATTAACGATTTACTTAAAGGGAGAAAAAGAAGCACTAGGAGCAATTGAAGAAATAAAAAATAAATTAAAGGAAAAAATACTATAATATACATAATATAAATTTAACTATGCAATAGGAGCAGTACTGAGCCAGGGAAAAAACCCAATATCTTTTATATCTAGAACACTAACGACAACTGAGCAAAATTTCTCCACTAACGAAAAGGAGATGTTAGCCATAATTTGGGCATTACAAAAATTGAGGAACTATTTATACGGTATAGCAGACTTAACCATTTACACAGATCACCAGAACTTATATTTTCGATATCAGAAAAAAATCCGAACACTAAACTCGAAAGATGGAAAATCCTAATAGAGGAATATGGTGCTAAATTAAAATACAAACCTGGACACGAGAACGTGGTCGCAGACGCACTATCTAGACAAGTAAATACGATATCAGACTCATCAATTCACTCCGCAGAGTCTTCAGCACTCAGATGCATTAAAATAATTGCAAAACCCTTGAATTTTTTCCGTACACAAATTGAATTAATACCGTCAGAAACGAATGAAAAAACTGCATCAACTATATTCCCACAACACGAACGGTTTCAAGTAAAATTTAATACCGAAGAATACTTAATAGAAACGCTGAAGCAAGTAATGAAACCAAAAATTTTAACAGCTTTTCATACAGACTTGGAAACATGGCATAAGTTGAAAGAGAAGATAACAAATATATTTTCTACATACATATTTCAAAGTATTCACGCAAGTTAAGCTAGAAGACAAAACCGAAATAATCGACAGAGAGAATATACTAGAATTCACACATAAAAGAGCGCATAGAAACGCATTAAACAATTACAAAGAAATACTAGAAACATGTTATTGGCCAACACTAAAAAAAGATACGGAGAAAGTAACAAGAAATTGCACCAACTGTACTCAAAATAAATACGAGAGAAATCCAGTCAAGCAACTATTAGGCAAAACACCAACACCAAATACACCCGGAACATCTATACAAGCAGACATATTTTATATTAACAGCAGCAACTTCCTATCATGCATAGACAGACATACGAAATAAGCATACTTTCGCAAGCTCGACACAGTAAACGGCATTTCCACGAAATATTTGAAGAGGTACTATGCCAAGTATTCCCGAACTGCACCGAAGTAATGACAGATAACGAAAGTATCGGGTGATTTTTTTGAGGTTAGGATTTTCATGCATTAGTATTTGACAGATCACGTGGGATTTCAGACATGGTGTCAAAGAGAAAGATGCTCAGTATGCTTTGACATTTCATCATGAATAGACTTACTAACGAGCAACGCTTGGGCAAATCATTGAATTTTATTACCAAAATCAGTGTTCGGTTCGAAATGTGTTTCGCGCTTTACGTCCGATTTATGGTCTACATAATCGACCAAGTGAGCAAACAATTAATGCGATTGTGACCAAGTTTCGCACTCAGTTTACTTTATTGGACATTCAAACCAACCACACGAATGCGTACAGTGCGTACAGAAGAGAATATTGCGTCTGTTTCTGAGAGTGTGGCTGAAGACCGTGAAATGTCGATTCGTCGCCGTTCGCAGCAATTGGGTTTGTGTTATTCGACCACATGGAAGATTTCACGCAAAGATCTTGGTGTAAAACCGTATAAAATACAGCTCGTGCAAGAACTGAAGCCGAACGATCTGCCACAACGTCGAATTTTCAGTGAATGGGCCCTAGAAAAGTTGGCAGAAAATCCGCTTTTTTATCGACAAATATTTGTTCAGCGATGAGGCTCATTTCTGGTTGAATGGCTACGTAAATAAGCAAAATTGCCGCATTTGGGGTGAAGAGCAACCAGAAGCCGTTCAAGAACTGCCCATGCATCCCGAAAAATGCACTGTTTGGTGTGGTTTGTACGCTGGTGGAATCATTGGACCGTATTTTTTCAAAGATGCTGTTGGACGCAACGTTACGGTGAATGGCGATCGCTATCGTTCGATGCTAACAAACTTTTTGTTGCCAAAAATGGAAGAACTGAACTTGGTTGACATGTGGTTTTAACAAGATGGCGCTACATGCCACACAGCTCGCGATTCTATGGGCCATTTTTTGAGGAAAACTTCGGAGAACAATTCATCTCAAGAAATGGACCCGTAAGTTCGCCACCAAGATCATGCGATTTAACGCCTTTAGACTATTTTTTGTGGGGCTACGTCAGTCTAAAATAGTCTAAAGTCTACAGAAATAAGCCAGCAACTATTCCAGCTTTGGAAGACAACATTTCCGAAGAAATTCGGGCTATTCAAAATTGGACTTTCCGAATGGACCACCTAAGACGCAGCCGCGGTCAAGATTTAAATGAAATTATCTTCAAAAAGTAAATGTCATGAACCAATCTAACGTTTCAAATAAAGAACCGATGAGATTTTGCAAATTTTATGCGTTTTTTTTTAAAAAAAAGTTATCAAGCTCTTAAAAAATCACCCGATATATTCGTAGGTATAGGCACAACAGCGAAGCTTAACGAACTACATATTAAGCATACAAAGACTGCGAACAATCATTCGACATCGAACGCACAAGTTGAACGTTTGCACTCCACAATTCTAGAAATTGCGAGAACTTTAGCTGAAGATAAAAAAACAACAACAGAGGAACAAATATTTCCTGCAATAAAAGAATATAACGAAACAATACATTCAGTGACCAAAAGGAAACCAATAGACTTATTGTTTAATAAGAATACAGATGAAACTGTGAAGGAAAACATCGAAGACAGTCAACAGCGAATGCTAGAATATCACAACAGGAAAAGGATATTAAAGGAATATACACCAGGACAAACAATTTACGAAAAAACAAGTCGACGCGAAAAATATAACAAAAGGTATATAAAACATATTGCGAAAGAAAATAAAGAAAATACAGTGATCACAACAAAAAATAAAGTCATACATAAAGATAATATTAGAAATGTACCGAATAATCATAATGACGCTCCTGTTAAAGGAAGCACTCGCGATACAAATAACTAACGTAAAGGACAAAAAATATTTATTAACAGAAACACATCCTACGTACACTTACGACAAATCAGACTATTTATTTCATATGGTAAATTTAACAGAAACATTAAAACATTACGATGCATTAGGCGATTCGGTTCAAGGAAACAAAGGTTTAGCTAAAGAAACGGCTATAATAAACAGAATAGATGTATTAAAAAATCAGTTGTTAATCAGAAACCTAGGAGTATAAATTTTTTAGGCTCAATACTTAGCTTTGTTACCGGAGTACCAGACCATTATGATGTTATTGAAATTAAAGAAAAAATAAATGACATAATAGAAAACAATGATAAACAAAGATTGATTGATACTCACTTTGAGAAACTGTTGGAAGCCTTCGATTACAAAACTATTAATCAACATACAATGTTAGAAGAAATTCATAAAGAATTAGGAGATTTAACGTTAACTATAAACTTTGCAAATAATACAAATTTCTACTCTGCATCAATAAATTTAGAGGATATCGAAAAAATAATTAAAACCGAAGGATCAGATATAGCCGTAATAAATTTAATGGAATACTCAGATATTCATGTATGTAGAATTGGAGATACCTTTATTGTTGTATATAAATATCCAATAATCAAAGAAAAATGTGAAACTTACGAAATTACCCCAATATCATATGAACACGTAAAGATAGAGTTAGACTCAAACAGTTAGAGATTTTAACACACATAAGTAAGTATGTCTAAAGTCTATATGGACTTCAATAAGACATCCTCTTCAAGAAAAAACATTAGTTTCCTGCTTGGTATACAACCTTCAACTACATCTGCGGGTACACAAATTGATTGGGCATTTTGTAATATGGATCGTTCTCATGTTGATGCTATTAACTAACTCAGTGCAAATCTTATTTTTATTTTTCAAACCTAAATACATTATAACGGCATCATAATACTAAGACTTGTTTGAGAAAAATGTAACAAAATAAAATATATTTATATTAAATATTTGTATAATGAAGATCTATATCATTTGTGTTATTTGTTATTAATTAAGATTTTGTGTAAATTCAAAATAAAAACAAGTAAGGAAGGGCTAAGTTCGGGTGTCACCGAACATTTTATACTCTCGCACAATAAAGTGATAATCGAGATTTCATTATACGTCATTAACATATTTTTCAAATACCGTATTTTTGTAAAGTTTTATTCCGCTATCATCATTGGTTCCCAATGTATATACTCGTATTATTCAGAAGAGGCATCAGATGGAATTCAAAATAGCGTTATATTGGAAGAAGGCGTGGTTGTGAACCGATTTCACCCATATTTCGTACATGTTATCAGGGTGTTAAGAAAATATTATATACCGAATTTCATTGAAATCGGTCTAGTAGTTCCTGAGATATGGTTTTTGGTCCATAAGTGGGAGAGGCCACCCCCCTTTTCAATTTTTAAAAAAAAGCCTGGGTGCAGTTTTTGTCTGCCATTTTTTCCGTAAAATTTAGTGTTTCTGACGTTTTTTGTTAGTCGGTTAACGGACTTTTAGTTATTTTCAACATAACCTTTGTATGGGAGGTGGGCGTGGTTATTATCCGATTTCTTCCATTTTTGAACTGTATATAGAAATGCCTGAAGAAAACGACTGTGTAGAGTTTGGTTGACATAGCTATAGTAGTTTCCGAGATATGTACAAAAACTTAGTAGGGAGGCAGGCCACGCCCATACTTTTCCAAAAAAGTACGTCCAAATATGCCCCTCCTAATGCGATCCTTTGTGCCAAATTTCACTTTAATATCTTTATTTATGGCTTAGTTATGACACTTTATAAGTTTCGGTTTCCGCCATTTTGTGGGCGTGGCAGTGGGCTGATTTTGCCCATCTTCGAATAACCTTCTTATGGAGCCAAGGAATACGTGTACCAAGTTTCATCATCGCCGATATCTCAATTTTTACTCAAGTTACAGCTTGCACGGACGGACGGACAGACGGACGGGTAGCCTAAGAACATCCGTTCGAAGGCGAGCTAATGTGAGAAGGCGAAACATCCCCTGCTTAGGGTTATGCGCTGGGTTTGGGACCCGCCACGTAAAAAACACCCCCAATGAAAAGAAAGCGACAGCCTCGGAAGAGAAACCCCCCATTTGATGACGACCATGGCAAACGAAATAAGGACTACGAGATAAGGGCATGCACCTGGAATGTCCGGACCCTTAATTGGGAAGGTGCCGCTGCCCAGCTGGTTGATGTCCTCGCGAAAATAAAGGCTGACATCACCGCCGTCCAAGAAATGCGATGGACGGGACAAGGACAGAGAAGAGTAGGTCCTTGTGACATTTACTACAGTGGCCATATAAAGGAGCGCAAGTTTGGTGTTGGATTCGTGGTGGGAGAGAGACTCCTAAATCGCCGAGTACTATCATTCACTCCAGTGAATGAACGTCTAGCCACAATCCGCATCAAAGCGAGATTCTTCAACATATCGCTTTGATTTGCGCCACGCCCCGACGGAAGAGAAGGACGATGTGACCAAAGATGCCTTCTATGAGCGCTTGGAGCGCGCTTATGAGAGCTGCCCCCGCCACGATGTCAAAATCGTGCTTGGCGACTTTAACGCCAGGGTGGGCAAAGAAGGTATATTTGGCACTACGGTCGGTAAATTCAGCCTCCACGACGAAACATCCCCAAATGGGTTGAGGCTGATCGACTTCGCCGGGGCCCGAAATATGGTTATCTGTGGTACTAGATTCCAGCACAAGAAGATACATCAAGCTCCACCTGGCAGTCTCCGGATCGAAAAGCCACCAACCAGATCGATCATGTTGTGATAGACGGAAGACACGTCTCCAGTGTTCTAGACGTGCGTACGCTCCGAGGTCCTAACATCGACTCGGATCACTATCTTGTTGCAGCCAAGATACGCACCCGCCTCTGTGCAGCAAAAACGCACGTCAACAAACACAAGGAAGGTCGACGTCGAGAAGCTGCAATCACAACAGACAGCCGAACGATTTTCTACTCGGCTTGCAATCCTGCTCTCTGAGAGCACTCGTCAACAACTCGGTATAAGGGAACTGTGGGACGGCATTTCAAACTCCTTACGTACAGCTGCAACCGAAACCATTGGTTTTCGGAAAGTGCAAAAGAACAGCTGGTACGACGAGGAGTGCCGTGTCGCAGCGGAGAGAAAACAGGCTGCCTACCTCGCAACGTTACGATCGACCACTACACGTGCGGGATGGGATAGATACCGAGAGTTGAAGAGGAAGCGAGACGCATTTGCAGACAGAAGAAGAAAGAGGCCGAAATGCGTGAGTACGAAGAGCTTTTTAAGCTGGCCGACAGGGGTAATGCTCGAAAATTCTACGAAAAAATGCGGCGGCTTACAGAAGGTTTCAAGACCGGAGCATACTCTTGTAGAACCCCCAAAGGTGATCTAGTCACTGATGCCCAGAGCATACTTCAATTATGGAGGGAACACTTCTCCAGCCTGCTGAATGGCAGTGAACGCACAACACCAGGAGAAGAAGAACCCGATTCCCCAATCGATGACGATGGAGCAGACGTTCCATTACCC
The DNA here is from genome assembly GCF_016617805.1 of Bactrocera tryoni. Classification (NCBI taxonomy): domain Eukaryota; kingdom Metazoa; phylum Arthropoda; class Insecta; order Diptera; family Tephritidae; genus Bactrocera; species Bactrocera tryoni. Next base: position 4,367,021 of record NW_024395977.1, read on the forward strand.
GACCATGAAGAAGTTCGAATAGCAATTGCCCGCCTGAAGAACAACAAAGTGGCAGGGGCCGACGGATTGCCGGCTGATAAGGAGCATGCATCAGATTCTTTGTAAAATATGGTCGGATGAAAGCATGCCCAACGATTGGAATTTAAGTGTGCTATGCTCAATCCACAAAAAGGGAGACCCCACAATCTGCGTCAACTACCGTGGGATTAGCCTCCTGAACATCGCATATAAGGTTCTATCGAGCGTATTGTGTGAAAGATTAAAGCCCACCGTCAACAAACTGATTGGACCTTATCAGTGTGGCTTCAGACCTGGAAAATCAACAACCGACCAGATATTCACCATGCGCCAAATCTTGGAAAAGACCCGTGAAAGGAGAATCGACACACACCACCTCTTTGTCGATTTCAAAGCTGCTTTCGACAGCGCGAAAAGGAGCTGCCTTTATGCCGCGATGTCTGAATTTGGTATCCCCGCAAAACTAATACGGCTGTGTAAGTTGACGCTGAGCAACACGAAAAGCTCCGTCAGGATCGGGAAGGACCTCTCCGAGCCGTTCGATACCAAACGGGGTTTCAGACAAGGCGACTCCCTATCGTGTGACTTCTTCAACCTTCTTCTGGAGAAAATAGTTCGAGCTGCAGAACTAAACAGAGAAGGTACCATCTTCTATAAGAGTGTACAGCTGTTGGCGTATGCCGACGATATTGATATCATCGGCCTCAACACCCGCGCCCTTAGTTCTGCTTTCTCCAGGCTGGACAAGGAAGCACAGAAAATGGGTCTGGCAGTGAACGAGGGCAAAACGAAATATCTCCTGTCATCAAACAAACAGTCGTCGCACTCGCGACTTGGCTCTCACGTCACTTTTGACAGTCATAACATTGAAGTTGTAGATAATTTCGTCTACTTAGGAACCAGTATTAACACCACGAACAATGTCAGCCTGGAAATCCAACGCAGGATTGCTCTTGCCAACAGGTGCTACTTCGGACTGAGTAGGCAATTGAAAAGCAAAAGTCTCTCTCGACGAACAAAAACTAAACTCTATAAGTCCCTCATAATTCCCCGTCCTGCTATATGGATGCAGAGGCTTGGGCGATGACAGCAACCGATGAGTCGACGTTACGAGTTTTCGAGAAAAAAATTCTGCGAAAGATTTATGGTCCTTTGCGCATTGGTCACTGCGAATATCGCATTCGATGGAACGATGAGCTGTACGAGATATACGACGACATTGACATAGTTCAGCGAATTAAAAGACAGCGGTTACTCTGGCTAGTTCATGTTGTCCGGATGGATGAAAACACTCCAGCTCTGAAAGTATTCGACGCAGTACCCGCCGGGGGAAGCAGAGGAAGAGGAAGACCTCCACTCCGTTGAAAGGACCAGGTGGAGAAGGACCTGGCTACGCTTGGAATATCCAATTGGCGCCACGTAGCGAAAAGAAGAAACGACTGGCGCGCTGTTGTTAACTCGGCTATAATCGCGTAAGCGGTGTCTACGCCAATTAAGAAGAAGAAGATAAGAAGGTTAAGTTCGAAGATGGGCAAAATGGCCCACTGCCACACCCACAAAATGGCGGAAACCGAAAACCTATAAAGTGTCATAAGTAAGCCATAAATAAAGATATTAAAATGAAATTTGGCACAAAGTATCGCATTAGGATGGGGCATATTTGGACGTAATTTTTTTGGAAAAGTGGGCGTGGCCCCGCCCCCTACTAAGTTTTTTGTACATATCTCGGAAACTACTATAGCTATGTCAACCAAATTCTATAGAGTCGTTTCCTTCAGGCATTTCCATATACAGTTCAAAAATGGAAGAAATCGGATAATAACCTCGCCCACCTCTCATACAAAGGTTATGTTGAAAATCACTAAAAGTGCGTTAACCGACTAACAAAAAACGTCAGAAACACTAAATTTTACGGAAGACATGGCAGAAGGAAGCTGCACCCAGGCTTTTTTTTAAATTGAAAATGGGCTTGGCGTCGCCCACTTATGGACCAAAAACCATATCTCAGGAACTACTCTATTGATTTTCGGTATATAATATTTTCTTAACACCCTGATGACATGTACGAAATATGGGTGAAATCGGTTAACAACCACGCCTTCTTCCAATATAACGCTATTTTGAATTCCATCTGATGCCTTCTCTGTGTAATATATACATTAGGAACAAATGATGATAGCGGAATAAAACTTTACACAAATACGGTATTTGAAAAATATGTAAATGACTGATAATGAAATCTGGATTATCACTTTATCATGCGAGAGTATAAAATGTTCGGTGACACCCGAACTTAGCCCTTCCTTACTTGTTTTTTATTATTTTTATGCTAAATAAATTGACATAAAAAAGTATATAGTATTCCTTTTCAAAAACGATTTCTTTTCATATTCCTCATTATTTACAATTAATTTTATAAACATTCAATTATAAGCTTGTACAACAAAACTCTAGTAAAAATTCCCCTAATTTGACAGAACTTAGTAAACAAATTATTCTATCTGTTGACATATTTGACAATTACACTTGATCTTATTTTGCATGGAAAGTATTTTACACTATTTTTTTACACCCATTATCGTTTTTATACGGTTTCACTTTTTATGCAGGTCTTTTTCATGTCAATTATATACTTTTTTGCAATAATATCAGAATTCCACACGTAAATACAGATTAATTTTTAGAACATGTTATCGTAATACAGAATGTACAAATGGCGACGGAACTAGAAAATAATTCCCTCAACTTGGATCCACAGAAAACAGTCTAAAAGTTTCAGCGCCAATTATATTATGCAGTAGAATGCTACCGTACATTGTATGAAGAAGTAAATGCAAGGAACACAGCGATTAATAAATGTATTGTGACATTTCGTTTTGTTGTCATCGTCAGTTGAATGCAGAAATTCAGTGTTTACGTGCAATTAATTTAATTCCTGCGCCGATTTTAAAATTTTTAAAGTTAAAATAAAAAGTGTTTTATCGAATATTCGGAAGAATTTTTTTGTGAATAAGTAAGTTAATTTATTTTAAGTTAATATACTTTTTAATAAAAAATTAAAAGTATTTTGAGTTTTAAGAACACAAACACGAAGACCGGCTCAGGGCGACCTTGCCGGAGTTAACACCCAGCCATACACGTATGACTCATATTACCTACCAATACACATATATAAAACAATAGCAAGCCAATACCACATGACGCATGTGAAACGTGATCAAAACACAAACACATGGAGAGGCATTATCTTACAAGAATGTACAGCCACCTCGTGACCAACAACAAGCCAATGCCACATCGCGCATATACAACGTGATCAACATACAGACACATGGGGCATTATCTTACAAGAATGTACAGCCATCACGTGACCAACAACAAAAAGCCAATGCCACATCGCGCATATACAACGTGATCAACATACAGACACATGGGGCATTATCTTACAAGTATGTACAGCCACCACATGACCAACAAATTAGCCAATAGGAAGACGACACGAGTTGACTGCACTGCTATAAGTGACGCGCATACAACTCTTGTCCTCAGTTTGAATAGAAATTCAGACATAATAAGTTATAATATTTTGTGTAGACTAATATTAAACATTTAAATAAAGGAACCTTCGAGGAATCGAAAGAAAATATATTTTTAAAGAATAATTAAAAACTATTCTTAATTGGCGCCCGAGCAGGGACCGGTCAACAAAAAGGATTCAGTGAATAAAATCCTTCGCGACTTAAATAACGACGAATTCAAAATAAAAATTCAACTGTATCAAAAGTGGTCCAACAAAAGAAATTTTCTAAAAATGGCACAGGCACAAGCGGAAATCCAGGCACTTCAAGCCATGGTTATGGACTTGCAGAGAAGATTCGCCGAAGCTCAAATAACCGCTGCACCAGTGGAAGAAGCACAGGACGAAGTCTGCACATATTCAGGCCCAAAAGAAGTTGATTTAGGACTCTGCAAGTCAGCAATAAACAATTTCAGCGGAGACTACCATGAGTATAGAAACTGGAGAAAGCTGGCCACAACTCTAATGGGAAACGTGAAACCATTCAGGGAACAGAATATATACACGGGAGCCTTAATCTTGCTCAGGGGAAAGATTACAGGAAGAGCCGCACAAATTCTCATCAATATTAACACAAAATTATACTTCGAGGAAATCATAGACCGCTTAGACGACTCATACGCCGATCAACGCCCACTCTGTGTCCTGGAAGAAGACATGATGAGGATAAGACAGGCAGGAAAACCTCCACATATTTACTTTATGATCAGTTAAACCAAGCGCTGAACGTAGTATTATCCAAAATAGAGATGACACACAAGAATGAAAATGTGATCAGCGCACTATCCAAGGAAATACAATTAAAAGGCAGTGAGAACATTTATCGCAGTGATTGAGGAGTTCAGCAACAAAAAATGCATTATACTCAAGATCATGCACCAATCTGATGGAAGCACATGGGATAGCTAGAACGATGCAGCATGATTCGCATTATCACCAACTGGAACACGTACCGAGGGTACAACAGCGAAGCCATCAACAGTGGAAAACACAGCAGCAATTCCAGCAGAATTTTTATCACCAACAACCTCAAATGCAACAAGAAACAACGGAACCAATGGAGGTAGACCCCTATTCAACAAGATATAGACGACAACCATACAATCCACAACCGCTAATGAACACTCATCAGGAAGCAAGGCAAACACAGAATCCGTTTGGACAAGTCATCCAAAGATTCGGCAACCAACTACCAAGCGCGACAGAGAAGACACGGCAAACTCGCAGCAGAGGAAAACACAACGCCTTAACCAAGTGGGAGACAATACCCATATCCATATGCAGACTCAGGAGTTTGTCGAAAAGGAAATAGAGAAACTTTAAAAAAAAGAAATAATTAAAGAAAGTAAAAGCCCATATAACTCACCGATATGGACGGTATCAAAAAAGGGCATAGATGAAGAAGGAAAACCAAAAAAACGTATGGTTACGGATTTTTAAAAATTAAATAAACAAATCATAGCGGACAGATACCCTATTCCAGATATAACTATGACATTACAAAACTTAGGTAAAGGAAGATACTTTACAACTTTAGATTTAGAATCTGGCTTTCATCAAATTATGATCAAACCAGAAGATAAGGAAAAGACTGCATTTTCAGTCAATGGGGCAAAATATGAGTTCCTTCGCCTACCATTCGGCCTTAAGAATGCTCCAGCTACATTTCAGAGATGTGTGGACGATATTCTGAGACCATTTATTGGAAAATGTGCATATGTCTATATCGACGATGTTGTAATTTACTCTGCTGACCCAGAGCAACATATTAAAGACATCACAAATATTGTGCATACGCTACATGCAGCCAATATGAAAATCTCGGAGGAAAAATCAAATTTTTTCCAAACTAAAACCGAATTTCTGGGACACATAATAAATAACGGAAGGATTATAGTAGACCCAGGGAAAATAGACGCTATAGAAAGGTTTAAAACACCGGAGACACTAAAAGAATTAAGGTCATTTTTAGGATTAGCCTCCTACTACAGGAAATTCGTGAAGAACTTCGCACAAATATGCAAAGCCATTAACGATTTACTTAAAGGGAGAAAAAGAAGCACTAGGAGCAATTGCAGAAATAAAAAATAAATTAAAGGAAAAAATACTATAATATAATATAAATATAACTATGCAATAGGAGCAGTACTGAGCCAGGAAAAACCCAATATCTTTTATATCTAGAACACTAACGACAACTGAGCAAAATTCTCCACTAACGAAAAGGAGATGTTAGCCATAATTTGGGCATTACAAAAATTGAGGAACTATTTATACGGTATAGCAGACTTAACCATTTACACAGATCACCAGTCACTTATATTTTCGATATCAGAAAAAAATCCGAACACTAAACTCGAAAGATGGAAAAACCTAATAGAGGAATATGGTGCTAAATTAAAATACAAACCTGGACACGAGAACGTGGTCGCAGACGCACTATCTAGACAAGTAAATACGATATCAGACACATCAATTCACTCCGCAGAGTCTTTAGCACTCAGATGCATTAAAATAATTGCAAAACCCTTAAATTTTTTCCGTACACAAATTGAATTAATACCGTCAGAAACGAATGAAAAAACTGCATCAACTATATTCCCACGACACGAACGGTTTCAAGTAAAATTTAATACCGAAGAATACTTAATAGAAACGCCGAAGCAAGTAATGAAACCAAAAATTGTAACAGCTTTTCATACAGACTTGGAAACATGGCATAAGTTGAAAGAGAAGATAACAAATATATTTTCTACATATTTCAAAGTATTCACGCAAATTAAGCTAAAAGACATAACCGAAATAATCGACAGAGAGAATATACTAGAATTCACACATAAAAGAGCGCATAGAAACGCATTAAACAATTACAAAGAAATACTAGAAACATGTTATTGGCCAACACTAAAAAAAGATACGGAGAAAGTAACAAGAAATTGCACCAACTGTACTCAAAATAAATACGAGAGAAATCCAGTCAAGCAACTATTAGGCAAAACACCAACACCAAATACACCCGGAACATCTATACAAGCAGACATATTTTATATTAACAGCAGCAACTTCCTATCATGCATAGACAGACATACGAAATAAGCATACTTTCGCAAGCTCGACAGTAAACGGCATTTCCACGAAATATTTGAAGAGGTACTATGCCAAGTATTCCCGAACTGCACCGAAGTAATGACAGATAACGAAAGTATATTCGTAGGTATAGGCACAACAGCGATGCTTAACGAACTACATATTAAGCATACAAAGACTGCGAACAATCATTCGACATCGAACGCACAAGTTGAACGTTTGCACTCCACAATTCTAGAAATTGCGAGAACTTTAGCTGAAGATAAAAAAACAACAACAGAGGAACAAATATTTCCTGCAATAAAAGAATATAACGAAACAATACATTCAGTGACCAAAAGGAAACCAATAGACTTATTGTTTAATAAGAATACAGATGAAACTGTGAAGGAAAACATCGAAGACAGTCAACAGCGAATGCTAGAATATCACAACAGGAAAAGGATATTAAAGGAATATACACCAGGACAAACAATTTACGAAAAAACAAGTCGACGCGAAAAATATAACAAAAGGTATATAAAACATATTGCGAAAGAAAATACAGTGATCACAACTAAAAATAAAGTCATACATAAAGATAATATTAGAAATGTACCGAATAATCATAATGACGCTCCTGTTAAAGGAAGCACGCGCGATACAAATAACTAACGTAAAGGACAAAAAATATTTATTAACAGAAACACATCCTACGTACACTTACGACAAATCAGACTATTTATTTCATATGGTAAATTTAACAGAAACATTAAAAAATTACGATGCATTATGCGATTCGGTTCAAGGAAACAAAGGTTTAGCTAAAGAAACGGCTATAATAAACAGAATAGATGTATTAAAAATCAGTTGTTAATCAGAAGAAAACCTAGAGTATAAATTTTTAGGCTCAATACTTAGCTTTGTTACCGGAGTACCAGACCATTATGATGTTATTGAAATTAAAGAAAAAATAAATGACATAATAGAAAACAATGATAAACAAAGATTGATTGATACTCACTTTGAGAAACTGTTGGAAGCCTTCGATTACAAAACTATTAATCAACATACAATGTTAGAAGAAATTCATAAAGAATTAGGAGATTTAACGTTAACTATAAACTTTGCAAATAATACAAATTTCTACTCTGCATCAATAAATTTAGAGGATATCGAAAAAATAATTAAAACCGAAGGATCAGATATACCCGTAATAAATTTAATGGAATACTCAGATATTCATGTATGTAGAATTGGAGATACCTTTATTGTTGTATATAAATATCCAATAATCAAAGAAAAATGTGAAACTTACGAAATTACCCCAATATCATATGAACACGGAAAGATAGAATTAGACTCAAACAGTTAGAGATTCTAACATACATAAGTATGTCTAAAGTCTATATGGACTTCAATAAGACATCTTCTTCAAGAAAAAACATTAGTTTCCTGCTTGGTATACAACCTTCAACTACATCTGCGGGTACACAAATTGATTGGGCATTTTGAAATATGGATCGTTCTCATGTTGATGCTATTCACTAACTCAGTGCAAATCTTATTTTTATTTTTCAAACCTAAATACATTATAACGGCATCATAATACTAAGACTTGTTTGAGAAAAATGTAACAAAATAAAATATATTTATATTAAATATTTGTATAATGAAGATCTATATCATTTGTGTTATTTGTTATTAATTAAGATTTTGTGTAAATTCAAAATAAAAATTAAATGGTTTAAGATCAAATGAAATTTTTATTAGAAAAATGTTTTTAAATAAGTAAATTTATATGTACTACATGTAGGAGAATCTCTAAAAAAATTCCAAAATTCAATATTACGTATAAAAGATCTGTATTTATTATTTTGTTGTTGTTGTTGTTAATTATACTCTCGCAACAAAGTTGCTAAGGAGAGTATTATAGTTTTGTTCACATAACGGTTGTTTGTAAGTCCTAAAACGAAAAGAGTCAGACATAGGGTTATATATACCAAAGTGATCAGGGTGACGAGTAGAGTTGAAATCCGGATGTCTGTCTGTCCGTCCGTCCGTCTGTCCGTCCGTCCGTCCGTGCAAGCTGTAACTTGAGTAAAAATTGAAATATCATGATGAAACTTGGTACACGTATTTCTTGGCTCCATAAGAAGGTTAAGTTCGAAGATGGGCAAAATCGGCCCACTGCCACGCCCACAAAATGGCGGAAACCGAAAACCTATAAAGTGTCATAATTAAGCCTTAAATAAAGATATTAAAATGAAATTTGGCACAAAGTATCGCATTAGGAAGGGGCATATTTGGACGTAATTTGTTTGGAAAAGTGGGCGTGGCCCCGCCCCCTACTAAGTTTTTTGTACATATCTCGGAAACTACTATAGCTATGTCAACCAAATTCTATAGAGTCTCCTTCAGGCATTTCCATATACAGTTCAAAAATGGAAGAAATCGGATAATAACCTCGCCCACCTCTCATACAAAGGTTATGTTGAAAATCACTAAAAGTGCGTTAACCGACTAACAAAAAACGTCAGAAACACTAAATTTTACGGAAGACATGGCAGAAGGAAGCTGCACCCAGGCTTTTTTTAAAATTGAAAATGGGCTTGGCGTCGCCCACTTATGGACCAAAAACCATATCTCAGGAACTACTCTATTGATTTTCGGTATATAATATTTTCTTAACACCCTGATGACATGTAAGAAATATGGGTGAAATCGGTTAACAACCACGCCTTCTTCCAATATAACGCTATTTTGAATTCCATCTGATGCCTTCTCTGTATAATATATACATTAGGAACAAATGATGATAGCGGAATAAAACTTTACACAAATACGGTATTTGAAAAATATGTAAATGACTGATAATGAAATCTGGATTATCACTTTATCATGCGAGAGTATAAAATGTTCGGTGACACCCGAACTTAGCCCTTCCTTACTTGTTTTTATTATTTTATGCTAAATAAATTGACATAAAAAGTATATAGTATTCCTTTTCAAAAACGATTTCTTTTCATATTCCTCATTATTTACAATTAATTTTATAAACATTCAATTATAAGCTTGTACAACAAAACTCTAGTAAAAATTCCCTAATTTGACAGAACTTAGTAAACAAATTATTCTATCTGTTGACATATTTGACAATTACACTTGATCTTATTTTGCATGGAAAGTATTTTACACTATTTTTTTACACCCATTATCGTTTTTATACGGTTTCACTTTTTATGCAGGTCTTTTTCATGTCAATTATATACTTTTTTGCAATAATATCAGAATTCCACACGTAAATACAGATTAATTTTAGAACATGTTATCGTAATACGAATGTACAAATGGCGACGGAACTAGAAAATAATTCCCTCAACTTGGATCCACAGAAAACAGTCTAAAAGTTTCAGCGCCAATTATATTATGCAGTAGAATGCTACCGTACATTGTATGAAGAAGTAAATGCAAGGAAGACACAGCGATTAATAAATGTATTGTGACATTTCGTTTTGTTGTCATCGTCAGTCGAATGCAGAAATTCAGTGTTTACGTGCAATTAATTCCTGCGCCGATTTTAAAATTTTTAAAGTTAAAATAAAAAGTGTTTTATCGAATATTCGGAAGAATTTTTTTTGTGAATAAGTAAGTTAATTTATTTTAAGTTAATATACTTTTTAATAAAAAATTAAAAGTATTTTGAGTTTTAAGAACACAAACACGAAGACCGGCTCAGGGCGACCTTGCCCGAGTTAACACCCAGCCATACACGTATGACTCATATTATCCTACCAATACACATATATACAACAATAGCAAGTTAATACCACATGACGCATGTGCAACGTGATCAAACACAAACACATGGAGAGGCATCATCTTACAAGAGTACAGCCACCACGTGACCAACAACAAGCCAATGCCACATCACGCATATACAACGTGATCAACATACAGACACATGGGGCATTATCTTACAAGAATGTACAGCCACCACGTGACCAACAACAACAAGCCAATGCCACATCACGCATATACAACGTGATCAACATACAGACACATGGGGCATTATCTTACAAGTATGTACAGCCACCACATGACCAACAAATTAGCCAATAGGAAGACGACACGAGTTGACTGCACTGCTATAAAAGAGTGACGCGCATACAACTCTTGTCCTCAGTTTGAATAGAAATTCAGACATAATAAGTTATAATATTTTGTGTAGACTAATATTAAACATTTAAATAAAGGAACCTTCGAGGAATCGAAAGAAAATATATTTTTAAAGAATAATTAAAAACTATTCTTAATTGGCGCCCGAGCAGGGACCGGTCAACAAAAGGATTCAGTGAATAAAATCCTTCGCGACTTAAATAACGACGAATTCAAAATAAAATTCAACTGTATCAAAAGTGGTCCAACAAAAGAAATTTTCTAAAAATGGCACAGGCACAAGCGGAAATCCAGGCACTTCAAGCCATGGTTATGGACTTGCAGAGAAGATTCGCCGAAGCTCAAATAACCACTGCACCAGTGGAAGAAGCACAGGACGAAGTCTGCACATATTCAGGCCCAAAAGAAGTTGATTTAGGACTCTGCAAGTCAGCAATAAACAATTTCAGCGGAGACTACCATGAGTATAGAAACTGGAGAAAGCTGGCCACAACTCTAATGGGAAACGTGAAACCATTCAGGGAACAGAATATATACACGGGAGCCTTAATCTTGCTCAGGGGAAAGATTACAGGAAGAGCCGCACAAATTCTCATCAATAATAACACAAAATTATACTTCGAGGAAATCATAGACCGCTTAGACGACTCATACGCCGATCAACGCCCACTCTGTGTCCTGGAAGAAGACATGATGAGGATAAGACAGGCAGGAAAACCTCCACATATTTACTATGATCAGTTAAACCAAGCGCTGAACGTAGTATTATCCAAAATAGAGATGACACACAAGAATGAAAATGTGATCAGCGCACTATCCAAGGAAATACAATTAAAGGCAGTGAGAACATTTATCGCAGGATTGAGGAGTTCAGCAACAAAAAATGCATTATACTCAAGATCATGCACCAATCTGATGGAAGCACATGGGATAGCTAGAACGATGCAGCATGATTCGCATTATCACCAACTGGAACACGTACCGAGGGTACAACAGCGAAGCCATCAACAGTGGAAAACACAGCAGCAATTCCAGCAGAATTTTTATCACCAACAACCTCAAATGCAACAAGAAACAACGGAACCAATGGAGGTAGACCCCTATTCAACAAGATATAGACGACAACCATACAATCCACAACCGCTAATGAACACTCATCAGGAAGCAAGGCAAACACAGAATCCGTTTGGACAAGTCATCCAAAGATTCGGCAACCAATTCAAGCGCGACAGAGAAGACACGGCAAACTCGCAGCAGAGGAAAACACAACGCCTTAACCAAGTGGGAGACAATACCCATATCCATATGCAGATCAGGAGTTTGTCGAAAAGGAAATAGAGAAACTTTTAAAAAACGAAATAATTAAAGAAAGTAAAAGCCCATATAACTCACCGATATGGACGGTATCAAAAAAGGGCATAGATGAAGAAGGAAAACCAAAAAAACGTAAGGTTATAGATTTTCAAAAATTAAATAAACAAACCATAGCGGACAAATACCCTATTCCAGATATAACTATGACATTACAAAACTTAGGTAAAGCAGGATACTTTACAACTTTAGATTTAGAATCTGGCTTTCATCAAATTATGATTAAACCAGAAGATAGGGAAAAGACTGCATTTTCAGTCAATGGGGCAAAATATGAGTTCCTTCGCCTACCATTCGGCCTAAAGAACGCTCCAGCTACATTTCAGAGATGTGTGGACGATATTCTGAGACCATTTATTGGAAAATGTGCATATGTCTATATCGACGATGTTCTAATTTACTCTGCTGACCCAGAGCAACATATTAAAGACATCACAAATATTGTGCATACGCTACATGCAGCCAATATGAAAATCTCGGAGGAAAAATCAAATTTTTTCCAAACTAAAACCGAATTTCTGGGACACATAATAAATAACGGAAGGATTACAGTAGACCCAGGGAAAATAGACGCTATAGAAAGGTTTAAAACACCGGAGACACTAAAAGAATTAAGGTCATTTTTAGGATTAGCCTCCTACTACAGGAAATTCGTGAAGAACTTCGCACAAATATGCAAAGCCATTAACGATTTACTTAAAGGGAGAAAAAGAAGCACTAGGAGCAATTGCAGAAATAAAAAATAAATTAAAGGAAAAAATACTATAATATAATATAAATATAACTATGCAATAGGAGCAGTACTGAGCCAGGGAAAAAACCCAATATCTTTTATATCTAGAACACTAACGACAACTGAGCAAAATTCTCCACTAACGAAAAGGAGATGTTAGCCATAATTTGGGCATTACAAAAATTGAGGAACTATTTATACGGTATAGCAGACTTAACCATTTACACAGATCACCAGTCACTTATATTTTCGATATCAGAAAAAAATCCGAACACTAAACTCGAAAGTGGAAAAACCTAATAGAGGAATATGGTGCTAAATTAAAATACAAACCTGGACACGAGAACGTGGTCGCAGACGCACTATCTAGACAAGTAAATACGATGTCAGACACATCAATTCACTCCGCAGAGTCTTTAGCACTCAGATGCATTAAAATAACTGCAAAACCCTTAAATTTTTTCCGTACACAAATTGAATTAACACCGTCAGAAACGAATGAAAAAACTGCATCAACTATATTCCCACGACACGAACGGTTTCAAGTAAAATTTAATACCGAAGAATACTTAATAGAAACGGTGAAGCAAGTAATGAAACCAAAAATTGTAACAGCTTTTCATACAGACTTGGAAACATGGCATGAGTTGAAAGAGAAGATAACATATATATTTTCTACATATTTCAAAGTATTCACGCAAATTAAGCTAAAAGACATAACCGAAATAATCGACAGAGAGAATATACTAGAATTCACACATAAAAGAGCGCATAGAAACGCATTAAACAACTACAAAGAAATACTAGAAACATGTTATTGGCAAACACTAAAAAAAGATACGAAGAAAGTAGCAAGAAATTGCATCAACTGTACTCAAAATAAATACGAGAGAAATCCAGTCAAGCAACTATTAGGCAAAACACCAACACCAAATACACCCGGAACATCTATACAAGCAGACATATTTTATATTAACAGCAGCAACTTCCTATCATGCATAGACAGACATACGAAATACGCATACTTTCGCAAGCTCGACAGTAAACGGCATTTCGACGAAATATTTGAAGAGGTACTATGCCAAGTATTCCCGAACTGCACCGAAGTAATGACAGATAACGAAAGTATATTCGTAGGTATAGGCACAACAGCGATGCTTAACGAACTACATATTAAGCATACAAAGACTGCGAACAATCATTCGACATCGAACGCACAAGTTGAACGTTTGCACTCCACAATTCTAGAAATTGCGAGAACTTTAGCTGAAGATAAAAAAAAAACAACAACAGAAGAACAAATATTTCCTGCAATAAAAGAATATAACGAAACAATACATTCAGTGACCAAAAGGAAACCAATAGACTTATTGTTTAACAAGAATACAGATGAAACTGTGAAGGAAAACATCGAAGACAGTCAACAGCGAATGCTAGAATATCACAACAGGAAAAGGATATTAAAGGAATATACACCAGGACAAACAATTTACGAAAAAACAAGTCGACGCGAAAAATATAACAAAAGGTATATAAAACATACTGTGAAAGAAAATAAAGAAAATACAGTGATCACAACAAAAAATAAAGTCATACATAAAGATAATATTAGAAATGTTTCGAATAATCATAATGACGCTCCTGTTAAAGGAAGCACTCGCGATACAAATAACTAACGTAAAGGACAAAAAATATTTATTAACAGAAACACATCCTACGTACACTTACGACAAATCAGACTATTTATTTCATATGGTAAATTTAACAGAAACATTAAAACATTACGATGCATTATGCGATTCGGTTCAAGGAAACAAAGGTTTAGCTAAAGAAACGGCTATAATAAACAGAATAGATGTATTAAAAAATCAGTTGTTAATCAGAAGAAAACCTAGGAGTATAAATTGTTTAGGCTCAATACTTAGCTTTGTTACCGGAGTACCAGACCATTATGGTGTTATTGAAATTAAAGAAAAAATAAATGACATAATAGAAAACAATGATAAACAAAGATTGTTTAATACTCACTTTGAGAAACTGTTGGAAGCCTTCGATTACAAAACTATTAATCAACATACAATGTTAGAAGAAATTCATAAAGAATTAGGAGATTTAACGTTAACTATAAACTTTGCAAAGAATAAAAATTTCTACTCTGCATCAATAAATTTAGAGGATATCGAAAAAATAATTAAAACCGAAGGATCAGATATACCCGTAATAAATTTAATGGAATACTCAGATATTCATGTATGTAGAATTGGAGATACCTTTATTGTTGTATATAAATATCCAATAATCAAAGAAAAATGTAAAACTTACGAAATTACCCCAATATCATATGAACACGGAAAGATAGAATTAGACTCAAAAATTGCCAAATGTGCAAATGGAATGAAACGAATTAATAAATGTAAAAATATTTTGTCGAAATACATATATACCTATATTACTAAATTTGCAATCACAATCTAATGTTATAGAAGAAAATAATGAGAATATAAAAGAAATTAGCGAGGGAAATATATTAAGAAATGGAAAAAATAATGTTAACAACAAAACATATGAAGGAACATATTTAGTTCAATTTGATAAAACAATTGAAATTAATAATAATAAATATCATAATTTAGATGAAGAAATAAAAAAGTATATTTTAGCGCACGGACAAGAAAATATAAAAATATTAGAAATTATGTCCACAAATACGAAATATCAATTCAGTAACATAGAAAAATTACTCAAATTTTTAATCCCGTATGAAGAGCATCCTATACGAAATATTTGTATAACTATTATTGTAATAATCACACTATGTATTCTATTATATGTTAGTTTTAAATTGTACTATGCAATTATGAAATGTAAAACATTCAAACTACAAGAAAGACAGCAGAAACAATACGAAGAAATATTAAAACAACAAGGTATGGAACATCTCATCAAAAAGGATGCCACAACTAGCGTATAAAAAGATCAGGAGATCTTTTCACCAAAGGAGGAGGGAGTTAACACCCAGCCATACACGTATGACTCATATTACCTACCATACACATATATACAACAATAGCAAGCCAATACCACATGACGCATGTGCAACGTGATCAAAACACAAACACATGGAGAGGCATCATCTTACAAGAGTACAGCCACCACGTGACCAACAACAAGCCAATGCCACATCACGCATATACAACGTGATCAACATACAGACACATGGGGCATTATCTTACAAGAATGTACAGCCACCACGTGACCAACAACAACAAGCCAATGCCACATCACGCATATACAACGTGATCAACATACAGACACATGGGGCATTATCTTACAAGAATGTACAGCCACCACGTGACCAACAACAAAAAGCATGGCATTATCCAAGATGCTACGCCACCGGAATTAGCCAATTGGAAGACGACACGAGTTGACTGCACTGCTATAAAAGAGTGACGCGCATAGAACTCTTGTCCTCGGTTTGAATAGAAATTCAGACATAATAAGTTGTAATATTTTGTGTAGACTAATATTAAACATTTAAATAAAGGAACCTTCGAGGAATCGAAGGAAAATATATTTTTAAAGAATAATTAAAAACTATTCTTAATTCCCGCGAAATTTTTCTTAGGTATTTCTTTGATTGCTAGTATTTTATTTCTTTTTTTTGAGAAATGGAGCACAGAAATGACAGGAAATTTAATTTAAATAAACTTAAAGATATAGAGTTAATGGAATCAGTTGAAATAGACGAGGATTATAGAGATTTTAACAGTGAGGATGAATTGGGCGACCAGGATTATTTGCGTGATGAAAGCTATCCGGAAAATGAACACGCTATTTCAGCGTGTATTTGAAGGAAGCAACTGATTCATTTATTCAAATCACCGATCTTTCTTTGATCCCGTAGGATCATCAAGACTTACTGATATACCTGAAGCATCTTCCTCTACCGCAACAAGGTCATTGACAGCATACATTTTAAAGCAAAAAAAACCTCGATCTCCAGTACCAACCCCAATAAAACAATGACTGTAAAACAGTTTTTGGCGCTAAAACGACATATGTCTTTTAGAGATGAAAGCGAGAGGATTGAAAAAGGTAAGCCGGGATATGATCCATTGTTTCGTTTCCGTAAATTGTCGGATGCTCATCACATCGTATACATCGTTATCTTTATTGGTATATGTACTCGCAAGGGGCATCTAGAGCTTGGGCAGCTTAATATATGGACTTCTGGGTCGAACTCGAAATCCGATGACCCGACTATTATACCATTTCGTAGATATGGCTGAGACAATTGCATATGTTTTGTATCGACGTCTGCATTTAAAAAATTGCAACAACAATCTATCAAGATGGCAAGCTATTAAAGTTGCTTGATTTCTGTGAAGAAACTGCTGCTTGACTTGTCACTTACAAACTCAATCGTACTGCTGGTCGACCAAGTTTCACGCTATCAACACCCGTCGGAAAGATACTAAATGTGGGGAAAAGAGCAGAACATCCGTTTTGATCTGTATGATCACTTTCCCAATTGGTCGATTCTAGTTCTTCATCGAGACTCCAATATCCTGGTGCTTTTGGAATAGGAAGCTGTTCACTGTCTTTGACAGGTCTTACAGCTGATGGTAAATTACAGTACTAAACCGTATGTTTCGACCTCGGTCCAATACCGCATATTCTGAAGTTCCAAAATTCTCACAATAAAGTTTTTGAGGAAATTGGTAGTAAATTTACAAGACATCTTATTAAAAGCCATAGAAAAAACCCATTTTCGCCCTATATCTTGTACACTTTTGACACAATTTGCAGGAATTTTTGCCCGAATTGGAGTTTTTAAATACCATTTTGCCGCCCCACAAGACATTGCGCCCGGCGCGATGGCCCCCTTCGCATCCAAGTTGTTGTCATCGTCCAAGCTTCTGCACCATATAGCAGGACGGGAATTATAAGTGACTTTTGGAGTTTGGTTTCTCTTTGTCGAGAGAAAACTTTACTTCTCAATTGCCTACTCAGTCCGAAGTAGCACCTTTTGGCAAGAGTTATCCTGGGTTGTATTTCCAGGCTGACATTATTGGTATTGTTTACACTGGTTCCAAGATAGACGAAATTATTTACGACTTCAAAGTTATGACTGTCAACAGTGACGTGAGAGCCAAGTCGCGAGTGCGACGACTGTTTGTTTGATGACAGGAGATATTTCGTCTTGCCCTCTTTAACTGTCAGACCCATTTGCTTTGCTTCCTTGCCCAGTCTGAAGAAAGCAGAACTAACTGTGCGTGTGTTGAGGCCGATGATATCAATATCAATCCCACACGTGTTGTGGTCGCTTGTAACGTTGCGTTGTTTTCTCTGCATCGCAACACTGCATTCCTCGTCGTACCAGCTGGGCTTTTGCATTTTCCGAAAACCAATGGTTTCGGAGCGCACTCACATCTGAAACACTGGAGACGTGTCTTCCGTCTATCACAACATGATCGATCTGGTTGGTGGTTTTACGATCCGGAGACAGTAAGGTGGCTTGATGGATTTTCTTATGCTTGAATCTAGTACTACAGATAACCATATTTCGGACCCCAGCGAAGTCGACCAGCCTCTACCCATTTAGGGATGTTTCGTCGTGGAGGCTGAATTTACCGACCATAGTGCCAAATATACCTTCTTTGCCCACCTTGGCGTTAAAATCGCCAAGCTCGATTATGATATCGTGGCGGGGGCAGTCTCATAGGTGCGCTCCAAGCGCTCACTGAAGGCATCTTTGGTCACATCGTCCTTCTCTTCCGTAGGAGCGTGGGCGCAAATTAGCGATATGTTGAAGAACTTCGCTTTGATGCGGAGTGTGGATAGACGGTCATCCACCGTGGTGAATGGCAGTACTCGGCAACGGAGTCTCTCTCGCCTTCAAACGGATGTTCTTAGGCTACCCGGAGGATACTTTGTCAAAGACCGGAAGTCGTGAGCTGCTTGAGCCATATGTAAAATAATCGTTTCTGACCACTCTCAAGTGAATGGCGATCAGAGAATTTTCCTCACTTGCGTGAATTTCTACACATTACTACATCCTCCATCCTCCATCTTAAATACGCCAGAAATATTAAATTTTACCTCCGATATGGTGTAAAAATGCTTTATGAAAGCCGCTGTGAAAATTTTAGGATAAGGGTGGCACTGCTTACTTTATGGGGAAATCATGTATCTCGTGACCCGACAAACCGATTGCGAAATTTAGTATGTGGCATTCTTTTCATAGTCCTATGTCACAGTATGAAAATGAACGAAAGCGGATAATAACCACACCTACTTCCCGTACGAGGTGTGTTCAAAAAGTATCGCGACATTTTGCTGACAATTTTCTTCGATTGCAGGGGCGTGGTGCATCATGAGTTCTAGCCACAGAGAAGAACGCTTAAAAGGAATATTACCTGCAAGTTATGCGCAATTTGCGGCAAGCAATCCGCCAAAAACGCCCGGATTTGTGGAAGAACAAAAATTGGCTTTTGCACCACGATAACGCCCCTGCTCACACATCGTTGCTTGTGCGCGACTTTTTGGTCAAAAAAAAAACACACTAATGATGCCGCAGCCACCGTATTCCCCAGATCTGGCCCCCTGTGACTTTTTCTTGTTCCCTATACTGAAGAGGCCCATGAAAGTATGACGTTACGCTTCTCTTGATGAGATAAAGACGGCATCGAAAGAGGAGCTGAAGAAGATAAAAAAAAAAAGATTTTTTGAAGTGCTTCGAAGATTGGAAAAACCGTTGGCACAAGTGTATAATATCTCATGGGGATTACTTTGAAGGGGACAAAATAGATATTCATGAATAAAAAAAAAATTTGAAAAAACACAAAACTCGCGATACTTTTTGAACACACCTCGTGTAGCACAATTTTAAATTCCACTTAATTCTTTCACTTTCCATTACACAAATAAAGAAGCAAGTAATATTACAGGATACAACTTTTCACGAATAATTCCTTTATCGTATGCCACCTTTTGAACAAAAATTGCTCAACAAAACTGTTCAAGCTCTTAGGTACCGAAAATTTAGACCCCAATACCTATAGTTGACTTTTGATCGAAAATATCGGTCAATGTACAAGATACATAATAGAAATTCCGGGATAATCTCTTTCTAACAATGGTATGTCTGTATGCCGAAAATGAGATGAATCGAACTTCCAGATGGCTGTGTACCGCATACATACATATATCGGCCATGTGAGTTATCTCAATAAAAATAAGAGAACGTATGTTACTCTTAACTGTGTATCATTGTGTCTAAACTATATTAAATTATACGAAAACTATATCTCGCCCTCATATCACTAATTTCAATATTTCCGAATATCCGGCTGATTTTATTCCAAAATATTGTTCATCATATGTAAGGTACCTTAACCAGGGAACATCCTTTTAGTTTGCGGCATGACTTTAGTTAATAGATGAATTCGGGTCGGTACTACTCCAACTCCCATTTACTACATATATCGATTTTTGTTCTGACAAATCTTATGCCGAATATGTCGGGCAGGGCACTAATTTTACATATTATATGTATATATAAAATTGCTTGAATTCCGATCCCTTGGTTGACCTTTTACACCTTAAAGTATTTCCCTCTCTTAGATTCTTGCAAGTTGCAAGAGTATGAAATGTTCGTTTGTACCCGAACTTTGACTCGAGCT
This sequence comes from Bactrocera tryoni, assembly GCF_016617805.1. NCBI lineage: Eukaryota > Metazoa > Arthropoda > Insecta > Diptera > Tephritidae > Bactrocera > Bactrocera tryoni. The sequence goes on from NW_024395977.1 coordinate 4,387,653, forward strand.
CCTTGTACTTAAATATGTCTGCCAAATTATTAAAGAAAGAACAGATTTTCAAAATTAAAACTACTAAATGTGCGATAAATCAACTAAAAACGACGGAGACATAAAAACTGAACGATGAGCTCGGCACCGCTCACTTATAAGTGAAATCACGTATCCGATTTCAACCAAATTTGGTGCGTGACATTCTCCTATATAGCAGTGCGAAAATGGCGAAATCTAATTGCAACCACTCTATTTCTCATATAACAAAATTTTAAATTCCATCTGATTGTTTCCTTTCCCGTATACATATCAAGACGAAATTTGTATATCGGAAAAAAACATTACACGAATAATGCTTTTAGAGTGTGCCACCTTATGATCAAAAATTGTTTACACTCAACAAGAACTGTTCCAGTCCCTGGGTCCTGAGTATTTGGTCCCCAATACCTATAGTTGAGTTTTTACAGCAAATATCGGCCAATGTGTGAGAAATATAATTTAGGGATAATCCTTTCCTAACAACGGTATGTCGGTGTGTAAAAAATGGGTTGAAACAGGCCAATACTTCCCTAAGCTCCCATATACCTAATAAAACGATATTCGAAGTTTCAAGCGACTGTATACCGCATATATCGGCCAACATGTGAGTTAACTCAAAGGAAATGACAGAACCTGTTCTACTCATAAAGTAGATAAAATGGGGCGAAAACTTGATCTACATAGCTCCTATAAAATTAATATTGATTTGCGATCATACGGTTGATTTTACTCCATATGATTGGATACGGTATATGAGGTACCTTATTGATTCTCATTAGCTCTTGTTCGACAAATCACGCGAGTTATGTCGCCGTCGCTCCAACCCAACTCGCTACCGACGTCGACGTCACCAACAAACCTCAACTTACACATTGACTGATCTGCATAAATGCAATCAAAGCATGTTTAAATAAATGCCAAGTAACCCAATACTTACCAGATTTCACATTTTTACAATTTCCGTTCCTACGGTGATCATGTTACAAAAATTGCAACAATGCTCTACTTTATTATACTCGTATTAATATGCCAACTAAACAAAATTTGTGAATGAAAACATAGTTTAAGAAATTTCATTTTTATTAAATAAAAATTCAGAACTAAGGAAAGTGAAAAAAAAAATAAAATCCTATAAAACAAACTAATGAACCCCCAAGAACAGCAGCAACTCCGCGATACCGTACTAATTAAGGAAGCAGCGAGGATCCGCCCATATCTTGCCGATGAGGAAAACGACCTCACATCATTCCTGCTAGAGCTCAACTTAATTCTTCCTCTCATCAACGGCAACTCAGCGATACAACAGTATATCCTGGAGAAGTACTTCAAAACAAAAAACGGGGGAAAGCACTCCGGGTAATCCAGACTATGAGCGAAACGGCAACATAGAAGACATATGACGAACCCACCGGTACTCAAGTATCCAGATTTCAAACTCAAATTCTCCGTAACAACTGATGTAAACGATTTTGCAATTGGAGCTGCTTAAACACAAGAAGAACACCCCATAAGCTATGCAAACAGATCACTAAACGACCACGAGAGAAAATACTCAGCGACAGTAAAAGAGCTGCTAGCGGTCAACTATTTCAGACTGTATCGCTTAAGTGGCTATATTGGAAAAATAAAGGAAAATATATAAATCCTAGATAACAGAGGTGGCTCCTCAAATTTGGAAAATACATTAACATAAGTTCTGTCAAGGAAAAGGCAACACTACCGCTGACTTTACGGGGCTGCTATATATATTTCTGGCCTAGGCAACACTAAGTGTTGTCTGGTGCAATCATACATTTCCATTGGAAAGTTTGACATTTTTAGCATAACATCACTCAGAACGTTTTGTCATTTAATAGTGAATGGTTTTATTTACAGGGAATTAAAAAATTCATGTTGGCCAAAAAATGGAATTAAGTCGTGATCATTTTCGTGAGATAATTTTTCACAACTTTCGACGTGGATTATCACGACAAGAGTGCATCGATGAACTAAAATCTTTGTATGGCTACGAAGCACCATCCTATTGCACTGTGAAAAACTGGTACAACGAATTCAATCGTGGCCGACGCTCGCTCAAAGATGAATTCCGTGAAGGTCGTCCAAAAACAGCCGTTGTGCCAGAAAACATCGATGCCGTACGTGAACTGATAATGCAAGACCGTCATGTAACATACCCTCAGATAGAGGCTTGCTTATGCATTTCTCCCACTAGCATACATTTGATATTGCATAAACACTTGGCCGTAAAAAAAGTTTGTTCTCGTTGGATCCCGCACAATTTGACATTCGCTCAAAAAAAGGCTCGTGTGGATTGGTGTAAATAAATGCTAAAAAAATACGATCGCGGTGCTTCAAAAGACGTTTATAAGATCGTCACAAGTGACGAATAATGGATCTATGCGTATGAGCCCGAATCAAAACAGCAATCGACCGTGTGGGTCTTCCAAGACGAGCCAAATCCAACGAAAGTTGTTCGTGGAAGAAGCACTTCGAAGCAAATGGTCGCCTGTTTCTTCGGCAAAACTGGTCATGTGGCGACTGTTCCGCTTGAGCAACGTCGGTCGGTCAATTCTGAGTCTTACACCACCATTTGTTTGCCTGAAGTCTTCGGAGAAATTCGAAAAACGAACAAGAGAAGACGAATCATTGTGCACCATGACCATGCGAGCTCTCACACATCGGCTCAAACCAGCGCCTTTTTGACCGGCCAAAACGTCGAATTGATGGATCATCCGCCGTACAGCCCTGACTTGGCACCCAATGACTTCTTTTTATTCCCACACATCAAGAAAATAATGCGTGATCAACGATTTTCGTCGCCAGAAGATACTCTTGAAGCATTCAAAAACCATGTTTTGGAGGTGTCTCAATCGGAGTGGAAAAAGGTCTTCGAAAATTGGTTTGAGCGCATGCAAAAGTGTATAAATCCTGATGGAGAATATTTTGAAAAACAATAAAACCATTTTCGTTAATAAATATTCCTATTTTCATTATTAAGCCAGAAATATATATAGCAGCCTTCGTATGAGCAGAATAAATGAAGATGCAGGTGAAATTAATATCCTACAGAAAAAGAGAATATGATCACCAAGGCAACAATCCACTCTCAAGAAGAGGAATTGCACGACCATTTTGGTATCTTGGAAACTACCGTTAACAGATTCCCAACACAGATAATCCTTACTCATTAAAAAAATCAGGAGTCACATTTTATAAATGGAAAACATAAAATTTTTATTAGCGAAGAAGATATAAATACGGATTACATGTCCGACATATTCTGGCGATTCTTAAGAAACGACAAAGTAGGAATATATTCGGAACTATCGGGCCATGAATACAATAAAGTTCAACAAAAACTAATTGACTTGTTTAACAGAACAATAAAATTTTATAAATGTACGCAGCATTCAAAAGACATGCAGAATGAAGATGAAGCTTATAGGTACATAGCGAAATATCATAAAAATGAAACTGGACATGGAGGAATTAACGGAAATTATGAAGGAGTAAAAACTTTATGTTATGCTATAACAACACAGTCCACTCAACGATATAAACAAAACCTATAGATGTAATTGAAGATAAAACAGATAAAGCCGAAATATACAAAACTCTAGAGGAGAATAACAAACTTACAATCAAACAAGAAAGAACGTTAAGTTCGGCTGCACCGAAGCTAATATACCCTTCACAGATTACATTGGTGCCTTAAAAAATAATTTATACCAAATTTCGTAAATATATCTTGTCAAATGCAAAAGTTTTCCATACAAGAACTTGATTCCGATCATTCAGTTTGTATGGTAGCTATATGCTATAGTAAGCCGATCTGATTAATTTTTTCGGAGATTACATTATTTTTACAAACAATAACTCACAACAAATTTCGTGAATATACGTTGTCAAATATGAAAGTTTTCCATACAAGAACTTGATTCCGATCGTTCAGTTTGTATGGTAGCTATATGCTGTAGTTAACCGATCTGACTAATTTCTTCGGAGATTACATTGTTGCCTTAGAAAATAATACCAAATTTGGTGAGGATTCATTGTCAAATGTGAAATTTTTCCATACATGAACTTGATTCCGATCGTTCAGTTTATATGGCAGCTATATGTTATAGTGGTCCGATTTCGGCCGTTCCGTTCCGACAAATGAGCAGCTTCTTGAAGAGAAAATGATGTTTGCAAAATTTCAAAGGGATATCTTAAAAACTGAGGGACTAGTTCGTATACATATATACAGACAGACGGACAGACGGACAGACAGACAGACGGACATCTAAATCTAAATCGACTCAGCTCAACATACTGATCATTTGTATATATACTTTATAGGGTCTCCGACGTTTCCTTCTGGGTGTTACAAACTTCGTGACAAACTTAATATACCCTGTTCAGGGTATAAAAATTGAACGAACAGCGCGAAATTTTTCAGAATACGGAACAGGAGGGGTAGGTGAAAAACTATAAGGCTCTTAGGCCATACGAACCTAGATAACGCAAACTAAATTTACAAAACATACACTCTTCCAATATTAAAAGAAAGAGAAATTTTCAGGTGAAATGGATACAAGACGTCCACCTTGCAGAAATCTTCGACACTATACTACATATAATATATATGAAGGAAATACTAGGCATAATCGACACAATTCACAAAAATATAGAACGTGCTGACCTACAGGAAAAAACGCAAATTTAGAAAATGCAACTTAAGAATATAAAAAGTGAAGCTTTATCTTTAATACCACATAGTTAGACAGCGAAGAGGCCTAATTAATATTTTGGGAACAGCTAAAAAATGGTTATTCGGCAATATGAATTATAACGATAGGCAAGAAACAGAAGATGTGTGTTCAACACATAATAACCATAATTCAATTAAAAATCGTAATAGTCAGATAAGCATTAATACACACTTTAATAAAACTTTCCCTAAACTCAAGTCTATTATAGAAAGCGACCGTAATATAATAAATTCGAAATTAAATAGTATAATTAACGTTAACAACGAAATACAAAGACATATTCATTACACTGACTTCACATTAAAACTATAAATTATACAAGACAATATTGAATATATTCAGGAAAACATAGCTGCATCAAAACTAGGATTTTTTTTACGGAAACACGTTGACAAAAGAAAAAATAACTAAGTTCGAAATAGATTTCAAGAAACCACAACATATTAAATTGGGAACTGTTATTGATAGCAATGGGAATAAAATATTCGCCATTGAAACACCAAAGGATTCTATCTCTCTTCCAATAAATTATCTTGTACGCATTGGAAACTAAAATAACAGGGAACTCTTATTTGAACCCCAAATTAAATTATATTACAATAATACAAGTAATATTTCAAGCCCTTAGACATCGAATACTTGGATCCCAATCACTATAGTTGACTTTTGATCGAAAATATCGGTCAATGTACGAGATATATAATTGAAAATCAAGGATAATCTCATTCCAACAATGGTATGTCTGTATGCCGAAAATGAGATGAATCGAACTTCCGGGTGGCTGTGTACCGCATACATATATCGTGAGTTATCTCAATAAAAATAAGAGAGCGGATGTTACTCAATAGGGTGGGTCGATTCCGGACTTTTTTCGATTCGGGATTTCTAATAGTGCGGAAAAGTTGCCATAGTACTTCCTGATTCCAATGCAACTTTTTGTTTTGAGATCGGATTGCATCTTCAACACCAACTCCGGCCTTGAAATTTTGGGAATTCGCCTAAAATCGTGAAATTGTCTACCTAGCGCCTGAAATACGCATCTCATGGCAAAATGTATAAAACAAAAGTTATTTGTCACGTCATTTGCTACCGAAATGGTATATGTGATCATGGCCGTAGGACGAACCGTTCCCGAGATACGAGCGAAAAGGAGGCGCGCCCCAGCGCAAGGTGAAAATCGGCTTGCGGCCACACTTTTTGACGTTGATTTCGCCGAGTGCTATCACTCACATTCATTCACCCACCACAAAGGACACGTTCGGATACGTCTCCACACAAATATTTTTTCATCGAGTTCCTTCACTCTTGTCGTGATTTCGCCGAGTTCTATCACTTACATTCATTTCCCTGCACCTTACGACACGTTCGGACTGGTCTCCACATAAATATTTTTTCATCGAGTTCCTTCACTCTTGTCGTGTATATAAAGAGTTGAATTGGAATCAGGAAGTACTAAGTCAACTTTTCCCCACTATTAGAAATCCCGAATCGAAAAAAGTTCGGAATCGACCCACCCTATTACTCATAACGGCGTATCCTTGTGTCTAACATATATTAAATTAGGCGGAAACTAGTTTTATCCCCCATATCACTAATATCAATATTTTTGGAAATCCGGCTGACCTTTAGCTCTTCAAGTTTGAAGCATGACAATTGTTAATAGATAAATGCGGTACTACCCCAACTCCCATTTACTACATGTAATGATTTTCCTTTTACTGACAAATCTTATGCCGAATATGGCGGGTAGAGTATTAGTTTTAAATATTATACATATGTACTATATATATAAAATTGCTTGGATTTCGATCCCCTGATTGACGCAGGATTGTGCGCTGGGTTTGGGAGCCGCCACGTAAAAAAACGCATAAAATGAAAACCAACTGCCTCGGATGAGAGACCCCCCCTCCTTTGATATCGACCACAGAAAACGAAATAAGGATTACGATTTGAGGCCATGCACCTGGAATGCCCGATCCCTTAATTGGGAAGGTGATGCTGCCCAGCTGGTCCATGCCCTCATGAGAGTGAAGGCTGACATCATCGCGCTCCAAGGAAAACGATGGACTGGATAAAAATTGAGGCGAGTAGGTCCTTGTGGCATTTACTACAGTGGCCGTATAACGGAGCGCAAGTCGCCGAGTACTGTCATTCACCCCGGTGTATGAACGTCTAGCCACACTCCGCATCAAAGTGAATTTCTTCACCATGTCGCTGATTTGCGCCTATGACCCGACGGAAAAGAAGGATGATGTGACCAAAGATGCCTTCTATGAGCGCTGGAAGCGCACCTATGAGAGCTGCCCCCGCCACGATGTCAAAATCGTGCTTGGCGATTTTAACGGCAGGGTGGACAAGGAAGGTACCTGTGGCGTAACAGGTAAATTCAGCCTCCACAAGTAAACATCGTCAAAGGGGTTGAAGCTGATCGACTTCGCCGTGACCCGAAATATGGTTATCTTAAGTTCTGCATTCCAGTTTAAGAAAATAAATCAAGCTACCTAGCTGTCTCCGGATCGAAAACCCACCAACCAGATCGATCATGTTGTGACAGATGATAGACACGTCTCCAGTGTTCTAGACGTGCGTACGCTTCGAGGACCTAACATTGACTCGGCCCACTATCTTGTTGCGGCCAAGATTCGCACCCGCCACTGAGCAGCAAAAAACGCAAGTCAACAAACACAAGGAAGGTTCGACTTCGAGAAGCTACAATTAGAAAAGACAGCCGAGCGATTTCCTACTTGACTTGCACTCCTGCTCTCTGAGAGCACTCGTCAATCACTTGCTATAAGGGAACTGTGGGACGGCATTTCAAGCAACTTACGTACAGCTGCAGCCGAAACCACTGATTTTCGGAAAATGCAAAAGAACATCTGGTACGACGAGGAGTGTCACGTCGCAGCGGAGAGTAAACAGACTTCCTACCTCTTAACGCTACGATCGACCACAACACATGTGGGATGTGATAGATACCGACTGTTTAAGAGGGAATCGAGACGCATTTGCAGACAGAAAAAGAGAGAGGCCAAAACTCATGATTATGAAGAGCTTGACGCTCTGGCCGACAGGGGCAAAGCTCGAAAATTCTACAAAGAAATGCGGCGACTAACAGAGGGTTTCAAGAGCATGTTCTTGTAGAACCCAAAGAGGTGATTTAATAATCTATGCCCAGGGCATATTAAAATTACGAAGGGAAAACCTCTCCAGTTTGCGGAATGACAGCGAAAGTATAACGCCAGGAGAAGGCGAACCCGATTCCCCAATCGGTGACAATGGAGCAGATGTTTCATTGGCCGACCATGAAGATGGTCGAATAGCAATTACCCGTCTGAAGAACAACAAAGCGGCGGAGGCCGATGGATTGCCGGCCGAGCTATTCAAACACGGCGGTGAAGAACTGATAAGGCGGATGCATCAGCTTCTTTGTAAAATATGGTCGGACGAAAGCATGTCCAACGATTGGAATTTAAGTGTACTCTGCTAATGCACAAAAAGGGAGACCACAACAATCTGTGCCAAACATCGTGGAATAAGCCTCCTTATTATCGAAATAAAGTTTTATCGAGCGTATTATGTGAAAGATTAAAGCCCACCGTCAACAAACTGATTAGACCTTGTCAGTGCGGCTGTAGGCCTGGAAAATCTACAACAGACCAGATACTCACCATGTGCCAAATCTTGGAAGATACCAGTGAAAAGAGAATCGACCACCTTTTCGTCGATTTCAGAGCTGCTTTTGATAGCACGAAAAGGAGCTATATTTATGCCGCGATGTCTGAATTTGGTATCCCCGCAAAACTAATACGGCTCGTCAGCTTAAACAGCAGTACCGAAAGCTCCGTCAGGATCGCAAAGGACGTCTCCGAGCCGTTTGATACCAAACGAGATTATAGACAAGGCGACTCCATATCGTGCGACTTATTTGATCTGCTGCTTGAAAAAAAAGTTCGAGCTGCGGTACTTAATCGAGCAGGTACAATCTTCTATAAGAGTATACTGCTGCTGGCGTGCGCCGATAATATTGATATCATTGACCTTAACATCCGCGCCGTTAGTTCTTCTTTCTCCAGGCTGGATAAGGAAGGAAAGTAAATGGTTCTGGCAGTGAACGAGGGCAAGACGAAATATCTCCTGTCATTAAACAAACAGTCGTCGCACTAACGACTTGGCTCTCACGTCACTGTTGACAGTCATAACTTTGAAGTAGTACATAATTTCGTCTATCTTGGAACCAGTATAAACATCACAAGCAATGTCAGCTTGGAAATCCAATGGACGAATTACTTCGGAGTAGGCAATTTAGAAGTCTCTCTCGATGAACAAAAACCAAACTCTATAAGTCATTCATTATTCCCGTCCTGCTATATGGTGCAGAGGCTTGGACGATGACAAAATCTGATGAGTTGACGTTGCGAGTTTTCGAGGGAAGATCTATTGTCCAGAGGCGAGTTGGTGAAACGATGATATGTATGAGACATTCGACGACATTGACTTAGTTCAGCGAATTAAAAGAGAGCGGCTACCTTGGCTAGACCATGTCGTCCGAATGGACGAAAACACTATAACTCTGAAAGTATTCGAGGCAGTAACCGCCGGGGGAAGAAGAAGAAGACGAAGACCTCCACTCCATTGGAAGGACCTGGCTTCGCTTGAATTATCCAATTGGCCCCAAGTAGCGAAAAGAAGAATCGACTGGCGCGCTGTTTTTAACTCGGCTATAATCAGCGCTTACGCGCAGCGTCTACGCCAGTAAAAAAGAAGAATGTGCTTTCAAAAGATAATAAACATTCCCCATTAAATTTGAAGTTTCTGTGTTTTTTCATTAAAAAAGTTTGAAATCTCGAAATGGATTACTCTTTATATTAAATAGATCCACCATTCGAGTTACAGCGTGTTTCAAATCAATTGTTCGTTTAGCATAGCACTGCAATGTGTTGTTCTCAACGAGCAAATCAATTCATGTGAGCATTGAAAGCAACAAATATAATAACATGTTTGGCAATTTTCTTTTTGAGCATTTTTGTTTCAACTCGTTAATGCATTAAAATACAATAAAGGCAAAGGCAATAAAGGTAATGAGTGCAATGAAACATATTCCATATTTCTATAATACAATAAATTCGCAAGTATTGTTATTATCATATTTAATTTCAGAATAAACTTACATAGTAAACACAATTTTACTAATGAGTTATAAATATGTAATAAAGTTTGCGTTAATACTTCACTCGCTATGAATATCTGTATACCATTTTAGGACGCACAAAATATTAATAATTAAATGCGGGAGGTTTGTGTTATTTTAAACATGACATTGTTTAAAAGTGTTAATCCTTAATATAATAATAATAATGTAATATGAGTTACACTATACATATTACACACACTACACTAAAAATTTAAATATAGTTATAAGCGCATTTTAATTATAATATAATTATATGTATGTTAAAGTTTGGATTAAATTTATTTTTATGCGTACATCGACAGTAAAATTTTAAATCGAAATGATATTTTAACATTTATTTTATATTCTTATTTTATAGGAAATATTCAAAGTGTAAACACAATGACTGCGACAGACTGCAGCAGCACGACAGTGAACTGAAAACGTCGTTGTTCATCTTACTACATGTACATTTTGAGAAGCAACAACAACACAATGACCGGCATGTACACAAAACAACGCAGTTGTCCATTTTGTATGTACACAATTTCGTTGTGGCCATACTAATTCCTTTCACATGAATGAAATTTTAATATTTTGTTCAAAGTGAAATTTTTTATGCAAAAAATAAGTAAATAGGTCAATATTTTTGCTTTAAATTATCAATTTTTATTACAAATGATATAATAGACCTATAATATAGCTATTTTATGCTTTTATTTGTAAAATAACTTCAAGTTTGTTAGAGCTGTGAATAATTTTACATTTTACATATTAGTGGCATCACCACTATACCTCATCTCTCTATCTTCCATTCTACTGTCAACTCTGCTGTCGTCGTGCTGTCGTTGGCAAATATAGGATGATATTGAAGTTAGCGAGAACGACAACTGTCGGCCTGCAGTCGTGTAGTCGTGCAGCTGTCAAAATAACACTGCCCATAAGAACGTGTCTATTTTAATATTTGACAGATGTAGTTTGCAGTCTGTCGTTCTCTATGTGTTCTGCGCTTGAGAGTGCAATTACTAATTATACTCTTTCTGTTGAACCAAATGTAGTAAACTACTAGCCACGATCGTGAACAAAAGTGAACCGAAGCTACAGCAACAAGTAGAGAAAATATTTCGTGCTTGTATTACTCCCAAGTACTTATAACCCTCTGTGACTGACGTGATATTGTTCTAACAATTCTAATGACGTGGTAGATTACCAGACCATTTCTATGTCTTATATTTTCCAAGTTCCGTTTTGTAAAACTAATAAAACCATTTTTATTTATTGTTTATAAGTTTAAGATATTATTTATAAAGGTATTTTTTTAATTCAAAGCGAAAATTGGTGTTACGTGTTATTTATCGGTATGGCATGATTTTTCTGCAAAAAACATAGACCTGTATTAGAAGATCAAAAAACAACTCAAAAATAAATTTTTTTGAACAAATGTTTTTAATTTTTTATTATTTAGACTTCAATTTAACAGTTGATATCAAAAAGTAATAAATCCAGTGGTAAAAAAATTATCAAACATGTTAAGTGGCACATTAAAGCCTATAACTTAACAAACAAAAAATATTTCATGTTATAATTTATGTAGCAAAAATTTTAGATTTTGCTTCATTTGCACTTAAGTTAAACAGCCTTAAGACTTGAGATCATATGTATATATATATATGTATAAAAACTACAACTTTTCCTGGCAGGTTTCACAAAGAGGCTTGGAGCACTGGAGGCAGATTGGCTTTAAGCAATCACAACAGCAATACCTTGTTACTCTTTTTATTTTTTGGGGACAAATTGAACACAATTTTCTTCCACTTGGTGGATTAGATCGAATAATTGGTGGAGGAGGGGGTAGATCTTGGCCAAGAACCCTGGTGAGAATCATTCTTAGCTCTCTTGGCAACCTTTCATTGTACACCCGGAACTTCATATGGTCTAGCACCAATTCTCTTGCCAGATTAAGCATAAATGTTTTTCTTCTCATTTTTACATCACTGTCAGTACACATTTGATATAAGACAAAGGCATTAACACCAACCATATCTAGTACTCTTTGAAATACTGCCATAGGCCATCGACGAGTTTTTCGACTGCATGAATATATCGAACACTTTTTATCAATTTCGTCAACTCCTCCTTTTGTAGCGTTGTAATCTGCTATCATAACTGTTTTTTTTGTATCAGTGTCTATTTCTTGACAATGGTGAGAAGACGAAATCAGCAAAACAGCTTTATTTTTTTTCGGTACATATGATAATAGGGTAAATTCTTTCGTAAAACCATACATTGAACTCCCGACTTCTCTAGTTTTGCACGGTAAGAAATACCGCCTTCTTTCTTTCAACTTTATTTTTTTTTAGAGTTCCTAAGTAAGTCAATCCCTTTTTCAGCAGAGCTTCCATAAGTGGTATAGAGCTAAACCAATTGTCAGCCGTAATGTTCCGGTTTGAGTTTTCGACAACCTTCACAAGTCTTAACACAGGCTGAGTTGGTACTGCCAATTTCCTTTCCTGTTCATTTAACCCTATGCCGTCAGAATTTTTACCATGATAAATATAAGCATTGTAAATGTAGTGTGTGCGAGCATCGACTAACAACATTATTTTAATGCCATACTTTGCTGGTTTCTGAGGCATGTAAATTATAAACTTGCAGCGACCTTTAAACGGCAGTAACATTTCATCGATGCAAAGGTATGGTCCGGGTGTATATTGAAATTGACTGTTTAGAATAAATTTGTTGAAGAAATTTGAAATTGTTGCAAGTTGATCGTCTTTGAGACGCTCCGCTCTGGTAGTTGAATCGTCAAACCTAAGGCAGTTTACCAAAGAAGAAAAACGTAAATTTGACATCCCACAACGAAATATTTCACGGCCACTGCCATCGGTTGCGAATATTGTGCGAAGATCTGCGTCATTACATTTAAAAGCTGAAATGTAGTATAGTAGGCCAATGAATGCTTTCATTTCCGTTACATAAGTATCCATAAGTTCCACCTTTGTAGTATTATTAAATTTAGCTCGGTACTTACAGAGTTTTTGATTAGTATATTGTACTAAACATTCCAACATGGATTCGTCAAAAATTTTGGACCAAAGCTGTAAATATCCTTTAAAGGTAGAAGTATGCAGACGACCTGGTAGTCTAACTATGTTGTGGGCTGCTGTTCTAGATGTTTTTGGTCGCTCTCTTGCACTCCACATAAATCCTTTCTTACCTTTGTAGTAGTCGCTTGTTGGATGTTGATTCACTTCTTCACAAATATTTTTTGGCTCAGAGGTAGTCGCATTTTGTTCTTCATTGTCTTCATCATTATTTAAAAGTGCCGTTTCTGGCTGAAAATTGGGGTCATTGCATTCACCATCCATATTGCTGAACTCATGCTCACTCTCTTCCTCCAGCCACTGTAGTATTACCTCATTTCGGTTTTTAAAAGTTCCACATGAGGTTCTCTTAGAACAATGTGGCTCTTGCGATATGTTTGATTTCTCCATAATAACAAAACTATAAAATAACAATTTTACCGACGTGTTGTTTAGGAGACACTATGAAAATATAACAAAAATACTGATGTGATTGTCTCACAGACACCTACCTTAATATTGATGTGGTTGACTCGCAGACACTTTATCGCTTAAAATGGCGCGTGTGCTTACATCAAACGATCTGAACAAACTAACATAGGCATGAGTACACAATAAGAAGGTACAGAGAACGAGAGAGTAGATGTATGGAAAATAACGGTACAAAATACTCTTTTGTGCCTGTTGGTGTCTGCTAGACTACCACATCAGTCACAGAGGGTTAAATCCGAAATTAGTTTTTGCTTGTTTGTGACTTGGCTGGTATTGCTTGCGCTGAAATTTTGTCATTATTTAATTACGGATATGGAACTTGATAGCGTAAGTTATTAAATATATATTTATTTTGTTTCTTTTCTTATAATGTATTCATATTTGCAGTCATTTACTAACGACTCATCTGCAGCAAACATCACATTATGTAGTAGCTTAAGTAATAGTGCCATTAGAGCAAGAATTATTAGTGGTGAATTAAAAATTTCTAAAGCTACTGGGAAAAGCAAAGTTTGGGAGGTATTTGGAATAGTAGTAAATGAAATTAATGAACAAATTCCAAATATTGTAGCGTGAAAAACGTGTTTTAATATATTTAAGCACTGCAAAAAATGCACCTCAAACTTGTTGAAGCACAAGTGCTTTATAAAATACACATTGGCCAGTAATTACGAAAGTATCAATAAAGTATCGGGTGATTTTTTTGAGGTTAGGATTTTCATGCATTAGTATTTGACAGATCACGTGGGATTTCAGACATGGTGTCAAAGAGAAAGATGCTCAGTATACTTTGACATTTCATCATGAATAGACTTACTAACGAGCAACGCTTGCAAATCATTGAATTTTATTACCAAAATCAGTGTTCGGTTCGAAATGTGTTTCGCGCTTTACGTCCGATTTATGGTCTACATAATCGACCAAGTGAGCAAACAATTAATGCGATTGTGACCAAGTTTCGCACTCAGTTTACTTTATTGGACATTAAACCAACCACACGAATGCGTACAGTGCGTACAGAAGAGAATATTGCGTCTGTTTCTGAGAGTGTGGCTGAAGACCGTGAAATGTCGATTCGTCGCCGTTCGCAGCAATTATTTTTTCAAAGATGCTGTTGGACGCAACGTTACGGTGAATGGCGATCGCTATCGTTCGATGCTAACAAACTTTTTGTTGCCAAAAATGGAAGAACTGAACTTGGTTGACATGTGGTTTCAACAAGATGGCGCTACATGCCACACAGCTCGCGATTCTATGGCCATTTTGAGGGAACACTTCGGAGAACAATTCATCTCAAGAAATGGACCCGTAAGTTGGCCACCAAGATCATGCGATTTAACGCCTTTAGACTATTTTTGTGGGGCTACGTCAAGTCTAAAGTCTACAGAAATAAGCCAGCAACTATTCCAGCTTTGGAAGACAACATTTCCGAAGAAATTCGGACCTATTCCGGCCGAAATGCTCCCGAAGAAAAAAGTTGCCCAAAATTGGACTTTCCGAATGGACCACCTAAGACGCAGCCGCGGTCAACATTTAAATGAAATTATCTTCAAAAAGTAAATGTCATGAACCAATCTAACTTTTCCAAATAAAGAACCGATGAGATTTTGCAAATTTTATGCGTTTTTTTTTTTAAAAAAAGTTATCAAGCTCTTAAAAAATCACCCGATAGAAATAAGTGCAGAACGCAAAAAGGAAGCGTTGGAAATTATAACTGAATGGGTCATTAAAAACTGCAGGCCATACAAAATAGTTGAAGACAATGGGTTACATAAACTATTAGAATATTTTTCTCATCTTGGTGTGAAATATGGGCAGCCTATCAATGTGCAAAGTGCGTTGCCGCATCCGACTACATTACCCAGAAACATAGATAATATATACGACAAATATTTTAACGTAGTAAGAGCCGACCTTGGATATGCCAAACTATATGGATATGGATTAAAAAAATTAAAATTTATATTTCATTAACGAGTTTTCATTATCTTAATGCAGCAAAGCAAATTGAGTGTACCAATAATCAACAGCTCCATAGATATCCGCAAGTACTCCAAGCGCAGTTCACTACTTTAGCATACTTCTCACTCTATGTAATAGTAGCTGGTTTGTGTTTGCCGGCACTCTACAAGAGAACGGAGAGACAAAGAGTTTCAGTAATTGTGCTGCTGGCAAATGTCTTGTTGGGCGGTTTAAATGTATTCATGCAGCGCTTTATATCAAACATTTCTAAAGCGGTAGATCACGCGTTGCTTCGAAGATATCAAGTACACTTGTGCAGCAGTCTACTATATGTACATATGTATATACCTATATAATAGCTTGGATTTCGAACCTCTGATTTACGTTTTGCACCTTAAGGTCCTGGCCTAGATTCGTATAAGTTGTAAAAGTACAAAATTTCGGTTGCACCCGAACTTAGGCCTTCCTTACTTCTTTCAATTCTACTTAAAATTTTGTTTCCCCCGAAATAGATACACCACGGGAAAATATGGGAAAATTGCCATCTTAATGCACTGACTAGGTAGAAGTTAACTGTGAACAGCATAAATTATCTTATATGGGAAATACCTTCGTAATTTAATTATATGTGCAATACATCAACTTGAATTTAAAGCATCGAAAACACATAATATATTTTGATGGCTTATATTTTTATTTATGTCTTTACAAGATGTGGTAAATAAAAACAAAATTCCAATTATATACATATATTATTATATATAATTTTTTTTAGTAAAAAAAATTTATACTACTTTAATTCCATAGAAAATAAGTAAACGTGCAAAATAGAAGACTTCTTAAAATCCATATCCAATATTATTTTAACACGTACATAACAAAAATAACTTTAAGCAATTGAAGTTTTAAATACTAAGTTTTGCAGAGTTGTTAGCTTTTAACTGCTGAATACTATCATACTGCTTGGCATGTGCATATATCGGGTGATTTTTTAAGAGCTTGATAACTTTTTTTTTAAAAAAAACGCATAAAATTTGCAAAATCTCATCGGTTCTTTATTTGAAACGTTAGATTGGTTCATGACATTTACTTTTTGAAGATAATTTCATTTAAATGTTGACCGCGGCTGCGTCTTAGGTGGTCCATTCGGAAAGTCTAATTTTGGGCAACTTTTTTCGAGCATTTCGGCTTCGGAATAGCCCGAATTTCTTCGGAAATGTTGTCTTCCAAAGCTGGAATAGTTGCTGGCTTATTTCTGTAGACTTTAGACTTGACGTAGCCCAAAAAATATAGTCTCAAAGGCGTTAAATCGCTTCAGTCTTGGTGACCAACTTACGGGTCCATTTCTTGAGATGAATTGTTCTCCGAAGTTTTCCCTCAAAATGGCCATATGATCGCGAGCTGTGTGGCATGTAGCGCCATCTTGTTGAAACCACATGAGTCAACATTTAAATGAAATTATCTTCAAAAAGTAAATGTCATGAACCAATCTAACGTTTCAAATAAAGAACCGATGAGATTTTGCAAATTTTATGCGTTTTTTTTTTAAAAAAGTTATCAAGCTCTTAAAAAATCACCCGATACTTTAGCAGTAAGTATACCCCAAAAGTCCTCTATGGGGTTAAGATCACGACTTAAAGCTGGCCAATCCAATATTTAGATATTCCGGTACTGCAAAAATGCTTTTGTAGCGCGAGTTAATTTATTTACTCGTTAGGAATAAAATAAATATATAATTTTAAGTCAGCCAATGAGATTGGTTCTGACTGATCGTTTATTTGTATAATATTTCACCGTATACACATCTACTTCAATATTGAATATATTACACTTAAACTGTACAAGTGTTACAAGTGGTAACTTGTTACTCAGTAGTCGATAATAATAAAGTGACGTCGAGGCATTGTTCCAGTTGCTTATATGGGCTATGCTTATCGCTGCTCATACCATTGAGATGATGGTTGTTTACTAGTAAATAACTATTTGGGTTGTTATTGTTTGTTGTACTGATAGTGCGCTTCTATTGTTCTAAGATAAAGTTGTTTAGATGATTTTTCTTTAATGTTTACTGAAACATAAAGTTGTGGTTAAAAGTTAAAGTATTGTGAAAAATAGATATCCTGATCTATACTCGAGTCTTGAGTAGATGAGTCATTCTTACACGTTCTATGGTAGCGTTGTAGTTTCTCAGATATACATACAGCTTTTTAATAAATTATACATCGTTTGAGTATTACAAATATAGACGTACTTAATCCTAGGACTACACGTACTCCTATAGTTATGAACATATTCTTGATTGGGTGTTCTTCAAATGGTATTGAAAATTTATTTAATTTTTTATTGTTGCCAAATTGATATTCGTTTTCTGATTCCAATACTTCAAGAATGTGAATTCTTTCGTTTCCATTAGCTATAATATAATCTTTAATTTCTTGTTACTGGTTATGGAATACTTCTGAGTCAATAATAATTGTTTCATTAAATTGTATTAAATTCAATCCTTCAATTGATTTTTCACTTAAAATATGTTTTCCTTGTAATACGACATTACCATGTCCTAAATCTATAATAGGTGCGTTATTTTCTTGGATAACATTACAATGGGCTTCGTATCCTTCGAACATTGGTATTGTACAATTGTCATTAGGTTCTTGTTTACAAATATATTTACTTAAATTATTTTTACATTTAGATGTTAATATTATTTTATCTTCACATTTACTTACGATTTTATTCATATCCAAAATGCCTTGACGATAGGATAATGGAGTAACTTTGTATGCTGTGCATTTCTTTTCAATGACTGGATATTTATAAATTACTTACAATAACCGGTATACTCGTTTGTTCCTTTTCTAATATCATTTCAATCTCGTCCGTATTTATTGCTGCTGAATAAAAATTTCCGTTCTTCGCGAAATTAATTGTCGTAGTTAAGTCAAATAACTCCTTGAATAATTCTTGCAATATAACTTTTTATTTAATCGTCCCAATATTAAATGTTTTCATCATTATTTCAAAGTTGGAATTAATTTGCCTTTGTTTGTTATTATTTTCTATTATGTCGTTGAGTATTATTTTAATTTCAATCAGGTCGTCGTGGTCTGGGACTCCTGTGATAAATTTCAAAATCGATCCTAAGAAATCAAGAGATCGTCTTGAGCGTCTGGCTCGTCCATTATTCATTAGTTGTTTTCTGAGGATTTCTATTCTGTTGAACAATGCTGTTTCTGTTGTGTCTTCACTAGGCATCTCTCCTTTATATTCGGCGATCTCGTAGTATGGTTTAAGTATTTTGCTTCAGTTCGTCATATGGAATAGATACTTATGTTCTTGATACAAAAATGATGGGTCAGTCTCGGTTTGCACGTACTTGCGATCTTGTAAGTCGGTTATTTCCTGAGCTAAGGATGTTGCTAGGATTAATGTTAGCGTTATCTTCATCATTGTTTCTAAGGTTGTCTTTGTGTACGATCTTCCCCTCTGTTGTTAAAATTGTGTCCTCACGATTCTCTTGTACTGTTTTCTTCAAATACCATGGATTTGTTTTATTTCGTCGATTTTGTTTCACATAAACTGTTTGTCCTGTTTTATATTCCTTTTGTGTTCGTTTTTTATTGTGGTATGATAGCATATACTCCTGCTTATTTTCGATCTGCTCTTTTATTCCTTCAGTCTTGCTCCTTTCTGAAAATAATTCGATAGGTTTCCTTTTTGTGACGGAATGTATTGTCCTGTTGTATTCCTTGATTGCGTTGAATAGTTCTTCAGTCGTGGTTGATTTATTTTGTTTAATGCGAATTCTAGTAATTTCCAGAATGGTAGAATGCAGCCGCACTGTGTTGCGGTTAGTGGAAAAGTAACTTTTCTCCGATTTTTTCCGACTAAAGATCCATTTTTCCTTTAAATTTGGGTTAGGCAAGCAATATCTAAAAAGTCCCAGAGATTCCCAGTTCCAAACCACTACAGAAATGTTACATAATTTGTTTTCAACGAGCTGTGAAAAAATCAGCTGCCCATACCTGCCCTCCTGGGAGTTA
Organism: Bactrocera tryoni; assembly: GCF_016617805.1. Taxonomy (NCBI): domain Eukaryota; kingdom Metazoa; phylum Arthropoda; class Insecta; order Diptera; family Tephritidae; genus Bactrocera; species Bactrocera tryoni. Next base: position 4,407,178 of record NW_024395977.1, read on the forward strand.
TAGCGATTTTAGTATATCACTCTCAGTATTTATTCCATAGAAATAGAACGGAAATTCTCGGAATCACTTATTGAATAATTTAATCATATTGGTTTTCGGGTAACTTTCCGTCATCCCACGTCAAATTTTTATTATTTTCAGACCGGTTTCGGCTCATCGCCATCTTTTCTTTTTTGTCACTAATTCTCTTAGCTTGTGGTGGTACCTTTCTCTCTCTCTGTTGTTTTACAATTTTATTCTCTCTCTTTCGCTATCTCTTTCTCCGCCTTTGTTTTTACGTCTCGGTAGGTGAGTGAAATAATCCGTTATTGCGCGTTTATTTGTATTGTTTTTATTTTGTGGTTTCCCTTCATTTACTACATTTAATTGCTTTCTGATGCTTTTTTCATATACTGAAAGGAGAAGAAACACCTGAAATTATCAGAGGAAGCAATGAACTTATTGGTAGATGACTGATAATTTGTAATTTTTCTGTAGAATGCAATAAAATATGCCTGTGTTATAAAATAGTATCTTCAAATTTTTTTTTATTCTATATCTATTCTAGCACTCCACAAAAATGAGCATAACTCTCTTAAAACTGAAGCTATTGACTTCATACCGGTATCAAATTAAAGCTTTTATTGCCACCTTTCAAATAAGAAATGAAATAGATTTTGATTTCATATAAAATTTCAGAGTTTTTCAACAAATATTGAAAAATCATGAAAATTTGACGTTTATAATTCTTGTTCGGACCACCCTATACTTTATTTAAAAAACTAATCATAGGGTATTCATCAGAAATGAAAGAAGAATTAAAATAATTTTTTTTTGTAAATTTTTCGAACAAATTGTTTTTTTTACTTTTGTTGAAAATTTGACCCAACAATTTTTTTCGGTGAAATTTTTTTTTCACTCATTCTGTTTCGGATTTCATTCTGACCAATCTGTAGAAGTTTCTCATCGATACAATTAAAATTACAGTTTAGGCAATATGATTTCCAAACAAGTAAGGAAGGGCTAAGTTCGGGTGTCACCGAACATTTTATACTCTCGCATGGTAAAGTGATAATCGAGATTTCATTATTCGTCATTTAAATATTTTTCAAATACCGTATTTTTGTAAAGTTTTATTCCGCTATCATCATTGGTTCCTAATGTTTATACTCTCGTATTATACAGAGAAGGCATCAGATGGAATTCAAAATAGCTTTATATTAGAAGAAGGCGTGGTTGTGAACCGATTTCACCCATATTTCGTACATGTCATCAGGGTGTTAAGAAAACATTATATACAGAATTTCATTGAAATCGGTCTAGTAGTTCCTGAGATATGGTTCTTGGTCCATAAGTGGGCGGCGCCACGCTGTTTTCAATTTTTAAAAAGCCTGGATGCAGCTTCTCCTTCTGCCACTTCTTCCGTAAAATTTAGTGTTTCTGACGTTTTTTATGAGTCGGTTAACGCACTTTTAGTGATTTTCAACATAACCTTTGTATGGGAGGTGGGCGTGGTTATTATCCGATTTCTTCCATTTTTGAACTGTATATGAAATACCTTAAAAAACGGCTCTGTAGAGTTTGGTTGACATAGCTATAGTAGTTTCCGAGATATGTACAAAAAACTTAGTAGGGGGCGGGGCCACGCCCACTTTTCCAAAACAATTGGGTCCAAATATGCCCCTCCCTAATGCGATCCTCTGTGCCAAATTTCACTTTAATATCTTTATTTATGGCTTAGTTATGACACTTTATAGGTTTTCGGTTTCCGCCATTTTGTGGGCGTGGCAGTGGGTCGATTAGGCCCATCTTCGAACTTAACCTTCTTATGGAGCCAAGGAATACGTGTGCCAAGTTTCATCATGATATCTCAATTTTTACTCAAGTTACAGCTTGCACGCACGGACGGATGGACAGACGGACTTATATCTGACTCTTTTAGTTTTAGGACTTACAAACAACCGTTATGTGAACAAAACTATAATACTCTCGTTAGCAACATTGTTGCGAGAGTATAAAAATTGCGGTTTCGCAACACTGTGAGCCGTTCAACTTGAGCGGTCGATGTTGAATGGCGTTGAAATAGAGATAGATAGTTTATTACAAAATGGGAATATTTGTATGAGTACTTCCTCTAGTATTTTGTAGAATTCTCTTTTGTCGTTTAATTTTCTCATATATGCGTATTTTGAGTATATATCTATGCATGAGAGATACATTGTTCCATCGATTTCAAATATGTCCATTCGTATTTGTGTGCCTATATCTTCGCGTTTGTTTAATTATATTTTCTCTATCCTCTTCACTCGTGATGTCCCTTAATAGATTTTGACAAAAAACCTTTTTCTCTATATTAATTGAAGAGTTTATAATATCATGAAGTTCATACCAGGTTTCTAGTGTAGTGTGAAATGTGGTATGATATTAGGTTTGATATATTTTCGTTAGTGTATCTATCAAGTCTTGTAGTGTGACGTAATTAACATAAAATTTCTCGTGGTTTGCAAAAATTGTTGCTCTTTCTAATGCATTTTGTTCACATTTTTTATCACAATTTGTGTTTTAAATTGCTTCAGTGGAGCGCTGACATCTTTAATTCTGATTGACGAGGATGATTCCTGCGAGTGTATTGAGTCGTTCGTAGTTACGTTTACTTGACGGCTGAGTGCGTCGGCTACTACATTTAAATCTCCTTTAATATATTTAATTTTTGCTCCGTATGCTTCTATAAAATTTTTTCATAGTTTTAATTTTGAATTTGGGTTGTTTTCTGATATTGAAAAAATTAGGGATTGATGATCGGTGTAAATAGTAGTATTACTAGTGAGACCATACAGATAATTCCTAAGTTTCTTAAGTGCCCAAACGATTGCTAACATTTCTTTTTCGTTTGTCGAGTAATTTTGTTCAGTTCGCGTTAATGTACGTGAAATGAATGCTATAGCTATACAATACAGCTCCAATCGCATGATTACTTACATCTGTAGTCAAATCAAATCCTTTTCAAAAATCTGGTTGGAATAATTCTATTTGTTCTTTTAGTTTATTTTTTAGTGTTTCAACTGCTTTGAGTGCTTCGTCATCTAATTTTACATGTACTGAGCTACTTTTATTCTTTGAAATATTACCATTCTCTCCTCGTAGGTAGAGTGTTAATGGTTTCGTTATGGATGCAAATCCTTTTATAAATTTTCTATAATATGAGGTCATTCCCAAGAAAGATCTTAAGTCTTTCAAATTTGTAGGGGTTTTGTACCTATCTATAGCTTCTATTTTTCCTGGATCTACTGTAATTCTACCGTTTTTAATTATATGTCCTAAAAATTCTGTCTGTCTTTGGAAAAATTTTTACTTTTCATCCGAGATTTTCATGTTGGCTACGTGTAAAGTATGTATTATATTGGTGATATCTTTCATATGTTGTTCAGGGTTAGCTGAATATATTAGGACATCATCTATATACACGTATGCGCATACTCGTTTGAAAGATCGACGGTGCGTTTTTCAGTCCAAATGGTAGTCGTAGAAATTCATATTTGGCATTATTTATTGAAAATGCTGTTTTTTCCCTGTATTTTAATTTGAGGAAATTCTGATTCCAAATCTAACGTCGTGAAGTACTGTGCTTCTCCTAAGTTTTGGAGCATCGTGGTGATGTCCGGAATGGGATATCTATCAGCGATTGTTTGCGCATTTAACTTCTGGAAGTCAATAACCATGCGTCCTTTTGGGTTGCCTTGCTCGTCATTCCCTGTTTTTAGAAACTGTCCATATGGGTGAATTGTACGGGCTTTTGATTGGCTGTATTATTTCATTATAAAATAATTTTTTTATCTCAGTTTCTACAAATGCTCTATCCGCTTGGGGGTGTGGATGCTGTCTGACCCAAATAGGATTATTTGTTTCTGTTCTGCTTTCTGCCTCTACTTTAGTTACGTAGGTTAATGTTTTACTCTGCTCATTTCCTTTCATTAATTCATTTATTTCTTTTTTATACATTTCTTCTCCTATCATATAATTATATATTATCCTTGTTAATTTATTCTTTTTCACAATTAATACATTTCTTTCTGTATCTATCATTGCTTTCATTTGCTTTAAACCTTTAATTTCTATCAAGAAATCGAAATCTTGTAAGGTATCGAGTTCTTAAAATTCCATACTGAAACCTATTATATTCACTTTCTTTTTATATTTAACTAGCTGACCCCGCAGCCGTTGTCCTGCGTGAAATTATGTGTTTTGAAATGAAAAAAAGTTGAAATTATATTGTGTCGAATATGATTTATTTTCGATTTTTCTACATTTTTTTTAATGTAGCGCAACTTAATAAACATAATTTTTTGATTTCTGTTCTGGTGCGTAAATATACAGAGAAGATGGGTTTCCAACTCGTCAACACGCCACGTATATCTGGCCGTGTGAAAAACATAGCATTTCCCGATTTCCTTGTGTCCTGTTGATTGTCAACGCAAAGACAATTTTCCCTGGAAATTGAATACGCATGAAGATTGTGAAACGTAATAATGACAGATCCAACTGTGAAACGCAATTTGGAAATTCCACTGGATAAATTACGGTTTCGTCTTCCTTGTCAAGACGATCGATCGATTTATATGAGCGCAAACCTCCCAGAATTTGACTTTGAATCTTCCAGTTTAAGTCATTAACATCGGTATTTTTGGCAGCTAAAATTGCGCGTGCACTCAAGCAATTGCAGTTCCGATAATTTGACCAATGTTTGGATAAACATTCGTGATGAGTTCATCTTCCGTTAAAGTGAATTGACAAAAGGAAAAACTGGAAGTATCAACCGAAATTTGCCCATTTCCAATTCTAAGCGAATACAATGTAAAATGTCGTCGTCAATGTCATTTTTTCGTATCCCATAATTAACGCGAATTTGAAGGCTGATATGTCGAAATGATCTTCGCGAAAAGTATGCGAACTTCAATGGCATGCGAAGTAACTATCGCATTGTCGTTCGTCTGTTTCCAGTGATTAGCATGTTCCAGCAAGCGCAACTGCTGGCATGCTTCTCAAAAAGTTGCACACACTGTACCATTCAGAATACGCAATGACTTAAATGAAGTTGAACCGCGAGACGCACAACAGTCGACAAACTTTCATGAATTGCAAAAGTAAATATCCTACAAAGCGCCTCATTGCAGTTCACACCCATTCGATACTGCTGATCTCATATCGTTTAAGGCCAATAACCGCTATGTTGCTTTCTTTGGAGACGTACTTGCAAACGTATTTGATCGATTTCACCAATATGTAATATTGACATGAGTTTTGAATGTGAATTATACGAAAGTGGCGAATATGGTACGATCCATGTGTTTTCAGTTTCGATGTGTTGTTAACGTCGATATTCACGCCTCTAAATGCTTAATGTTCTGCCATTGTCGTCTGGTGAGCGACGACATGAGTAGTGTTTCGTGCATTAATTGTCAAACATACAAACCTAAGTGGGATTGTAAGGCTTGCAAGGTCCATGAACCATATTGGTTTTCACCACTTCGTATAATTCTGGATCTATCTCTGAATCATGAATTTCCGCTGAAGTGATTTCATCAATTTGATCTGGTGTAGTCACCATCCGCATCCAAAGAAGAATGTGTGCGTGCGGCAAACCTCTTTTTTGATACTCAACAGAATACATTCAGCATCTAACAGCACCGTATATACCATAGGTTGCTTCAAGATAAAGATCATCAAACATCGCAGCTATTGTTTAATAAGTCGTGCTGTGATATCGTTAGCGATCCATAATTCCGCACGTATGTCATCACATTTTGGGAGTACTTCTTGCCTTTTCTTGGGCTGCCATACGTTGATGGCAAAAAGAACGGCGACCAATGTTAGCGCGACCTCTTAGTGGCTTTGTAACAAATTTCAATATGCAATTGTTCACATTGTGTGAAACACACATAAAGTTTTCACTGAATAATTTTAAATAATTTTTCCTTTGGATAGCCGGAATAAAAAAGCAAGCGATCAAAATTGAAACATTTCAAATAATTTACAAATCGAAATATTGAAAAACAAAACAAACAAAAATTGAAAAAAATGTGTATGAAAAATGTTACTTTTTGGAATTGTCCAATTTTCCGACTTCTCCTCAATAAAAGTATAAGGTATTCGGTTTCTAAACCTGTCCCGATTCACAACGAACAACCTTTCAATTTCAAGATTGGTTCAACCGTTCTCTTAGTTTTACTAACAACCAAACATTTATTTTTATTGTAACGTTTGTATGGGGAAAAGAAAAGGGCTGTTTTTAGGGGTTTTCCGGTAATTATTCGAATTTTTCTCGCCGTAAAAATCATTTTTGAACTTCAGCGAACATTTAAGAAAAAGAATTGGCCAAATTGGTCCAGGCGTTATTGAGTTATGAGCGTACATACATACATTCTGACGATTCGTTTTTATTTATATAGATTAATGATTTACCGTGTAAAGTAGCGACTTGTTTCTTACTTTCTACTTCTATCCTTTTTGCGTTAGGGAATTTTGGATTTACATAATTTTCTTCTGCACCACTATCAATTAAAATATACACTGAGTTTTACCTTCTTCTGTGGTCCTTACAAGCGTTGGTAACCTATGCCTTAGAATAAAAAATATTCTTCCTGTTCATATTCCGTATTTGATTGTTGATCGTGTATAATTTGGTTGATCCGTTGATTCTCCGGTTGTATATTAGCATGACTTGTATTATCTCGTTCTCGTTTTTATCCCAATGCTCCTGCTACTTTCTTAAATGGATTTTGATAATTCTGTCGAGGCTGCTGATTTCGTGGTGGTTGTTGCTGATTCTTGTTGTAACCTTGTCTCGTTGGTCTACGGATATCCATCGGTTCAACTGGGGTTTGTTGTCGACAAGAATAATTATTCTGATGTCGATTGCTGAAATTATGATTCTGATGATGGTTGTATCGTGGAATGTACTCGAGGTTCTGGTGGCGTGAATCATGTTGCATTGTACGGGCGATACTGTAGGCATCTGCTAATGTTGTGCAGGTTCGTGCATAGATGGCATTCTTGATAGCTACACTTCTCAGTCCAGTGACGAATGTTCTGATTGCTTTAGCTTGGATTTCTTGTGCCAATACTTGGACTATTCGTTCTTCCTTGTGTCTCATCTCAATCTTGCATAGCACTACATTCAATGCTTGGTTCCGATTGTCATAATATACATGCAGTGGCAGTTCTTTTTGTTGTATTTTCGTCATATCTTCCTCCAGAACGTATATTGGTCGTTTGTCGGCATAGGAATCGTCTAGCCTATCGATTATGTCTTGGAAGTTTCTCTTTAGATTGTGGTTGATCAGGATCTGTGCTGCTTTGCCAGTAATTTTTCCTCTGATCATTATTAATGCTTGGGCATAAGTACTATATATACTGAAATACTTGAGTCGAATAAATGTCCCGTCGAAAGACTAAGGACAACGCTAAGATCCGTTTTTTAATAAATTAAATACAAATGTTTAAAATGTTTTATTATTTATTATTTATTAAAATTGTACGCGACGAAAGAAAGGTTTCGTGTGCGTCAATTGGATTTCAGCTTAAGACTAATTTACAAAGAGAATGAAAATCTTGGTTTTGGCTATTGGCTATTGTTTACATTAAAATGAGTGTGCAGTTGGTCGCTTGATTCATTGGATGAGAACTTATAGATTATTTGGTTTGTATAAGCGAAGACGCTTAAGGCGTGATCGTCACTGAATATCGGTCATTTGTTTACATTAAATTCTCTGAACAGCAAAAATGATGCGCAGCTCTTGTTATTTGTTTACTTGACTTTAATGGATGGGTGTGAGAACGAATGTGTCACCAAAATACTGATGCTGTAGTAATTGGATATTAGTAGATGGATGTGAGGGTGAATATGTATGTCACTATATATTATGTCCTTCGAATTGTCGTATGTCTTCCATTAATGAGGTTGCTACTTTCCTCCAGTTCCTGTATTCGTTGTAATCACCATTAAATTGTGTTATTGATTTAAACATATTCAGATCCACTTCTACTGGTTTGGTGTAAGAACATATTTGTTCTGTTCATTGTGGAATGGTTGCACTTCTTCCTAATTTTAGTTCGGATAACTGTCGTTGCAGATCGGCGACTGCGTTGGTTAATGCAATTAAATTTGGTTGTTCAGTCATCTTGCTGATTTATTTGTTGATTTATTTTACTAAAGATCGGTCTCCAGTTGTATTCTTGGAGCGCTGCTTCATATGGTATTCTTTCTATAAAAGCGTGTTGTTTGCCAGGGATGGTATATTGATCCTTTACTTTCAATTTGTTATCGTATTAGGGGTTTTATGTGAATCCCTTTTGATTGACGTTGTGTGGGATGCTGCACTGGTAAACTTCTTGGATGGTTTAAATTAATCCTTTTTTTGTTTCCAGGGACTAAGTAGGTTCTTCCCTTTCAGGCAAACTGACTAAGGATATTGTTGATGATCTTTTTTTGTTGCTGCCCCACGTTGGGCGCCAGTTAATTTATTTACTCGTTAGGAATAAAATAAATATATAATTTTAAGTCAGCCAATGAGATTGAATCTGACTGATCCTTTATTTGTATAATATTTCACCGTATACACATGTATTTCAATATTGAATATATTACACTTAAACTGTACAAGTGTTACAAGTAGTAACTTGTTACTCGGTAGTCGATAATAATAAAGTGACGTCGAGGCTATTGTTCCAGTTGCTTATATAGGCTATGCTCATCGCTGCTCATACTATTGAGACGCTGGTTGTTTACTAGTAAATAACTATTTGGGTTGTTATTGTTTGTTGTACTGATAGTGCGTATCTATTGTTCTAAGATAAGTTGTTGATGAGTTTTCTTTAATGTTTACTGAAACATAAAGTTGTGGTTAAAGGTTAAAGTATTAACTCGCGAGACACTTGATTGTTTTGCTGAAAACTCTCAGCAAAAGGAATGAGCTCGCTATCTTGTAGATAAATGTATACTTCGGAATTCACTTTAGTCGGTAAAAATACATATGAGATTTGCCTTTAGAGCTAAAGGCAGCCCATACCATTAAAGATCCCCCCACTATGGTTTCGCTTATAGCAACTCTCTTGGAAGTCGTGTATCTCGCTAGTATTTGTGATGACCATCTGGACCATTCAATTTAAACTTTTTTTCGTCACTTAAAATTCCGTTTTCAATCTCCTCCTCCCAAACCCGCTATTTATAGCAAAACAAAATACGAACATTTTGATTACGTGGCTGAGCTAGTTTTGATTCAAACTTAAGGCCTATTTTATGCTTCATAATTTGCAGCGGCTACGCTGGCTAGGTCATGTTGTCCGGATGGACGAAAACACTCCAGCTCTGAAAGTATTCGACGCAGTACCCGCCGGGGGAAGCAAAGGAAGAGAAAGACATCCACTCCGTTGGAAGGACCAGGTAAAGAAGGACCTGGCTACGCTTGGAATATCCAATTGGCCCCTCGTAGCGAAAAGAAGAAACGACTGGCGCGCTGTTGTTAACTCGGCTATAATCGCGTAAGCGGTGTCTGCGCCAATTAAGAAGAAGAAGAATTTGCTGAACACGCTGTTTAGTGATTGGGGGGCCTAATTCTACGTTTATCTGCCTGCAACTTAGGCCTTCGCTAATTGCTAAGGGATGAATGTGTTTCAACTGCTAGTAACCGACCAGTACGCTTTATGATTTTGAGGATTTTTCAAATAATTTGAAGCTGTATTACGCTTGCGGCTCACTAACGCAGCAATTCGTCCAATATTTTTGCGAAGCATGCATATACATATGTATAACTATTCCAAAATTATAAATTATGTTTCTACGCACTAAATTTAATACATATGACTTACTTATTTTCCAATTTAGTTAAAAAACAAACAGTGTATGTTGTCTCTTCAACTGACAGAGCACAAATAGATGGATTTGCACATTTAATTATTTTCTATGAACAACACAAATCGCAATGACATTTTCAATTAACGGTAATAGATACAGATGAAACGAATGAAAGAATGTTAAACCTTATATACAAACAAAATATGTGAACCACGAATACTGCATTCTGGAAAAAAAATTACCATTATTAATTTACGAGATAGATTAGAAAAAGATTTGCACCTGTAATTCTTTTACGAAGGTATGATTTGCTGTATTTTCAAATGCAAGATATAACAACTAAAAATTTTTAAGACTTAATTACGCCTTAATAATTCTAAAAAAATTAATGCTTTTATTGATAGAGAGCAGATTAAGAAGAATCGCTTAATTCATTTGTAGAAAATTATTACCCTTGAAGAAATAATTATCTAATGAGCATTAAAATACATACCTGGAACTTTGTCGCTCAACATATTTAAACAAAGTCTAGTTGAGTTGTTTAGACATCGATCTAATATATTGACAGTTGTTGGAAAATAGCCTAAATCAGCAATTGCTTTTACAAATGATATGAAAGATTTCCTTTTAAGACGTTCTTTTGAGCCTGCGGAATACGGATATTCCTGTAAAAATAAGTGTTGACCATCGAAAGCGTGGCACGCTAACTTTTCTTTTTTAGGAGAAATTTGGCTTGAGTCCAGAATATTTCCACTAATTTTATCTGATACGTTTCGCTGAAATGCATTCATGTCATCCTGCGGTATGAGTAATCGCTGCTTTTGTGTAAGAAGAGATTTTTCCAACTGAATTATGTCCACATGGGATGAGAACAAAATCGAGAGATTCGCGTTGACAAAGGTTTCTGATAAGCTGCTCAGCCTATTAAAAACAAAATAAAATATATATATTTTTTGTAAAATGAAAATGGCATACAAATCAGGACCTTTAAGAAGAGTATTCGTGTAGAGTACACGATTGTAAGAATGTGTAGAAACATGAAACTACGGCTTTATACCTTGACATAATCTCTATATGGAATATGTTGCGGCGTTCCAACATTTTTACACTGATTCCACGCTTTCACAATAGACGTTTGTTTTAATCCTGGCCTCCTCATTTGAGCGGAATACTTTTTCATCGAGCCACATTTTGAGAGAGGCTAGTCATAAAGTAATTCCTTCAATTTATTTATTACAAGCGTAAGTATTTATAAAAAAACATTCACGTAACAACTTATTTCATTTTGTGTTCACTGAACGAAATTATAGAAGTTTTGGCCATGTTTTCGAGATTTCTGAATTGTTTTACTAATCAGGAAACAATTTTTTTTTCAAAACACGAATATATTTTTTTCCCATATTATAGTTATAGGTACGTAGGTTGCCTTTTTTCAGAATTGGAAAACGAAGACAAATTGTAATCACCTAAAATCTATATATTGCAGGCATTTGAGCCAATTGTTGAAGCAACTCTAATTGAAGTATCTCTAAAACATGCCTTTTGAACTCATCAACCGTCTCTTCAGATGTCAAAACCTCATATCTTATTTATCTTTTCAGTCAACTTTTGTGAGCTAGCATTGTCGTGATGAAGAGTTATCCATCTCCTGTGGTTGATTTTTCTAATTTCTTGAAAGGCAACTGGCACGCAAATGCTTGTATCTTCTTCTTCTTAACTGGCGTAGACACCGCTTACGCGATTATAGCCGAGTTAACAATAGCGCGCCAGTCGTTTTTTTTCTTTTCGCTACGTGGCGCCAATTGGGTATTCCAAGCGTAACTAGGTCCTTCTCCACCTGGTCCTTCCCACGCAGTGGAGGTCTTCCTTTTCCTCTGCTTCCCCCGGCGGGTACTGCGTCGAATAATGTCAGAGCTGGAGTGTTTTCGTCCATCCGGACAACATGACCTAGCCAGCGTAGCCGCTGTCTTTTAATTCGCTGAACTATGTCAATGTCGTCATATATCTCAAAAAGCTCATCGTTCCATCTAATGCGATATTCGCCGTGGCCAACGCGCAAAGGGCCGTAAGTCTTTCGCAGGAAACTCGCAATGTCAACTCATCAGTTGATGTCATCGCCCAAGCCTCTGCACCATATAGCAGGACGGGAATTATGAGTGACTTATAGGGTTTGGTTTTTGTTCGTCGAGAGAGGACTTTGCTTCTCAATTGCCTACTCAGTCTGAAGTAGCACCTGTTGGCAAGAGTTTTCCTGCGTTGGATTTCCAGGCTGACATTGTTGGTGGTGTTTATACTGGTTCGCAAATATAAGAAACTATCTATAACTTCAAAGTTATGACTGTCAACAGTGACGAGAGTGCCAAGTCGCGAGTGCTTTGCTTATATACATATGTATATCATATTTGTATTTTTATAAAATAGTAACGTCGCCAGTGGATGGAAATCGACCAATAGAAAATACAATTTATTAAGAATTGAACTTGAAAAAAAGTTTGAAAAAATTATCTGTCACATTTCTGTAAATTAACCTAAAAATTTCTAAAACAAAATTAATAATATCAGTGTTTATTTCAATGTGCGCTAAAAATTTATCGTAGCAGAATTAAGGGATGCATGTGATATTGATATCATTGGCATCAACTTCCGCGCCGTTAGTTCTGCTTGCTACAGACAAATGGGTCCTGTAGTGAACGAGGGGAAGACAAAATATCTCTAGTCATCAAAAAAATAGTCGTCGCACTCACGACTACGCTCCAACGCAGAATAACTCTTGCCAAAAGGTGCTCAACAGCATAAGTCTGGTGATTAAGTTTCGGCCGGAACAAGGCATTTCTAATTTCTTCGGTTTCCCCAAAAATAGAAGAACAAGATTTAACCAATTTTTGATACACAAAACCAATATTATCAAGAAAGGATTCTCTCGGAATTTCTATTGCATATCTCCCGCATTGACCGATATTTTATGTCAAAAGTCAACTAAAGATACTGGGGCCCCCATATTCGATACCTAGAGGCTTGGACAGTTTTGTTTGGATTTGGGCAATTTTTGATGATAAAGCGGCATACCTTTAAGAATTATAGGGTGCGAAATTTTATTCCGTTATTGTAATTAGTTCTTAATTTGTGTACTGTAAGATGAAAGAATCTAATTGAATTTAAAATTGTGTTAGATGGGAAGTAGGAGCGGTTGTAGACCAATTTCGCCCATTTTCGTACTGTAACATGGGAATATAAGAACATACAGTGTGAAAAGTTTAGTCGAAATCGGTCGGATGGGGCCTAAGATGTGATTTCACCCAAAAGTGGGTGGTGCCACGTACATTGTCCAATTTTCACAGCGGCTCCCATAAAGCATTCTCACACCATTACGCAGATAAATTTTAAAGTCTCTGGCGCAATTTGTTATTGATTTATTGCGCTTTTAGTAGTTTTGAACAATACCGTTATATGGGAAGTGAGCGGGGTAGGAGTTATTATAATATTTGCGCTCAACAAATTTGGTTATTGTAGCTTTAGTAATTTACGAGATATTTTCTTTTGCAATATCTTTTTTTATTTATTTAATCTGCTTTTTGTTTTAAAAGCCTAAAATAAGTTATAAAATCTTAAATCTATTTAAAAACTAGACACGCTCAACCAAGTGATTGAGCTGTTTTGGTGATACATTGCTCCTTAGGACGCGGGCATATCTTTTCTTTTAAGGCGTGTTTGATCGCAGGAATGTACCAAAGCATTAGCCTGCTGTCTTCTACTTCCTTCTTTACCATAGAAATACCAAGGTCTTTATGGATATTTTCATCACGCATGTACCATGGTGAACACGTGATTGATCTAAGCATTTTTGATTGGAACCTTTGTATTATATCAATATTACTTGCACAGGTCGTACCCCACAGTTGAATGCAATACATCCAAATTGGCTTTATGGCCGCATTATATAAAAGCACTTTGTTGTCTAGGCTAAGTTTGGAGTTTTTATTTAATAGCCAATTTAAATTTGCAGCTCTTATCTTCATGCAAGTAATTTTACTAGATATATGTTTTCTCCACGTATGTAAGTCTTCTATCTAGGTGAATACCAAGATAAGTTACTTCATTCGATTGGGGTACTAAAGTATTGTTCATTTTTACTGCCGGACACATTTTTGGTCTTAACGAAAACGTAACATGCTTACAATTTTGTTCATTCACATTTATACGCCAGTTGGCTAGCCATTCTTCGACCTCCCTTAAGTGCTCGGCTAATATTCTTGATGCTATGATGTGGCATTTGTTACGGCTCACTAAAGCTGTGTCATCCGAAAAAGTTGAAGTTAATACATTGTTAGCTGTTGAAAGATCTGCTGTATATATGATGTATAGTGTTGGGCCTAAAACACTGCCCTGGGGTACACCAGCATTTATCTATCGTTCGTTAGATATGAATTCCCCCACTTTTACCATAAATTTTCTATTTCTTAAATGAGACTCCAATGTTTTATACAATTCTAAAGGTAGAATATTTTTAATCTTATATAAAAGGCCCTCATGCCACACCTTATCAAACGCCTGAGCCAAGTCTAGAAATATAGCTGAACAGTACTCCCTGTGCTCAAATGCTTTTGGTTATTCGTTAGTAATTCTATTTACTTGCTCTATCGTGCTATGTTTTTCACGAAACTCGAATTGGTGCGTTGGTATTATATTATTTTCGTGGAGGAAACGAGATATCTTCGAGTTATTAGGATAGGATCCGAGATTAAGAATTGCATTGAGAGCAATGAGAGCACTTTTGCGGCAATATTTGGTAACTCAATTAGCATTTTTGGGGTAATATTATAAGGTCGTGGTGACTTTTTTGGGTTAAGTTCTTTTATTATTCTAGGAACTTCAGAAGTAGAAGTTCTAATAGACACAAGCGACTCGTTTGCGGTATTCGGCAAGGTTGGCAACTTAAGGTTGTTCTTTGGGAAATTTGGTTGAAATACCTTTTCTAGGTCATTTCCAAAGCAATTTGCCTTATCCTCATCACTACGTGCCCAATTACCATTCATCTGTCTTAGAGGCATGATGGAATCTACTGGTGGCTTGAAAGACTTTTGGGCTTTCCAAAGAGAATTTTGCTTGCTAGAATTTGGACACAGTTTCTTTATATAATTTTCAGTGTTACGTTCTTCCTCACATTTAAGCGCTTTTTTTAATTTTCGTACAGCAGATTTCAGTTGAAGCAGAGTTGAAGGGGAGCGATTTAACTGTCATTCACGCCTAGCTCGCCTTTTCTCATTTGCAAGTTTCTCTACTTCATTATGAGTGATCTTTCTAAATCCAACTGGTTTATTGTTTCTTTTTGGTGTTGCCAATACAGCTGTATTAGTTATTACGTCATTAAATTCTCTTATATTTTCATCAATGTCTCTTCCTGTATTTATTTTGCAATCAATATTGATGTGGCTGCTGATATACTTTCTATACTTCAAACAGTTAGTTTTATGTGATGTTAGAGGAACTTTTGGCTCAAATTTCATGGGCGGTTCGTATAACTTTATTAGTACAGGAGAATGATCAGATGATAAGTCTAGAGATTCTAGAGCATAGTGGTTTAAACGATTTCTAATCAACACTGCCGTGCCACCATGCGCTTTTCCATCTGGATGATTTGCAACATATGTATAGTCTTATTCCCGGTATATTGAAATTATTTTTATTTGTTAAATGAGCCTTTTATATAAGCATTACATCTATATTTTTTTTGAGACATAAATCTAAGAATCTCTAATTTATGTTGGTTAACACCGTTAACATTCCATATACAGATATTTAGTATGCTAATTTTTTTCTTAATAAATTTTGCAGCATTTGATTTTGTGATTTTATTAAATCTTGGATCATGTTTTGCATGCTAGACATAAATTGTGTCATACACTGTGTAAGATTTATAATCATAGTTTCAATACCTCCATTTGGAGGATTTTGCGGCAGTTGCATTTGTACAGTGTTGCCTTTCACCACATTTGCATAGCTTCCCAGCATATTATTATTGATAGAAGTAATAGGATTTGAACTTTTCTCTGAGGTTGCTATAATTTCATTACGGGGTGTTTGTAACATTTGGTTACGACGTGCTTGAATGCCCTGTGACAACTTCGATTTCAAATCTTTATATACAAGACAACCCCTGTAGTTAGCAGTGTGATTTCCTCCATAATTGCTGCATTTTTTATTTAATTCTTCATTCACAAACACTGCGTAGAGTGCAATATGATTTTGTATGCCCATATTCTTGGCAGTTAGTACTTTGAACCGGACCGTTTCTTTTATGTGGTTCTTCAACAGTTACTCTACGATGCAGCAAATATTTCAAATTATGTATACATATATAGGATGGGTCTCATTTTTTTTTTAAAGCCATTACATGGAAATTGTTAGTACCAACAATTTCACTTAATTTCGCAACAAGATTATTACTGCTACGTTCGCGCAAATAAATTGGAGGTGGTTTGACATTAACGACTGTGTGTTACCCTTCGCATCGTCGTCTGAACCATTGCTTAGTATGGCAAATCGGTTGCCATTTAAAACTTCCGTTTTATTTTTATTTGGTGTGCCGCCTTGAAACTTTTTAGGATTGACCGCTGACTTTGAAGGACTTAATTTCCTTTTTATATTAACGTAGCGGTCAATGCCAGTTTGTACAGACGGGCCTTTTTTATTGGTACACTCTCACTCTTCGTTGCCTGCGCGCTTGCTGGTACCTGCAGACTGGTTGCTGTCAGGGTATTTGTTTTTGCCCGATTGTTGTTTTCGACTGCTTCTGCTGACTGCGTTCTTTGCTTCGATTTCTTTTCATAAGATCGCCGCGATGACCCATCATCGCAGTTACACTTTTTATTGCCGGTAGTTGTTTTTGTTGTTGGGTCGACAAAGCTGAAGTAGGCATTTAAAGCCTTGCTGGTGAGGCTGCGAAGCACTCATTATTATTTGCTTTATTTTTTTTTTTTTTATACACTTTTGTTAGCTTCACTTCACTTATGTTTGTTTGTAACTTTTTTGGTGGTACTGAAGCCTAGAATATATGAGCAACACTGTACGAAGGCGATAGTAAGTTTAAGCAGCTCACCAAAAAGATGCGCTTAAAAGTATGCAACATCTATACAAAACTAGTTTTGGTGACATTTGAATAGCATACTGAGTTGGGTGTCGACCGTTCATAAGATTCAAGGTCGTATATTAATAAATATGCGTTCTCTGGTTGTACAGTAGATCATGCAGTAATTTATCTGTGCTCTCGACTGTTTGCTGCTGGACAAGCTTATGTAGCACTTAGTCGTTGTAGATCTTTGGACGGTATTCGAATTGAAGAACTAGACTAATCAAAGTTGACAGGTAAAACCCCATGTAACAGTGAAGCTTTATAAGAAATGATTCGATTAAGAAGTAATAGTTCGTAATGTCGTCAATAGAACTTGGTCGCAAATAATATAACAATTAGTAAATGAAAGGTTACGAGTAGATATTAAATGCTACCTAATTTTCGATTTACTTAACCAATACTACATGTCATAGTTCATATTTTAACACATTTGGAGTTTCTCACATCAAACTAAAAAATTAAATATAAATACAGTTAAAAAAAACTAAAAAACACGCTTTTAAAACAAATCAAACTAAACAGTGAAAAATAATTCTTTGTATAAACTAACAATAATAATGAAGGAAAAATTCCTACATTATTGTCAGAAAAGCGTGCGGTGCTTGGTGACATATTTTTCATATATCGAGCATTCCACGCTATTTTCACAGACCGTGCAAGCTGTAACTTGAGTAAAAATTGAGATATGATGATGAAACTTGGTACACGTATTTCTCGGCTCCATGAGAAGGTTAAGTTCGTTGTATTTTTGTTTGTATTTTTATACTCTCGCAACAAAGTTGCTAAGGAGAGTATTATAGTTTTGTTCACATAACGGTTGTTTGTAAGTCCTAAAACTAAAAGAGTCAGATATAGAGTTATATATACCAAAGTGATCAGGGTGACGAGTAGAGTTGAAATCCGGTTGTCTGTCCACCCGTCTGTCCGTCCGTCCGTCCGTACAAGCTGTAACTTGAGTAAAAATTGAGATATCATGATGAAACTTGGTACACGTATTTCTTGGTTCCATAAGAAGGTCAAGTTCGAAGATGGGCAAAATCGGCCCACTGCCACGCCCACAATATGGCGAAAACTGAAAACCTATAAGGTGACATAACTAAGCCATAAATAAAGATATTAAAGTGAAATTTGACACAAGGGATCGCATTAGGGAGGGGCATATTTGGACGTAATTGTTTTGGAAAAGTGGGCGTGGTCCCGCCCCCTACTAAGCTTTTTGTACGTATCTCGGAAACTACTATAGCTATGTCAACCAAACTCTACAGAGTCGTTTTCTTCAGGCATTTCCATATACAGTTCAAAAATGGAAGAAATCGGATAATAACCACGCCCACCTCCCATACAAAGGTTATGTTGAAAATCACTAAAAGTGCGTTAACGGACTAACAAAAAACGTCAGAAACACTAAATTTTACGGAAGAAATTGCAGAAGGAAGCTGCACCCAGCCTTTTTTAAAAAATTGAAAATGGGCGCGGCGACGCCCACTTATGGACTAAAAACCATATCTCAGGAACTACTAGACCGATTTCAATGAAATTCGGTATGTAATATTTTCTTAACACCCTGATGAGATGTACGAAATATAGGTGAAATCGGTTCACAACCACGCCTTCTTCCAATATAACGCTATTTTGAATTCCATCTGATGCCTTCTCTGTATAATATATAGTACATTAGGAACCAATGATGATAGCGAAATAAAACTTTACAAAAATACGGTATTTGAAAAATATGTAACTGACGTATAATGAAATCTAGATTATCACTTTATCATGCGAGAGTATAAAATGTTCGGTGACACCCGAACTTAGCCCTTCCTTACTTGTTTTCTGTTTTTATTTCTTGCATTTTTGAACTGTATATGGGAATGCCTGAAGGAAACGACTCTGTAGAGTTTTGTTGACATATGTAGCTATAGTAGTTTCCGATATATGTACAAAAAACTTAGTGGGGCGGGGCCACGCCCACTTTTCCAAAAAAATTACGTCCAAATATGCCCCTCTTTATTGTGATACTTTGTGCCAAATTTCACTTTAATATCTTTATTTATGGCTTAGTTATGATACTTTATAGGTTTTCGGTTTTCGCCATTTTGTGGGCGTGGCAGTGGGCCGATTTTACCCATCTTCGAACTTGACCTTCTTATGGAACCAAGAAATACGTGTACCAAGTTTCATCATGATATCTCAATTTTTACTCAAGTTACAGCTTGTACGGACGGACGGACGGACAGACGGGTGGACAGACAACCGGATTTCAACTCTACTCGTCACCCTGATCACTTTGGTATATATAACTCTATATCTGACTCTTTTAGTTTTAGGACTTACAAACAACCGTTATGTGAACAAAACTATAATACTCTCTTTAGCAACATTGTTGCGAGAGTATAAAAAGATATCCCACAATATCAGTTGAAATATTTATTGGATTTAAATTAATCATCCTAACAATTTACATTACACCACACCAAAACTTTAATATCAAAGAACTACGCGGTATAATCGGACCTATCCAAACATCCGTACTTATACTTGGCCATTTCAATGGCTGTAGTTCTCTTTGGGATTCCACATGTACTATCCAAAGAGATAAGATCATAGAAGACCTTAATATTAGCAGAAAACTCGATAATTTTAAACGACGGTCCTTCTATGCATTTTTCTACACATAATTTGTTCACGAATGTAGACCTGGCCATTTGTTCTTCTGCTATCGCCCCCAAAGTTTCCAGCCAAACATCAACTGATCTATATAACAGCGATCACTTCCCCATTATAACTCACTTACCAACCCCTTTATACAGAAAAGGGTCAGCGAAGCTAAAATTTCTGTTGGACAAGGCAAATTGGTCCAAATTTCAATAAATCTGCAAAAATTATTCTGTTGCAAATCCCATTGACGATAAAATAAATAAAGAAACAGCTACGATTAACAAAATAATCAAAACCTCTGATTCAATGTTCAAAAATCATGCGCCTTATTGGTCTACCGAATTATCTAAACTTAGAGAAGAAAAACAATCACTGTGGTTAATTTACAAAAGAACTCACTGTATTTATAATCTAATAGAATACAAAATAAGTCAATGCAGTGTTTCGCAAAAATGTTAAAGAACCTAAATGGGCTTGCGTACAAAAACTTGCGGTACCTATTCCTAAATCCAATAACGTGTCTACTGAAGTACTCCTCACTCCTCTGTTGCATGGGTAAACTATTAGAAAAAAACATATCGAAACGTGTCTCTTGGTTCGCATTAAATGATAACTTTCTCAGCCGAAACCAAGTGGCATTTAAGGTAAAGCAAGGCATGATTTCGCTAAACTTGCTTTATCGAAAAGAAACCACATATTCGCTCTCAGTTTAAGGACTGCGTCGAATAAAATTGTCCGTTACATTTTTTTAGTGTAATTAAAAATTTTAAATAAACAAATTTTTATCTTAGTAGTTCTGAAATAAATACCAAAAAATATTATGCATCCGTTGGAGTCAATAAAAATTTATTTAACGCGAAAATGGCAAGCGAAGTGGAAGTGCCACATGATCGGGAGAAGGCGAAGAACATTGTTACCATTCTCAAGAAAGACAAAAGCATTTCGGGCAGGAAATTAGCGAGGAAGGCTGGCTGCTCAGAATCTTTCGTACGCAGGACGAAGAAAGAAGCTGGGCTGAAGACGTACAAGGTACAGAAAGTTCCGGATAGAAAAGCCGTCAAGAACGAAACCGCAAGACAACGAGCTAAGAAGCTGAGGAAAGATTTTGTCAATAAATTCGAATGCTGCATAATGGATGACGAGACCTACGTTTTAGCGGACTTTTGTTAGCTACCTGGACAGGAATTTTATACAGCCGATTTTTGAGGAAATGTTGCTGAAAAATTCAAAGCCAAAAAGGTGACAAAATTTCCAAAGAAATTTCTTGTGTGGCAGGCAATTTGCAGTTGTGGCAAAAGGAGCAGCTCATTCATTACATCGGGTACAATCAACAGAGAAATATATGTGAAGGAATGTTTACAAAAGAGATTGCTCCCATTTTTAAGCCAACATGAAGTGTCCACGTTTTTTTGGCCTGACCTCGGTTCATGTCACTATAGCAAAACAGCCTTATAGACCAAAGACCTTCAAAATTTTAAAAGAAAGTGGTCTTCAGCAGCTATGAGAGTATCGGACACTACCATAAAAGCACTAATGGACGGGGTTCCGGAAAAAATAAAAATATTTATTTATAACACATAATTCTTGGTTTATTCCTCAGGTTTTCAAATTTAAAATAAATGTTTTTAATAAAATATTTTAGTTTATAAAAATCGGACAAATAGCTTAAAAGATTTTTTCATTTTTGTAACGGAATATTTTATTCGACGCAGTCCTTAGATTTCGAAAAAGGTTTCGACAGTATTGGTTCGCATGTTATTCTGCGTCAGCTTGAGAAATGGTAAATCGGTGAACAAAAGATATTTAACTTTATTAAATCTTTCCTAATCAATCGGAAATTTACGACCAAAATCAATAAAACTTTTTCGAATATGTACAAGGTCTGTCGCAAAAGAAACAGAACTTTTTGAATATAACTGTTTCTGGTGGCGCCACCTATTGGTGGGTATATGAAATGAAAAGTTTGATCTCTTGTTGACATTTCGTAAAAATTTTAAGACAATTGGAAAACTACAATCGATGTTATCGGTCAAAAAGTGACAGCAGCTTTTGGTCATCGGTCGTAAAATGCAAAGAACAAATATTAAATTTTGTTTTAAACTTGGGAAAACGTTTACTGAAACATTTCAAATGATGAAAAAAGTTTATGGTGATCAGTGCCTATCCCGTAGTAATGTCCATGAGTGGTTTAAGCGATTTCAAGAAGGTCGTGAGGACCTCTGTGACGATCAGAAGTCGGTCGTCTTCAGAAGTCAAAAATAAAGACAATGCTGATTTGTTTTTACGATTGCGAGGGTATTGTACACCGAGAATTCGTCCCACCTGGCCAAACGATTAATGCTGTGTTTTACCTTGGTGTTATGAAGCGTCTTTTGTCACGCATTCGTCGTGCTCGACCACAATACCGTGAGGCAGTGTCCTGGCGCCTGTTGCACGATAATGCGCCGTGTCATCGGTCGACGCTTGTCACTGATTTTTTGACAAAAGACTCCATATTAACCATTAATCACTCACCCTACTCACCTGATTTGGCACCCTGTGATTTTTACCTATTTGGAAAACTTAATTTGCCTATAAAAGGACATTGGTTTCAGGACATTTCAGCTATCGAAAAGGCGACAACCGATATTCGCAAGAGCATTCCGAAAAATGACCTTAAACACTCATTTGAAATATAACTTTTGACCTTGTACAACGGGGGGCCATTCAGCTAATACCAGAAATGAGCAAATGGGGTTGGTGATGCGCATATATAGCCTATCCCTCCCAAACGTCAACCTCACCTTCGCGCGGTACCCCCTGTTCACTACGAACGAGGCTCTGACGACCGAGTAAAGGCGGTATAACCTAAGCACCTGCGAGGAGGAAACTCCTACGCTATTGCCTGCCTAGAGGCGAAACCGGCAGCCTCGGAGCTAGGCTCGGATGCAGAAGGCTAATCGACTACTCATATTAAACCCTCTGATTACCGAAACCGAAGTAAACAAAGTTAATATTAAGCACGATAAATTGATGACGCATGAAAAATGGATTACGAATAGGAACCTGGAATGTACGTTCATTGCTAGAACCAATTAAACTACTGCAACTTTGTAAAGAATTTAAACGCTACAAACTCATTCTTCTTGGTCTTTGCGAGGTTAGATGGGCCGACTCGGGTGAAGTTACAACAACTTCTGGCGAAAAATTAATTTTCTCTGGAAACAAACCCACTCAAAGAAGAGAGAATGGCGTTGGATTTATTCCTTCTGAGTCAGCCTCTGCGGCGCTTATAGAATGGAAAGCTCACTCGGATAGCATCATCTCAGTGAGGCTGCGCACAAGAGCTAGCTAAAAACTTGACTATAGTACAAAGCTATGCTCCAACGAATGTAGCAGAAGTGGAAGTTAAGGAATCCTTTATAGTTGCCTCACAAAAGTAATGAGTGAAATCAATAAGGCTGACATAGTCATCTTAATAGGTGATATGAATGCCCAAGTTGGTTATCACAATAAGGGGTTCGAGGCGACGACGGGCCGGCACGGGTTAGGCATGTTGACTGAGAATGGCGAGATGTTCACCGAACTTTGCACTAATTTTAATCTTGTTATAGGAGAAACACTATTCAATCATAAGCGCGTCCACAAAATAACTTGGACATCTCCAGATCGAATGACTGAAACCCTGATTGATCACATAGCCATAAGTCGTAAATGGCGCGGCTCCCTTATGGACACGCGGAATAAACGTGGAGCTGATATTGCAAGTGACCATCATCTTCTAATTACGCCAGCCAGACTCAAAGTGGCTGCAGTTAGCGACTCGAAAAAGAAGATTCAGAAAATATTCGACGTAAAGAAACTGAAAGACGAATCTATCTGCGCAAGGTTTATCGAATCGCTAAATGCATCTGTAAAAACAGAACATACTCTGACTGACGACTGGAAAAGTATAAAACAAACTTTCCTAAAAGCGGCGGAAGACTGTATTGGATTCAAAGAATATAAACGAAAATCCTGGATTTCAGACTCCACATGGTGATTAATAAATGAACGCAGAGAAATAAAAAATCAGTTAAATTTCACTAAGACGAGATCCGCAATCGGCACTACAGCACACTTACAGCAAAACCGACAAGCTGATAAAAAAAAGGCGCTAGAACGGATAATCTGGAGTGACAATTTAGCTAGAAAAGCGCAAGAGGCCGCGGAAACGTACCGCACTCGTGACCTGTATCAAATGAAACGGGAACTGACAAACGCAACACTAAAAACCACCAAACCGCTAAAAGATGAAGATGGCAAATTGACAACGGCCAAAGATAAGCAGACTACCATCTGGGAGCGTTATTATAAAAAATTGCTCTCATCAACTTCGTCGGAGGCTATTCAGCGATGCGGTTCCCAACGTCACATACCAAGACGTGACAATCACACCTCGTGCCCGAATGATGCGGAGATAATTACTGCTATCAGAGCATTAAGGAACAACAAAACTTCTGGGTCGGATAACATCAATTCAGAACTCCTAAAAGCTAATCCTGTTTCCTCTACTCAAATATATTTGGGCGTCAGAAAAGATAAAGGACGAACTGAAAGAAGGTGTTATTACTCTTCTTCCAAAGAAGGGAAATTTATCGGAATGTAAAAATTGTAAAGGAATATCACTACTAAGTATGGTGAATAAAATAATAACGCACATAATTCAGAAAAGGCTATCTGATTCGCTGATGTTTGGCCTACGTAAAGAGCAAGCTGGTTTCAGACCACATTACTCATGTGTCGATCACATCAACACCTTACGAGTGATTATAGAGCAGTCGGTAGTTTGCTTTATCGATTTTGAGAAAGCGTTGAGAGTGTCAAATATGATGCGATTTGGAGAGTCTTAGAATGCAAAGGAGTTCCGAAAAAATTTATTAACCTAATAAAGATGTGGGAATATTTTACGTAGCGGCATCCAAGTCAGGGCTGGTGTCAGGCAACGGCGCGTGCTGACTCTCCTTTTATTCAATTGGATTTGGTGATGCCAAGCGAGTGCGACTAACATAGGAATATATTGGGGTTTAAGCGGTTGCCTAGAAGATTTGGACTATGCGAATGATATTTGTCTGTGGTCTCATAAATATTCGCACATCTCCTTTTATTTAGATAGCATTATAAGTAAAAATGGTGGATGAGCAGCCTTCGGAATGTTGGATAAAGTCTGGAGATCAACACATATATCCATGTCGCAAGGAAGCCGAAGACGCGGGAGACCAGCCAACACCTGGAGACGTGAAGTCGAAGCAGAAGCGCAGAGAAGTGGTTATTCCTGGAGAGAAATTTAATTCATAGCTTTAAATAAAATTATTTGTAATTTGCTTATTGAGGCCCTATCTTCCACCTAGGAACTACGGGAAAATATATATATACAATATAAGGCTTCTATAGGAAAATCATATATAAAAAAATATGCAAAAATTAAAGTTAATAACTCAGGTTATATAACATAATTACAAATACTCCCATTTTATGATATGCTGTTTTTAACAAAACGTTAAAATTAATTACTGATAGCTTTGCTATTGGCGCAGTTCTCACACAGGATGAGCATATTACAAACTCTCTTTATACGGAACAGAGCTCGATCTAAACACAGATCATCACGCACTTAAGTTGTTGCAGAAGAAAAATTGTGGTAAGGATATACATATGTACATATGTAAATCCCAGGCTACAGCCTTGGTAAGTTCAATTATATAACTGGAAAAGAAAATAAAATAGCCGATTTTCCAAGTCCAATTGATAGTAACGACATAAATATGTTAGATAATAATGTTAACTAGTAATAACCCCCGATAATCGGGGGACTCCGTTATTTAAAATGAAAAAAGTAAAAATTTTTTTTTTTATAAAAACTCAATTTATTCAAGTACTTCATGGAAAACTACATTCGTAGTGGTTTTATTTTGGTCGTAAGTCTTAACTTTGATATCTTGAGAAGATCGTACTCGACTCAATGCGATATACAGCTGGCCATGCGTAAAACAATCCTCCTTGAGGAAAACACCAACTCTTGCTAGAGTCTGCCCTTGAGATTTGTTTATTGTTATTGCGAATGCTACAATTATTGGAAATTGGCGACGCTTTAAATAAAAGTAAGAGTTGATTCGCTGGGCTGTAAATTTATACGGGGCAATAAAATTTGTTTCCCTTGTGATTCACCGGTTAAAATTTCGACCTCCAAACAATTACAATGTAGTGCTTTTACTATCAAGCGAGTCCCATTGACCAACCCTTCATATGTATTAAGATTGCGGATTAACATCACAACTGTTCCAACCTTAAGCCTTAACTCATGAGGCGCTACTCCACTGAAATTAAGGAGTTTAGAAATTCTGTAGGGAATCTGACATGCTCTTGAGGATCTTCAGAAACGACAGTATCCACGCTATAATATACCCTTTCTTCACCGGGCAACATATTTACTATTTCGCTATTTATTATCGTACAGTGATCATTTTTGGACACAAAATTGCCCGATCCTTCAAATGGTTTTGACTAATAACACCAGACTGAGGCTGAAATACCCAATCCACTAAATTTTCATTTAGCAAAATTATCTCTTCTGGTATATTGATTTTCGACTCTGGAGAGAGCTCTCGACCTTCTCCAACACGCAAAAGAAAACTGTTATATAAGGATTCGTTAGAACGCATATTCGTTGAGAGTTTGAGACACCTGAAAATTTCCAAAGTGAGCACCGTTTCAAACAATTACCAACTATAGCGGCGCGTGAGCTATTTGGCACCACAGGAAGAACTTGCCTGAAATCACCACCTAATAAAATAACCTTTCCACCAAAAGGTATTTCATTTTGGTGAATATCACGTAATAATCGATCTAAGCATAGTAATGCAGTCCCAGGAACCATGCTAGCTTCGTCCCATATTATTGCTGTAGAACATTTGATTGCTTTTCTGAGGGTGTTATCTGGCTTAATTAGAGAAACAGAAGATTCAGTCAAAGGTATTGGAAATTTGAATATATTTTGTGCCGTTCTTCCGCCAGGAAGCAAAATAGAGGCAATCCCTGTCCAAGCCACGGATATCAACTTCTGTCTGAGGCTACGAATATGGTGAATAATACTCTTATAAAAAAAGTTTTGCCAGAGCCGCCAAGACCATCAACAAAGAATGCCTTTACGACATCGTTGCTACTGGAAATTGCATGGGTTATATGGTCGAATATAATCTTTTGCTCATGATTAAGCTGTTCCTTTAGTGTTTGCGCGTATAATACTTCATCATCTATATTATAATTCTCAATTCCTGTGTCTTCAGTGGTAAGATCATTTGCAGGTAACCCGAAGTCTTTTAAAGATGTGTTATATGATTGGAAAATGTGACTAATATTTTTCAATGCTAAAAGCTCGCTGGTGTTTTCTGAATTATTTCTTAAAAAATCTTCACAAAGATGCAATTTAAATTTTCTCCTCTATTGGTAAGGTTGGTTTTCCAAATATGCAAATCATTGCAAACATACGTCTCAGTTGCACAGGCATTTTAAAGACAGATGCTTCTTCAAGTGCAGCGGTCCACTCTGTGTCATCCGCTAGCAACTTTCTCTTTACTGCTGATTACCAATAAGAAGAGAGATGTTCCCTGTTCACGGTTAATATATCTGAATACGACCTCGGTCCTTTTAACGAAGTTAGTAATAAACGTAAAGCAAAGAGTTCCCGATTTTTTGGATCGACCGTATACATTCTACCAATTGCATTACTCGGACGTTTTCTTCTTTGCCATGAGCGCGACGCATCTTGCAAAGTATAGTACTCAGGAATTTGATAATACAACAAAGTATTCGCAAATGGATCTATCGCATTCAATTTAAAATATGCGGTTAAAGTGGTATCGCGGCATCGAGCAAGGGTATCAGAAATCGCAGCATTATCATCACGAAAATAAATATTTTGTGAGTCTGGAAGGTGAACGGCTAGAGCTTTTACCATGTGCGACTTTTCTTGCATTGAAAATTCCAAAAGCCTCCAACAGGCTTCAGGCGCGGTAACATATGAGCGTCTATAAATGTAGATATTTCATCATGATTATCCACGCGATCAATTGGGTAGTCAATAATTTGAACTGTTGCGCAATCATATCCTTTGTAAATATATTTGTGGAGGTATTTAACGCTTTTTATCGATGAACATACTATTTCGACATTAATATGGGCACTGTATTTTTTGGTCAGATATTTGTTGTATGGGACTATCCATCGGTTGTCTATTTCAATTAAATGTTTATTGGCACGAACAACTATTTTATTTCCATCATTGCGGCGGCGATATTGAAGATAGCCGTTAACGTTTGAAAGCGTATTAGCATGAACAGTTTTCGGATAGTTTTTGGAGCAAATTCCCGTATCAGTCATGCAGGGCGATGATGGATTAAGTACTCCACATGGGCCATGAATCATACATTTTGAGACTATTTCATACAACTCAGGCTCTGCCTCCTTATTAGGAATCTCAGCGCAAACAACCAGGTCAATTTCAGAAGGCTCGTGAATAACATCTTCTTCGTGAAGTGCTACTAAGATGTGGGCATGTGGTAGACCCCGTTTTTGAAACTCAATGACATTTAGGTAGTATTTCACCTTTCCAAACACATTCCTCTGGGAAATATCTTTCATAAGCTCATTGAGCTTCTGCTTAAAACCCGGGCTATCAGTTCTGGACGCATTTCCGGTCCCTGGTATCTCTCAATATTCTGAATGACTTCTGGCCATTTTGGGTTGCATGTAAAAGTTATGAAAAGCGACGGTTTTCCATATTTTCTAACCATAGCCATAGCATCCTGGTAATGCATGTTCATATTTCGAGGAGAGCCAACAAAACTTGAAGGAAGTACAACTATACGACCAGGACGAACACTTTCCATATTTGCACCACGCATTAAGTAGTCATGCAAACCAGCATATGTTTCAACACGTAGCTCTTTCTGATGAGTTCGCAGAAATGCCAGATGTGCTCCTTCAATTCTGACATATTGGTCAACTAAATACTGTTGCCAAAGTTTACTTGACGCATGAAGCAAGCTGAAATCTTCTCTTATCGCCATACGGTAAGCAACAAACTGCAGTTGGGTTAATTTAAATCTACATTCCGTTCGATGACCCTGTTCATGCAGAAGAGTTTCATCATATCCTGACTCGCCATAAGGAAACAAAAGCGGATATACTAATGGATCACACAATCTATGTAGCGTTGAGACAAATAATAAATTCTGCATATCAGATTTCCGTGAAAATATTCGCAAATTTCGATTTCTAGGTGGTTCACCATACTCTGTTGTGAAAACGGCCGCAATTTCTGAGCAGTTTGGCTAATTCGGCGAGCATTGCGATTTTCTTCTCTGGCCCTCTGTTCCTCTTCGCGTTCAACCTGCGCCATATGCTTACACTCATTTGCCAAGGGGTTAATATTTGAAAGCATTTCGTGGATTTCTCTCAGCAAATACCTATCGCAGTTTGAATTATGTTGTGCCCTTATATCAGTTGCTTGATCCGTGTCAAGAATAAACAGCTGGGCGTAGGAGGATTCTGAAGGATGATCTGCATGCAATGGACCTACCCTATGATATATTGATCCATGTATTCGGAAGCAATATGGTCCGCGCCCTGTAGGCTCCGCAATTTTCGCTTCGAATGATGCAAAAGCAAACGAACTATTTAGCTGCCGAATATTCTCCAAATAGTGTCCCCGCCAAGAGCTCAAATCATTTTCTAACACAGCTTTCAAAAACTCAGGTACACGTAATTCTTGAAGTTTAACTTTTCCGCCATGACAACATGTCGTAAAGCCATTTCTTACCTAGTAACAATTTCAACCAAATATTAAGACAATAAGTATGTATATACATATATTACGAATATAAAACAATGAAAAGTACAGGTACCTTTTCACTTCCGAAATGTTTTGCTTTACAGTGTAAACATATATTAGTCAAACCCCCAAGCGAACTATACTCCGGAAGAACTACGGAGTTTAGGGCAGCTTTGAAATAACTTGCCATAGATCCTGCATGACTACGGCTCTAATAAAACAGGTCAATTCATATACATACATACATTAACAATTAAAAATTCCGTTTTATCTATAACATTCACCTCTTCTCTTCGACCTGTTAAACTCCTTTTTCGTCTAATTCGCCTTTGGTTTGGCATTTTATTTTTAATAATTAATCTGAATCTGAACTGAAATTCGATGTAGTATGTATGTATTCGCTGGTAATAGCCGCCTTGACTTTTGGAAGAAAACTGAACTGACTCAAAGCTTACCTAACGCAATAACACTTCTAATCAAAATAACGCCGACAACAATATTTCTGTTAGATTTTGCACTTGCGTCTTCGCCCATACATATGTATATACATACATATGTTTGTAAGTATGTATGTGTGAATATAAAACAAAGTAGAGTGCGCATGTCAAAGCGCAGTGTTCCTTAGCTCGTACATACATATTCGTGCAACATAGAAGAGAGCGCATGTCAAATCGTAGATAGCGCCTTAGCGCATGCATATGTATGTATGTACCAGTGCACATGCCAAAGCAAACATTTGTAATTTGTAATATTCGTCATTCTCTTATTGTCATAGATAACTTGATTAGAATCTCTTTTCTTGCTCTCTCGCTTGCAGCTGATCTGTTTTCTGAGCTGGCAACAAAACACAATCAGGGTGCCGTCAACCAGCAGTTAGTGAAAAGGGCGGGATGCCAGAAAAGCAGCGCTATAATTACTTGACGAAATTAGTGTGAAATGAAACTGTGCGAACATATTTTTGCAAAATAAATGTTTATGTAAATTAATTAATGATTTTGCATTTTAGCATTTACATATATATGTATGTATGCATTTTCAAAGTGTTTAATTTAGTGTTTTGTATAATTTATTAAATACCCAAGTTAATATTTTTCAGCAGTGGCCTCATTGGCAAATGTTATAATAAATGCGAGTTTTGACAGTTCTCTCTCGAACCAAAGAGTCTCGTATCAAGTTATCTATGCTTATTGTCATTTTGCTACCGAGCAGACAACATTTTTGTTGTTAGATTTCGCAATTGCGCCTTCGCGTATGTGGGTATGTGTGTAACGAAAGCAAATGACAGAAACATTTGTAATTATTCATTCTCTTACATATATGCTCTTTTCTGTAGAAGCGCTGCTTATATTAGCTTAATGTAAAAATTGAAGAACTTTAAACGCAAATATATCAAAAGTGGTTCAATGAATTTAAAATCTGTAAAATTTGTGCAAAGTTTCAGATCGCACACTTTAATTTGATGTATTATTTGTCTCTGTACGTTTTGTAGATCTCTGGAAATAAGCACCTTGTCTTAGAATAATATATAGATACTAAAAATTTGGGAATGACCGTTAAAAAAATGTTAAAAATGAAAGACTTAAATACCGAAGAGGAACAAAATCAAACAACAACTTCTATGGAAGTTCAAACCAACCATTCTCAAGAAAAAATTTCTTCTAATCATAGCTCTATCCGGATCGAAAAGCCACCAACCCGATCATATTGAGATATACGAAAGACACGTCTCCAGTGTTCTAGATGTGCGTACGCACCGAGGCCCTAACATCGACTCGGACCACTATCTTGTTGCAGCCAAGATTCGCACCCATCTCTGTGCAGCAAAAAGCGCACTTCAACAAACACAAGGAATGCTCGACGTCGAGAAGCTGCAATCACAACATATAGCTGAACAATTTTCTACTCGACTTACACTCCTGCTCTCTGAGAGCACTCGTCAACAACTCGGTATAAGCGAACTGACAAGGAGTGCTGGGTCGCAGCGGAGAGAAAACAGGATGCCTACCTCGCAACGTTATGATCGACCACAACACGTGCAGGATGGAATAGATACCGAGCGTTGAAGAGGGAAGCGAGACGCATTTGCAGCCAGAGAAAGAAAGAGGCCGAAATGCGTAATGGGTACTGTTCGAAAATTCTACGACAAAATGCGACGGCTTACAGAAAGTGATTTAGTCACCGATGCCCAGACTATTCTTAAATTATGGAGGGAACACTTCTCCAGCTTGCTGAATGGCAGTGAACTTACAACGCCAGGAGAAGGCGAACCCGATTCCCCAATCGATGACGATGGAGCAGACGTTCCATTGCCCGACCATGAAAAAGTTCGAATAGCAATTACCCGCCTGAAGAACAACAAAGCGGCGGGGGCCGATGGATTACCGGCCGAGCTATTCAAACACGGCGGCGAAGAACTGATAAGGAGCATGCATCAGCTTCTTTGTAAAATATGGTCGGACGAAAGCATGCCCAACGATTGGAATTTAAGTGTGCTATGCCCAATCCATAAGAAAGCTGACCACACAATCTGCGCCAACTACCGTATGATAAGCCTCCTCAACATCGCGTATAAGGTTCTATCACTTAACGTATTGTGATATATATACAGATATTCACCATGCGCTAATTCTTGGAAAATACCCGTGAAAAAAGAATCGGCACACCACCTCTTCGTCAATTTCAAAGCTGCTTTCGACAGCACGAGAAGGAGCAGCTTTTATGCCGCGATGTCTGACGTTGAGCAACACCAAAAGATCCGTTCCTCCGTCAGTTTCGTATATTTGGGAACCGCCATAAACACCACCAACCATGTCAGCCTGGAAATCGAAGCAGGATAACTCTTGCCAACAGGTGCTACTCCGGACTGAGTAGGCAAATGAAAAGTAAAGTCCTCTCTCGACGAACAAAAGCCAAACTCTATAAGTCCCTCATGATTCCCGTCCTGCTATATGGTGCAGAGGCTTGGGCGATGACACAAACTGATGAGTCGACGTTGCGAGTTTTCGAGAGAAAAGTTCTGTGAAAGGTTTATGGTCCTTTGCGCATTGACCACGGCGAATATCGCATTCGATGAAACGATGAGCTGTACGACATTAACATGGTTCAGCGAATTAAAAGACAACGGCTACGCTGGCTAGGCCATGTTGTCCGAATGGACGAAAACACTCCAGCTCTGAAAGTATTTGATGCAGTACCCACCGTGGGAAGCAGAGGAAGAGGAAGACCTCCACTCCGTTGGAAAGGACTCCGTGGAGAAGGATCCGGCTTCGCTAGGAATATCCAATTGGCGCCACGTAGCGAAAAGAAGAAACAACTGGAGCGCTGTTGTTAACTCGGCTATAATCGCGTAAGCGGTGTCTACGCCAATTAAGAAGAAGAAGTAAATGAAAGTGAATCCAAAGTAAATACTGAGAAATATAATTTTGCGCCAGCGTCCCTGTATTTCTGTAAATCAAAAATTAACGTTGTGCACTTCTGCACGTCTTCGCCTTCCCAATTGTATAATTTTATCCATATACAAGGAGCGTTCCAAGGTAAACAGGACTTTTTGAATCTAGCGCCCGCTACCAAGCATCTATATGTCGACTGGTGCGTTAGAATCTGATTGTCCATCGAAAATTTCATGACCTTTCATTGATTGGAAGTGAAGTTATTGCGTTTTACTATAAGTGTCAGTATGTTTGAGTTATCGGTGCGAAAATGAGCTTCAAAAAAAGCCAAATTAAGTTTTGTTTTAAAATTGGTAAAACTTTTACCGAAATTTTTTAATTGATGAAACAAGCTTATGGTGGTGATTGCCTATCCCGTATCAGAGTACACGAATGGTTTCAACGTTTTCAAAGTGATCGTGAGGACATAAATGACGATCAACATGTGGGCCAATCAAAATCCGTGATCACCGAAAACCCCATCGAAACTGTGCGTGAATTCACCGAAACCATCCAAAATCATTATTGAAATTCATGGAAATAGAATTGAGCATCCCCAAAACGTCGATTTATGGCATTTTGACCGACATTTGGGCTTACGAAAGGTGTGTGCACGGTTTATTCCGCACAAATTGACTGACGACCAAAAATTTCTCTCATCGATCGACCTTGCGACCAAAATCTCATTTTAAACATTAACCACTTGTTGTACCGGTTTTGGCGTAGACATCGCTTACTGTTATAGCCGAGTTAAAAACAACGTGGCAGTCGTTTCTTCTGTGTGGCGCCAATTGGAGAATCTATGCGAAGTCAGGTTCTTCTCCTCCTAGTCTTTCCTACTGAGTGGAGGCCTTCCTCTCTGGTTCCCGGCGGTTACTGCATCGAATACTTTCAGAGCTGGAGTGGTTTCTTCTATTCGGACGACATGACCTAGCCAGCGTAGCCGCTGTATTTTAATTCGCTGAACTATGTCAAAATGCGATATTCACCTTGGTCAACGCGCAAAGAACCATAAATCTTTCTAAGAACCTTTCTCTCAAAAACTCCTAACGTCTACTCGTCAGATGTTGTCATCGTTCATGCCTCGTCGTGGTAAATAATAAGTGACATAGAGCTTTGTTTATATTCGTCGAGAGAGGACTTTACTTCTCAATAGCTTACTTGTCGCGAAGTAGTACGTGTTGGCAAGAATTATTCTGGCTGACAATGCTGTTGGTTTTAATACTGGTTCCGAAGTTATTTACAACTTCGAAGTTATGACTGTCAACAGATACAGGGAGCCTAGTCGCCATTGCGGCGACTATTTATTTGTTGACAAAAGATATTTCATCTTACCCTCGTTCACCACCACACCCATTAGCTTTGCTTCCTTATCTAGTCTGTATCTATATATATAAAAATAAGTCCGTATATGTACGTCGCCCAACTAATCATAAACGCGTAGTGCGATTTCAACCAAACTTATACACTACGTAGACAGTGGCCCATATATGGTTTATATGAACCATATATATATATACCGGTGCGTATGTGAAGCGAGTGTGTTTTTACCGCAGGCAAAACCGCATTTTGTACCGCATACAGCATTCATTAGTATTGAATACATTTTGGTCGTTTGTGTATTGGAGAGCATTGCACGGAGTGATGCAAATAGCAATTTGTTATCATTTCTCTGAAATCGATCCAGGTTTATTTGATGTTGTTACAAAAAGTATGATTCATGGACCATGTGGTGTTCTAAATATTAATTCGCCATGTAGGAAAGATGGGAAATGCACGAGCGTTATCCCAGAGATTTGATTTCCGAAACAATTAATGGAAATAATGGTTACCCATTGTATCGCCGACGCTCAACACATGATAATGGCAAATCAATCAATCTACGAGTCAATAATCAAGATATTACAGTTGATAATAGGTGGGTTGTCCCCTATTCGCCAATACTATAAAAAGCATTCAATGCTCATATCAATGTTGAATATTGCAATTCTGTTAAATCGATTAAATATATCTGCATGTATGTAAATAAAGGCAGCGACATGGCTGTGTTTGGTGTTGCAGAGAACCGAAATGATCAAATAACACAATATCAAATGGGAAGGTATATCAGTAGCAATGAGGCAGTTTGGAGAATATTATCGTTCCCAATTCATGATCGAAATCCGGCAGTTATTCATTTGTCAGTACATTTGGAAATTGGACAACGTATATATTACACGGTTGATACTCGTGCTGCACAGCAAATTGCAGAGCGACCACCAGCACTACATTATTATCGTTTTTTGAATTGTGTCAAAATGATCAATAGACGTAAGCAAGGAAGACCAGTTCAAGGTTATGCTGGCATTTTTGAAAGTGATGCCATTGGACGTCTCAACACAGTGCATCCCAGTCATGCTGAATGTTTTTATTTGCGTCTATTATTGATTCATGTTCGTGACCCTATATCTTTTTTGAGTTTGAAAAGAGTTAACGGCCTACAGTGTCACACTTGTCGTCAATCATGTCAGGAATTGCATTTACTGGAAGATGATAATCATTGGAATGCGACACTTAGGGATGCATCAGCAAAGGGTTCTTCTCATCAAATACGAACATTATTTCCTATTATTATTACAACATGTTTTCCATCTGATCCATGATCTAGACGCTCCAGGAGGAACTGGCAAAACATTTCTGATGTGATAAGATCACAGAGTAATGTGGCATTGGCACTTGCATCGTCTGGCATAGCAGCGACGTTATTAGATGGTGGTCGGACAGCCCATTCTGCACTTAAATTACCACGGAATATGAATGTATGTAAATGAAAATCCCACCTGTAATGTTTCCAAAAATTCGGGAATGGGCAAAGTCTTGCAACAATGCAAATTAATAGTGTGGGATGAATGTACAATGGCCCATAAGAAATCAGTGGAAGCGTTAGACAGGACATAACAAGACTTGCGTAGTAATGATCAACAGATATTTGGTGGCGCTTTGATTCTGTTGGCTGGTGATTTTCGTCAGACATTGCCTGTGATTCCCCGTTCAACAACAGCAGATAACAATTTGACTACAAATGTGC
This sequence comes from Bactrocera tryoni, assembly GCF_016617805.1. NCBI lineage: Eukaryota > Metazoa > Arthropoda > Insecta > Diptera > Tephritidae > Bactrocera > Bactrocera tryoni. The sequence goes on from NW_024395977.1 coordinate 4,443,136, forward strand.
GAGTACAAATTCAAAACGATCCATCGGCCGACACATTTTCAAGGCAACTGTTGGCAATAGGCAATGGTCAACTTGCTGTTGGTCGTGAAACTGGCTTAATCACTTTACCAGATAACTTTTGTAATATTGCACCGACAAAAGAAGGATTGGTGTCAAGTGTTTTTTTTCAAATATTGCAGAAAATTATCGCAATCATAATTGGTTAGCTGAAAGAGCTATACTGGCCGCTAAAAATAAACACGTTGGTCAAATGAATGCAGACATTTTAACCCATGTTCCTGGCGAGGTTGTAACATATCAATCAGTTGACACGGTTACGAATCAATTACGCTGTTAATTATCCGACAGAATTTTTGAATTCATTAGACTTACCCGGATTTTCACCTCATCGTTTACAATTGAAAGTGGGTGCTCCCATTATTATGCTTCGAAATATAAATCAACCACTATTATGCAATGGGACAAGATTAGCGGTTAGAAAGGTCATGAACAATTTGATCGTAGAAACAATTTTAAAGGGAAAGTTTAAAGGTGAAGATGTATTGATTCCACGAATTCCAATGATTCCATCAGATTTACCTTTTGAATTCAAAAGACTACAGTTTCCAATACGTCTTGCATTTGCTATTACAATAAATAAAGCGCAAGGGCAATCGTTGGAATTGTGTGGAATTGATTTAGAATATCCTTGCTTTTCACACGGCCAGTTATATGTTTCGTGCTCAAGTGTTGGCAAGCCTTCAGTTTTCTTTATCTACACAACAACTCATGGCAAAACCAAAAATGTTGTCTACGAAAGAGCTCTAAAAGATAGTTTAAGTGATAGATAGTCTAAGATTGCAAGAAACTAGAATTAAAAGTTGAATAATAGGGAACAAACCCAACTTTATTAAAAACAAGTGTGTTTCTTTTCTTATTTTGTTTTGCCGTGCGAAGCAGGCACCGGACCCGCTAGTACTGTATAAAGCAGAACTAACGGCGCGGTTGTTAAGGCCAATGATATCAACATCATCCGCATACGTCAGCAGCTGTACGCTCTTATAAAAGATTGCTCGATTAAGTTCTGCAGCTCGAATTATTTTCTCCACCAGCAGATTGAAGAAGTCGCACCATAGAGAGTAGCATTGTCTGAAACTTCGTTTGGTATCAAACGGCTCGTAGAGATCCTTTCCGATTCTGGCGAAGCTTTTTGTGTTGCTCCGAATCAGTTTACACGGCCGTATTCGTTTTGCGGGGATACCAAATTCAGACATCGTGGCTTAAAGGCAGCTCCTTTTTGTGCTGTTAAAAGCAGCTTTGAAATCGACGTAAAGGTGGTGTGTGTCGATTCTCCTTTCATTGGATCTTTTCCAAGACTTGGCGCATGGTGAATATCTGATCAGTAATTGATAAGGCCCAATCAGTTCTTTGACTGTGAGCTGCAATCTTTCACACAACACGCTCAATAGAACCTTATATGCGACGTTGAGAAGGCTTATCCCACGGTAGTTGGCGCAGATTGTGGGGTCTCTGTTTTTGTGGATTGGGTAAAGCGCACTTAAACTCCAATCGTCGGGCATGTTTTCGTACGACCATATTCTACAAAGAAGCTGACGCAGGCTTCTGATCAGTTCTTTGCCGCCGTGTTTGAATAGTGTGGCCGGTAATCCATTGGCCCCGGCCGCTTTGCTGTTCTTCAGGCGGGTAATTGCTATTCGAACTTCTACATGGTCGGGCAATGGAACGTCTACTCCATCGTCAAGCTGTTCGTAATCACGCATCTCGGCTTCTTTCTTCTTTTGGCTGCAAATGCATCTCGCCTCCCTCTTCAACTATCAGTATTTATCCGATCTTGCACGTGTTATAGTCGATTGTAACGTTGCGAGGTAGGCAGTCTGTTTGCTCTCCGCTGTGACACAGCACTCCTCGTCGGATCAGCTGTATTTTTGCCTTTTCGGAAGACCAATGGTTTTGTTTGCAGCTTTTTGTTATAGTAGCCGGATCCGACACCATGTGTACTCGATCTGTATGAAATTGTTTCGCCATAGACGTGTGTGCACACCGATCGTAAAAAATTAAACATGCGCTCAAGCCCATACAGTAGTAAATCGCAGTCGTATACATACCGATCGAACACACATGTATGCCGTGTACGGCCACTTTAAGGAGCTTGAAATGTCCTCCCTCAGTTCCCTTATATCGATTGGCTGATGAGTGCTCACAAAGAGCACTGCTCTCAAAGAGCAAGTCGAGTAGAAAATCGTTCGTCTATCTGTTGTGATGGCAGTTTCTCAAGGTCGAACCCTTCTTGTGTTTGTTGACGTTCGTTTTTTGCTGCACAGAAGCGGGTGCCAAATAAACCTTATTTTCCCACGCTGGCGTTGAAATCGCCAAGCACAATTTTGAGATGGTGGCAGAGGCAGCTCTCATAGGTGCGCTCCAAGCACTCATCGAAGGCATTTTTGGTCAGATCGCATAAATCTGCGATATGTTGAAGAAGTTCTCTTTGATACGGTTTTTTTTTATAATAATTTAACGTGCAAATCATGTTTGTTAAAAAAAAAAACTAATTGTCAAATGGTTTTCTTAAACGCACTTAAGCACATTTCATTTGTCGCTGCTCGGGTGACAAAAATTTAGCTTGCACTATTTAATTACTTGTATATCGTCACCTGAAATGCAAAATAACTTAACATCATTTTCGGAAATTTACAGTGGCATGAATGAAACACGAAATAAAATGGAACATGAGTGAAACAAAATTTTAATATTGGTTAAAACTGGTTTATACCTGACCGCAGAATCTGAAAATGTTGACCATATGTATTATTATGTACGTAATTTGAAGTAGTGAAGCGTAATCAATAAGACACTTAATTTCGAATTTTTTGATGATACGTTATTTTGCATTTCAGATGACGATATATACTGTACATTCATACGTAAACTTTACCAAGAGAAAAATTTTCAAAGTTTGTTTTCATAAATTTTCTTCTAACATGCCTTATTTTTTCCTTTCAAATAATTATAATATTAAATTCCTCTTACTCAACTATGGAAATAGAAGATTTTAAAATCACGACAACGGATTTAATTGAATTCGTGGAAGACTATCTCCATACCCAAAATGAAGATGGATCGGTCTACACTTTTGTAATTAACGCAGTTGAACTAAATTCGCTTTATGAAAAAACAAAGCACTCATACGATACTATTAGAAGAATTTATCGTGAAAGTCGTGAAACCATCGATTTCAATAAAGTATGTATGTATATATACAGAAAAAGCTAACAAATGTAACTCTTTGCTTATCTTCTAAAAACGAAGATATAGATTCCTTAAAAAACAAATGTCAACCAAACCCACGATGATAAATTTCGTTCCCGCAGTTCCCCTTCCGCCATGCGACACCGGCATCTTTTACGGAGATTATACGACTTGAGCCACCTTTCGGGATATGTTGAAAGATTATTTTATTTTACTCAAAAGGCTCGAGGAAGAGCAAGAGAGATAAGTCAAAACGCTCACCTAACAAACGATGGTTTCATATTTGTCTGGAAAAATTTAGTCGACCAACATGAAAATAAGATATTGCTGGTTAATACACAATTAAAGACCCTTTTTAACCTACCACATATGACTTAAAAAACAGGTTGTGCTATAAAAAGGTTACAACGAACAGTTAATACCGTTTTAACCAATTTAACCAACCTTGAGATTGACTCGACAAGCTGGGATCCGATATTGATACTATATCTTTGTAGTTCAAAGCTACCTGAAGAAACTCGAGCAATTCAAATATATTGACGTGTTCAAATTTGGACAGTTTCCTCAGCCACAAATCTGTAGGACATTCCAAAGCTTCAATAGCCATTACCCCCATTTCACACCAGTGCGGTTGAAAGAGCAGACGGAAAGAAGTATAATACTTTTTATGCAAACGTATCTAATGCCCCAATTGCTGGACCTTCAAATACCGATCAGAATAATAACTTCAACGCAATTTAGAAACAGGAAGCTGCAATCTCTGCAAACAGCAACACCCTAATCGAGAATGTCTTAAATTTCTCGTAATGAATCACCACAATCAAAAAATTTAGTTAATGCTATAACTGCTTAGCCATATCGCATAGTTCGAAGAACTGTGTGGCCAACTTCTCGTGTCGTAAATGTCACAAAAAGCACAATACTCTGATACACAGGGAATTCAGCTTTCGACCTGAATCTAATGGAGAAACCCCCCCCCCACACCAAACGTGACGTTTTATCAGCCATTGCAAAATTGTTTGACCCAGCCGGTTGGCTTAATCCAATAATACTAACGGCAAAAATAATAACGCAACAAAAATGGCTAGATATATCTGACTGTGATGAAAGTCTAAAGCCACTCACCCTTCATCTATAAAACAGTTTCGTTAAGGATTATGAAAATATAAACTAAATTGAAATACCCAGATGAACCATTTTTCCTATACTGCCTTCATCGAATTCCACGGCTTGCCCGAACACTATCAAAACCAAGAGTTGATCCCATTAAAACCGTATCCCTACCCAGATTGGGACTCTGCGGAGCGGTCCTCCTAGCTAACCTTGTTGACTCCACTTAATCCCAACTACACTTAACCCAAAATAAAAGTTATTTTTGGAATGACTCCACCATAGTTCTCGCTTGGATAAACAAGACACACCATGTTCATGGTATTCTCACCGAGTACTTGCAATCACCGAGAATGTGGTAGTCAATAATTGGAATCATGTTGAAGGCCAAGATGATCCCGCACACTTTGCAAGCCGGGGATTTACACCAACAAAAGTATTGAATTGCAACCTCTGCACAGTGGGCGGTCTTGTATGGAATCAGCGGCCAAAAATACTTCCACTGCATATATAAAAGTGAAACTTTTGCCAAAGCTCTTTAAAATCTCCCTCTCCCGTTTCCCACTCTGCCACCCCGCGATGGTAACAAACGTTAATTAATTATATTAAATTAAAAAAATTTGATAAACGAAAAAGGATTTTCTTGAGTATTATTCAACTAAATCAAAAACTGATTATATTAAAATTGATTTACTTTTGCATGATAGTTTCTTTGACTGGTGATGGAAGGATCTAAGCTCAAAAGCAATCGGTTTAACAAGTCCTGATTTGTAGCGATCCGTTAGTTCTTTCATGTATGATGGAGTCGATACATCTTAACGTCCTTATTGCTTGACTCAGCAGATTATTATGAGAGCTCTGCAATTGAAACTGGTGCATAGTGAATAACATCAAGAGCGTGAATTAAAATTTTACGGACTGACGGACGAAGATAATACCAGAAATATTTTGAAGTTAATTCCTTTGCGAGATCTAGCGCAAATCTAGTGCATTGAGGGTTTATTAAACTAATTCCTTTTGAAATTGAATTTGAAAAGGACGGCAATAGCGGGTGGACGAAGGTCGGTCTGCAGTTTTTCCAAATTTGCTTGTGCTCTTTATCATTTTGCGATTTTATTATCAGTTATACAGGGACATATGCCGTGACAAATAAATTATTGTCTTCCAAATTATTATTTTCAAATTTCTGCTTATATTCGCTCTGACCAGAATTGCGATCAAAGCTACATCTTCCTATTGATAATAGGTAATTAGAGGACTCATTCCTTTCATTAATTACATTTCTGACGCAATGTGGTCCAATAATTTTTTTATCTCAACTTCAACATCAGATTCTGAGACCTTTATTGGCTCAGGATAACTGTTTTTCCTTTGAAACTGTTTAAAAGTTAGTATCAAGTTTTTTGTTAACGAAGCTTCTAATAAGTATATACTGATGCTTTATTAAATTTGCTTCGGTGTTAAGTGATATTACTTCACACATTTTCTAAACACCACAATTCAAAAATATATAGGCGTGCAAGTTTACATTGATATGATGCGCCTGAAAAAAAAAGTACGTATAAAACAAACATTTGATAAAAGTGAGAAAATGATAAAATGAAAACCAAAGCTCAAATATGTGTATATATGTATGATGAAAAAAAAACATAAAAAACAATAAAATATGCACGAATATACTTACACGTAAATACAAAAAATTATAAAAAATAACACAAAAAAAATCGCATGCCTGGTAGAATAACATGAACAACAAAGAAAGTTGCAGCTGAAATCAAAAGCATAGACTTAGAAACCATTAACTAATATAAACAAACTTGATTCATTTAAGGGCGAGACAGGGATCACAACTTTTTGTTTACCTTAAAACGATATATAAGGAAAAACATGCCACTCAAAAGGGCACTTATAAAACAATTGTTTTAAAATAATAAAACAATATATTATTACATAAAACTACTCTGTTATATAAAATATGCTTTTATTATCAATACTCATTTCGATCTATGGGGATTAAACACGATTTTATATCGTAATTTAATTTATTATAAGAGCCAATTTTTAAGCTTTATTTTCACTGTACAGTCGGTGTGTTTCTACTGTCTCACTTCTTTTGCTTTTCGTAGCCCCTATGAATGGGATAGACTAAAAATGTATTTACCGTTAATTTTATTGACATTTTAAGAAATAGCCTTGATACAAACAGTGGTAAATTTCAAACTTTTATTTTTGGCCTATGAAATCGACCAATGTGCTCTGGTGGCACGGACTCTAATGGTTACAACATAAAAAGAAGCATTTTCCAGCAACAGAAAAATCATACAACACTACCGTGGAATTAAAACCTGTTAAGACGTTTGCGAAAACAGCCCAAGAAGATATACTCGAAAGGTTATCCTCATTCCCCAGAGCTATTTAAGTTATCGCTTACTTATTCAGGGTTTTAGCAAATGCCTCACCAAGGAGACGAGAGGCTGACTACTCAAACCACGAAATTACCCTGGAAAAGTTTAAAACAACATGAATGAAGTTATTTATTCAAACCCAAAAAACACATTTCCAAGAAGAATATGATGCTTTGATCAGTAAAATCCAAGTACCCAAGAAGAGTTCATTATTGACTTTAAAGCTGTTCATAGGCTCTAAAGAAGTGGCGGAGGGTTAACCAATTCCGCAGCGCTATCGTATAATCTTATTACCCTATAATAGTCAAATGTCAGAACTACTAATTCAATTCACCCATTTAACAATATTACATGGCGGTAATAAGCTATTTCTTCGACTCCTACGAACAGAATTTTGGATACCCAAAGCAAAGATTAAAATAATAATACATCAAGAAAAAGCTCGACGAACCCAAATAATGGCAGTTCTTCCAAATGCAAGAACTAGATTCGGTGTTTCCAGTCAACCTTTTCAACTATTTGTGAGGAAAAGGAAAGTGATGATCACCATCACACAACTCGAAAACTATCTCTCATCGAAAGAATACATCACATCGTCATGTTGCTTGCAGGATATGTAAAAAAGACCATCGTCTAGTGCAGTGGTTCCCAAACTTATTTTGTCTACCGCCCATAGAATAGATATTTTTTTAGCGCCCCCATTTTGTCACCTATTTAAAAACCACTATAACTTCAAATTAATTAACGAAACTTTTACCATAACCAGCAACTTGAAACTTAAGCGCAGTAGGTAACATACAACGGCGCTTAGGTCTCAAGTTAACTCTTACGGGCTCCACCTGCCAATAAGAATGATTATTGAAATACAACTTTATAGTATTAAAATAGAGAATATTTTATTAAAAATAAAACTAAAATAATCGATACATATATAAAAACTAATGTGAAGGATGAATCTGATGCTGTTTAATAATTTTGTTAATATCAGGTTCCAATTTACTCAAGAACAGTCGCAAGTCGCCACGTTGGGTAACAAGCAAACGATTTCTATTTTTAGTAAGCAGTGTTGTCACAGCACTAAATCCACGTTCAAACAAATATGACGATGGGAATGCTATCAAGAATCGTTGAACGATTGACCTAAATCCAGGGTACAATTGCAAGATCGGTTTTTATAACCAAAATTCTTGGTAACCATTTTTGAACTTGATTTTTATTTCCTCGTTTGTTGTCAATTCTATAAGTTCTTCTTCCAGCTGAGGTGGCATTGCTGTGTTGACATTTGAAAACGGATCCAACACCCAGTCTGGTATTTCCAAGTTCAAAATGTCCTGGTATCGTTCGGTGAAGTCAATGTGGAGGTTTTCCAAATGTTGGCAGTAGGCAAACAATTCGTCGTTACTGCATGATACTGATAAATTCGGAAACTTGTGAAACTCACGTCTACCCAGATTCTTTTTGTGTAGAAGCAGTTTGGCTGCGAAAGCAGCAACTACGTTTTTTGTTTTAATTAAATTTAGTTTATCGCCTTGCAGTTGGAAATTCATGTCGCTGAACAATTTATACAGGTCTGTCATGTAAGCTATATCATTCTTTGATGTTATGAGCTTGTCTTGAAATTCTGTATCTTTATTTCCAAGAACTCTATAACTGAGTCAAACAGGTTGTAGAATCGAGTCAGACAATTGCCTCTTGATAGCCAACGAACGTCAGTATGAAACAACAAACGATTGAAATCCTCGTCATTAGTAACACAAAGCTGATGAAATAATCTATCATTCAAAGAGCTGTTGCGGATCTTATTGACTGCTTTGATGACATATTGCAGTGATTGAAATAGTTTTTCACTTAAGTTTCTAGCAACTTAATGTTGTCTATGAATAACGCAATGTACACCAAGCACATCTGGATTTTTATTTTTTAAGTACGCTGTGAAGCCTTTATGGCATCCTGTCATAGCCGGAGCGCCATCCGTAGCAACTGAAATAATATTTTTCAAAGGAATCTCTTTCTCATCGCAAAACTTTTCCAATATATTGAATATGGTTTCACCTTCTGTATCAGTCTCTAAATTTCTATCAAATAATAGTTCTTCACATATTTTCTCATCTTTAATAAAACTCACGTAAGACAACAACAATGCTTCATTAGTTGGTAAAGTGGACTCATCCAGCTGAATTGAAAATTGACTTGACCTCTGGTGAACGTACAATGATTCTTCAATGTTTTCAGCCATTTCATCAATTCGTCTTTGCACAGAATTATTACTCAAAGGAATTTTTCGGATAATATCTGCGGCCGGTTTATGAAGCACGGTAGTTATTACTTCATTTATTGCTGGCAATATTAACTCTTCTCCGATGTTATGTGGTTTGCCTTTCTGAGCAATTAACAAAGAGATACTGTACGAAGCTCGAAGTCCGTCGTCATCTTGCTTAGCAGCCGCCGAAAATAGTTTTGCTACACTTGGCTGAGTATTATGCTTCTTCTCTAGGTCTTGAAAATATGCTACATTCTTGTCTCTCTTATCTAGATGCATTTCATTCAAATGATCTTGCAGTCTTGAAGGCTTCATTGCTTCATTCGAAAATGTTTTAGACATAGAAGACACAAAGGCGAGGATGGGTTTGCGAGATTTTCAATGAATCCGAATTTAATGTATTCCGCACAGTATTGCCGTCTCCTCTTTTTTACTTCCGACATTGTTTTGCTTTGAGAAATACGTTTAACTTCGCGAGTAGTGTAAAGGAGGCGTAAGTAATGCTCATCTATTGCGAGCAAAACCACAAATGAAAATAAAATAAATATTACATTGTTTACATAGGAATGCTTAAGCACAATTATTATATAGTAGTCCAAAAATATGAATTCTTATTTTTCCTAGAAGTACATTTGTAAAAAAGGATCTTTTTCCTTTTCGTATTATCTTATTTTCCCCAGAAATACATTTGTAAGAAAAGATAAAGATCCTTTTTTTATTTTTCACATAAAAGATTTAAGGAGTTCAAAAGCTCAAAACGTGCGTCAATCAGCTACCTACCCGAAGTGATAAAATAAATTATTCAAGAGCTCAAAGCATTCGCTACATCAGCTCTAACTTACCTACCCTACACCTTTGCGCAAAAGATTATATTATGATAGCAAATGCCCAAATACAGATTTGGCAATGGCAATAGCAATACGTTTGACAGTTAGTATTCTATAAATTCTATCCTGTCGAGATGCCCCGTTATGAAACGGATATGATATGATAGCAAATGCCCACATACAGATTTGGCATTGGCAATAGCAATACGTTTGACAGTTAGTATTCTATAAATTCTATCCTGTGCAGATGCCCCGTTATGAAACGGAGCGACCGATTGACATGATTTTCATTTTTTCTATATTCAATAAAATAGGACAGATATATCAACTACGCGGAGAGAAATATAGAACCGAGTTTGAGCAATCTTTTAATTCATATTAGTTGATGTTCACAAGTTGTTGTTGAGAGTCGAGAGCTCATGTAGTCATTGTCTAAGAGGCCTCCTAGCTAAATAAAATTATAAATAACCCCCCAGGCCTCTACATAACGCCCCCATTTTCTTTCTGGGTCTCTTACCGCCCCCTTGATACCTGCAGCTCCCACAAGGGGGCGTTATCGCCCACTTTGGGAAACACAGGTCTAGTGACTTGCGCAACAAAAGTACTTATCGTATTACATAAGAAAATAATACGAAGCCGTCATCAACCATTGTATCACATGAACCATTTGTTTCGGAAAAATGTTAAAAATTATAATTTTTTTTCCAAAATCGTGAAAAATTAGGTAAAAAATAATTTAATTACATTTTTTAATTTTTTAATTTTTCAAAAAAGTTATATTTATATATAATTTTTGCATATTCGCATTATTTCGTTATCATTTCCATATTTGCACCAATAGAATTTCTATGGCATATACATGTATGGACATAATATATATTATTTCTTTAGCACATTTGTCTGTCAGTTTACGAAAGCAAATGCGAGCCACATACATAAGTATGTACTTACATTCATAATAACAAGTGTCGCACGCATCTTTCGCATTTCCGTTGTCACGGTCAACCAATGGCCGAAACTGGCGTTTTGACAAAGAGTCAAATGCTGAACACATTGAGCGCGACAGACTACAAGCGACATCTGTCAAATATTAAAATACACACGTTCTTATGGACACAGTTATGTAGAAGAAAGTGTGTATTCTAGTATTTGACAGATGTCGTTTGCAGTCTGTCGCGCTCATAGTGTTCAGCACTTGTATGATGCCGAAAAAAATAAACGAATGGCCGCCGATTGTCACCGCTTCCCTTGCCGCTGTAACAGCTTTGCCTACAAACGTGCGTAAATATGTATGTATGTATATGTATGAGCCTGAATACATATCGACGCAGATTTTTGCGAATCGCGGAAAAATATTTTAGAATGGACAAATATTATAAATCGACAACTGCGTTGTTGCCACTTTTCTCACTTCTTTCTGTGAAGAAGTATCAGAAAGTTGTCCAATTTATGATTTTTAGCGTTTGTCATAGTCGCCAAAAGTCACTTGTTGGCAAAGGCATGCTCGGGGAGATGTTACGGCGTATGTTTTTATGAATTAAGCGAGGTCGCTTGTGGAATTTGCGCCTGCGTTTATGAATGAAATCGTCTTTGTTGTAAAGTTTACTACATTTGTCCTTGTCCTACTATTGACTTGTGATGCTTCTGTTATTTATGCAAGTCCACATTGACTGTAAATATTACTATGCATGAATTCATACAAAATTATACCCATAATTATTTTTACATGCCAATATGGAAATACCGACGGCAAAACGCAAAAGCATACATATTTGCATACATTGCGATTGCCTGGTTCAAAGTAAAAATTGAAGCATGAAAATATCACAATGCTGTGGTTGGGAGTATCATCATGGGCATGCAAACATATATTTATGTCTTCATATTCTTGAGTATGTGAGACAATAAAAAATGTATTTATGTTCTCTGTGTGAGAGATGTGTTTTTTACGCATTTTTCGCTGTTAAAAGTGGAATATCAAAGAACTTATTTTTCTTCAATACTCTCTGCTTGGGCATATATGCCATTTCATCATATGCCGAAAATACATACTTATATGTATTTCCCTTCATATTCTCTGTTTGAGTATGTGAGAGAACTGTTAAAAATATTTCACAGCGTGAATTCTGTAGTTGTGAGGTGAATTCCGTACTACAATCCTATAAAATGTTCGACATCGAACCTGCACCTTCTCTATGTCTTCACATTCTCTGGCTGATAGAATTCTTGTAAGGAATTCACTATTCTCGCTGCTATTTAGCAGAAATTAGCACATTCAAAGGCAGAAATATATGTAAAACGACTGAATTCATGCGAGAATGATTAAAGAGAAATGCTTTGAATAAAAATATACAAAGTCACAAAGAGAATGTAAAAAAGCATTCTCTGAGTCACATATGCGTGATTATTTTATATCATATAAACCATTGTTTTCCGAAAAATGGTAAAACATTTAATATTTTTGCAAAATCGGGAAAAATTAGGTAAAAAAAACTGGTGCGGAAGAAGTTATACTTCTTAGTGATATTCCAAGAAATGCATATCATTTTGTATGAAAGAAAACTAGCGAGAGGGAAAGGATTAAGATATGATGGAGTGACCAACACTTTCTTAAATTCACTTTTTATAAATTTATTATGCACATTTTATAAAGCAAAGTCTAAATCAATTATCATTTCTGGTTTCTGACGGATTGATATCTACATGTAATAGTTACAATTTGATTATGATAACTAAAATACGATATGAAATGTCTTACATCTATTTTATCTATATTTCTCGCGAATACCGCATCAATAGTCGTACCTCCTTTTGTCGTAGGATCATTTCTTCCATTGATCATTTCTAATAAAAATTTCTCTCTAAGGAATGCCAGTAATGGTTCAGCTTCTGGCAATGAGAAAATTACATTGAAATTTCCCGCAAGGGAGATACTCTACTGGTTCTCCGATAATATCTGCAAAAGCTTGCGAACCTGCAGTTGACAACGGTAATAAAGCTTTACCGATGAACAATTTTATATCTCTCATCGATGGATTTGGTGATATATAAATGGCAATTAGGTAGACAATTTCACGATTTTAGGCGAATTTCCGAAATTTCAAGGCCGGAGTTGGGGTTGAAGATGCAATCCGATCTCAAAACAAAAAGTTGCATTGGAATCAGGAAGTACTAAGGCAACTTTTCCGCACTATTAGAAATCCCGAATCGAAAAAAGTCCGGAATCGACCCACCCTAACAAACACCCCTATTGCGTTAATTGTTTAGCCAGTTCGATCACAGCAGAAGGGAAACATCATTCATCTCTACATGGACATTTGAGGCTATACCCGACCAACGATGTAAATATTGTTGAGGAACCAAAATCTCAGCCAATTGCGATAGCAGACCCTCATACCTACAATGATGATGTCGTTATTTTCGGATTTATTACAGAAATATACTCTTCGATTTAAAAGTGCTTCACAGTATTTATCACGTAATATAATATGTATATCAGAAATACACGCTTCAATTTAAAAATGCTTCACAGTATTTATCATGCATTCTAAGGTTGTAATAACAAAGTAACTATATCTAGCGACGTAGCAACGCGGTGATCAAACGGCGATGTTGGGGATAAATAGTTAATACGAGTACAAAAACTAAGTGCTGTGCAGCGGAGTGTGGTGAATGTAGCATGTTAGTGATGTGGTAAGGTGTTGTTTGAGGCAGGCGACCGAGGCTCATTTATGCGGCTCACTATGAGCGAGATTTAAGTAACGATGTCCAAGCGCGCTTTGAACACTTAGTTCTCGCTGACCCTCAATTCCATAGCAATGAAGTACTAACGTTGGAGACGGGAGCGAAAATCTATCTACACACTATTCGAAGTGGATTGTTCAAACTAGACAATGGTACAGTGGTAGCGCAGAATTTAACATTTGGCTAGACCCTGACTGGCACCATATAACCATCTAAATAAACTTCTGAAAATTATCGGAACACATTTCAAAACATTCAAATAACATACAAATGTTATCCTACTATATACAATTACAGATTCTGCAAGGTTGCCGGCATGTTTAATCTAAACAAATACTCATCTGCTTTACTCCCACTTACATTAAGGCGTAATACAAAGGAATATCAACTGCCCCAACTTCAGTCAACACATGCGAAAGAGGAGATAAGAAGGATTACTTTTTCACGTGTTTCTAAAGCGAACATATAACAAGTAAGGAAGGGCTAAGTTCGGATGCAAGCGAAAATTTCATGCTCCTGCAACTTGCAAGAATCAAAGCCAAATCAATATCTTAAGGTGTAAAACGTCAACCAGAGGATAGAAAGTAATTTCATATATTTATACATATATTACATATAACTCATGCATTGACAGATACAGACGGTTTGTTTGGTAGAGAAACGAAAATCATTATATGTAATATAAGGGAGTTGGGGTAGTATCGACCCAATTTTATCTATTTTTTGATAGGCTTCAGGCTTTCACACATTATGCTCGATAAAACCATATAAGCAGTACCACAGTACGCAAAGTTTTGGCACACGACAACACATATCGTGATCAAGAACGTGTACAAAATTTTTGAAATCTTCACCAGACACTATGTTTAGAGGTTGATAACCTTCAATCACTAAACGCGACAAAGCGAAATCGACATCTTTATTTCTTACAGAGTCATTGTCATATTCAACGGCTCTACTAAACAAAATTGTTTGAAATGATCACGCAAGTTACTTGTGTCCCCACTTGTTTTATATTCCTTACCACATTTAATGCATTTGGTCAATTTCTTATCTTGCGATTTTACAAAATACTTCCACACCTAAATCCATGACTTTTAATAATAGGTGAATATGAATTGGTTTAATTAAATGTACAAACCTTTAAGAATCCCTTCTTGCGTTTAATTCCTCCCTCGTCGTTGTTCTTCACTTCAATTAGTTCATCCGAATCTGTTGCACTATTGTGGTGGGGGCGCTTGCATTCAGTTTCTAAACGATTGGAAAGTTAACATTTGAAATGAATTTTTAGTTTTATGCTTACCTTTCTTTATTTTCTACGTATTTTTACCCATTGATTTAAAATATTTGGGTTTCGTTTATAATTTAACTTTTTCTATTTTCTCCGTTAACGATTAGCTTTCAACTTTGCCTTGGATTGGCAATGAATATGGACATACTTGTACATACATAATGGTGCCAACTAGGCATTGCTATCAACATGGTTTTTGGCTGCACTGTTTTGACATTTGTTTGAAGAAAAGCATCTCTGATCGCATATAGAAAACAAACGAATATAAATTGGAAACTATTAAAAACCATAGATAGTTTCAGACCTCTGGGTAGTAGTACCCTACTTTGATTCTCGCTGTGTAGCGTTTGAGTTTTTAATACCATTGAACAGCATGGTGCTTCTTGGCGACTTTCTGGATTCGTTGTTTCGAGACTTGCTGTTGCAATTAATCCCGTAGCACTTTTAACATTATTTTGACGTCAAGACATTGAATGCCTTTTATGGCAATATACGCAATTAAATTTTTATTCGTTTGACAAACAGTTGGTACAAAGTCTTTTCGTTCTTACGAAATTGTTTCAATCGTTAATATTAAATTTTTTGAATTTCGCAAAATTTGAGCATCCGCCCTCCTCTATTCACTTCGCATGAAGTTTTTTATATTGTTCATATGTGAACGACTGATTCCTAAGAAAACTTTTATTTAAGTTATTGTTGCTACTAGCTTGGGGTCTAATGAAGATATGATATTGAGGTCGATTTGAACCTTTTTCGTTTTGACTACTTTTTATCTACCCTTTCTGCAATTTATATTGGGTAGTAAGAAATTCTTTTATTTTTTTCCACGTTGGGTATTTTCTTCACGATGAGAGCGATTGCTGGGTCCCAATTGTCTGTGAGAATGTTTTGTGTCGATAGAACCGAGTTGGAAACAGTGGACTGGTTAATAAATTCTTAACTTGTTTTCTTTTGAATTTTTGTTCAGTACTAGTAATACGGCAAATGCAGCAGTTGCTAATTCTTGTGAAAATGAAGTAGATGAAGACGATGTTGATCAGAATTCAATTTTAAGTGATACTAACCATGATATTGTAAATAGTTTTGTGATCTTACACATTTATTGCTTGAAATTATGTATTAAAAATTTAAATTTAGGAAAACACATCAAGCGTTGCGAATAATGCAGTATCGTCAAGGAAACTTGCAAAGCAGCTGAGAAACGAGGGAAAATCTTACATTTCAAAGTCCGGCAAATTAATTTCCGCACGGGTATTGCGTAAATTGGAAGCTTGCAGGAAAAACTGAGCTTCTAAAATATCTTATGACCACCAAAAAGAAATACATAAGGCTTATTGGACACACGGGTCATATCGTTTGCGCAGAGCAGCTGTTGCTGCGTTGATTGAACTGCAGACTACTAAAACTATTAAGCGGTTTAAGTCTGCTGTAAATCCAAACAGAAGAGATTATTCTTACCACTATTTTTTAGAAGTGAATACTGAAAAAATATCAGTATGCCAAAAATGCTTTAGATTTACTTTGTGCTAGTCAGAACAGTTCATAAAATCAGTTGTTAAAGCAAAAATTGAGGGAACTGGATTTACAGATATGCGTGGGAGACACAAAAATGCCAGAAAATTATCATCTAATAAGCAAAACGAAATTATTGAATTCATTAACAGTTTTCCATCATACGAGTCGCACTATAGTCGTCGTGATACATCATTACGTTACCTTCCAAGTGATCTATCGGTGGCAGCAATACATCGCTTATATTGCGAGAAATACGACCATTCTGTGGCGTTAACAACATTTTCGAGGCCGTTTAATCAAATGGGATTGAAATTTAAAAAACCCAAGCTTGATACTTGCCACAAATGTGACTTACTTGAACATAAGGTAACAGTTGCTACACCTGAAGAGGTTGATTCTCTAAAAGCAGAACAAGCACATCATCTTAGTGAAGCACAACAAGCATATGACGCGAAGAAAGTTGATAAAGCAAAAGCTATGAATGATGCTTCACTAAAGTTGTTTTGTTTTGATCTTCAGCAATGCCTGCCAACACCAATGTTGAGGACTTCCTTGTCTTTTTACAAACGACCATTATGGACATTCAATTTAACTGTTCATGATCTTGAGACCAATCAAGCAATATGTTATATGTGGCATGAAGCTCCAGCAAAAAGAGGAGGAAACGAGATTGTTTTCTGTGTTTTTAACCATCTTCAAAATATGATCTCTAATACAAAACACGTAGTTTTTTGCTGTCCAGGTCAAAATAAAAATAGTTACGTTGCAACAATGCTTGAAATTTTTGCACAAATGGACAGCAATATAACTACTATAGATCACAAATTCTTAGTGCCTGGTCACACTCACATGGAGTGTGATAGCGACCATGCACTAATCGAAAAAACATTAATAAAAATACACCATTTTCGTGATTGGTTTCAATTTGTTCGATCCGTTGGATGGAAAAACCCGTTTTTAGTTATCGAAATGCAGCAAAGCAATATTTATGATTTTGGAAACGCTGCTAAACAATTATTTACCTGGCGGAAAATTGACGATGTCGGCAAAAAATATAATTGGAATGAGATCAAGTGGTTTAGATTTACAAAAGACTTTGGGAAAGTTTATTTTAAAAAATCGCTCAATGAAGAAGAACCATTCCATTTTATAAATATAGTAAAGCGGGGCACCAATAGGGTGAATATTAAAGATTTAAAACTATGTTATGAGTCCCCAATACTAATTAACGAAAACAAAAAAAGATTTATTAGATATGCTACCGTTAGTTGATGAAATATATAAATTTTCTATATAAATTTAAGTACAGTGAAATCGCTAGATTTTTACCCTGATCTAACTGAAAATGATGAGTAATTTCCTATAAATGGTAATATAATTATTAATAATTAATAATAATTATGTATATCGAAATGTGGATTAATTTTAATTTAACTTATTATTTTATAAAAACTTGGTTTTTTTTGCATTATTTTTTCGTTTGATTCTTATATTTCTAATAAAGCTTAAAAAATCATCTTATCTCATGTCTACTGCATTTTTTAATTCAACCTAAAACACTTATTTGGACTTACTGCCAGTACCAATTATTTTTCGTTTCAATATAGTAGCTTAAGTTAAGTTAGGTTTATATTTTTCAGCCAATGAATTTATTCATAATATCTTAAGTACAAAACATCAAATATTTAATAATAAAATAGTTTTTTTTTTATTTATTAACAGTTTTGTTCTAAATAAATGTGTATCTTTATCTGTGGCTAAAAATTTTATGTGAAAACCAAACAAAATTTATTTTACACAAAACCTTTATTATCTCAAAATATGGTGATGATATGATATGGTTTTTGGTCCATAAGTGGGCGACGCCACGCCCATTTTCAATTTAAAAAAAAAGCTTGGGTGCAGCTTCCTTCTGCCATTTCTTCCTTAAAATTTAGTGTTTCTGACGTTTTTTGTTAGTCGGTTAACGCACTTTTAGTGTTTTTCAACATAACCTTTGTATGGGAGGTGGGCGTGGTTATTATCCGATTTCTTCCATTTTTGAATGGTATATGGAAATGCCTGAAGGAAACGACCCTATAGACTTTGGTTGACATAGCTATAGTAGTTTCCGAGATATGTACAAAAAACTATATAGGGGGCGGGGCCACGCCCACTTTTCCAAAAAAAATACGACCAAATATGCCCCTTCCTAATGTGATCCTTTGTGCCAAATTTCACTTTAATGTCTTTATTTATGGCTTCGTTATGACACTTTATAAGTTTTCGGGTTTCGCCATTTTGTGGGCGTGGCAGTGGTATAAAAAGTTGTTGCGAGAGTATAAAAAGGGAAGATTTCCTAGTAGGGTGCGATGTCAACGCAAGGCACACCTAATGGGGTAGCTCCAATATAAACACCAGAAGTGAGTCCCTCTTACAATATACAAAGTGCATTCCAAAGTAAACTAGCGCCCCTGGTGACGCCATCTATATGTCGACTCATGACATTTCATAAATTGGAAGTGAAGCTATTGCGTTTTAAGTGTCATTATGTTTGTGTTATCGGTGTGAAAATGAGCTTCGAACAAAGAGCCAGCATTATATTTTGTTTTAAAATTGGTAAAACTTTTACCGAAACGTTTCAATTGATGAACCCAGTTTATGGCGATGATTGCCTATCACGTAGCAGAGTGCATAAGTGGTTTCAGCGTTTTCAAATTAGTCGTGAGGACATAAATGACGATCAACATGTGGGCCAATCAAAACCGGACGATCACCGGAGATTTCATCGAAACATTGCATTTATTCATCAAAAATCAGACGAAATCATCATTGAAATTCATGGAAATGGAATTGAGCATATCCAAAACATCGATTTGTTGCATTTTGACCGAACATTTGGGCTTATGAAAGGTGTGTGCACGGCACGACCAAAAATTGGTCAGAATCCAACATTCGAAGGACAGCTTGTGACTGATTATTTGACCAAAAATCACATTTTAACCATTAACCACTCCCCGTATTCACCTTTTATGGCACCGTGCGACTTCTTCCTTTTCGAAAAAATGCATTTCCTTATGAAAAGAAAGCGTTATGCAGACGTAGAGGCAATCCGACTATCCAATCGACTACCCAAGTTACGTTGAAATGAGTTAACGCGTTGAGTTTCTTTCTAAAACTGTTTATTTAATAATCCGTAAGCTTACTGCTAACCTACTATTCTTACCGTCGCTGCTGCCGTTAGCGTCGGTCTTTAATTACTTCCATAAGCATTCCCACGCTCATGTACCATGCTCATGCATCGAGCTGATCATCGAATCACAACAGCTGACCAAACATTTAATTTGATCTCGCATGAAGTGAACGATCCAGACTGCATGCATTGCAATTTTTGGCAGCATGGGAACTTCATTACGTTAACTATTGTTAACTTATATGCAACAAGGGTGATAAACCATATTTTATTTTCCCAAGCTATGAAAGATTTCCGGGTTGGGAGGAAGTACTGGACTTCACTATCAACAGATACAGACAGTCTCGTTGTGGATGACTGGAGGGTGTCCGATGAGCATTCCATATCGGATATCTCCTGGATACGCTTCAGCATTCACGAATTTAGTATTTAGTATAGTAGAAGAACAGCATGGGATAAATTTACTAGAATAGCAACAAAATGTCTTGAAAAAGGAGGCAATAATAGAGCAGATAGCAAAAATCTTAACAACAACTTTCAATAAATGCATTCCGCTAACAGTTCTGAATAAAAGAAAGTCTCCTCCTTGGTGGAATAGTGATCTCAAGAATCAGAACAGAATTAAGGAATGCTTTCAATGAGAGTTTCAGAGCCAAAATCTGGCAACAATACAAAAATATCATGAAAAAATACAAAAAAGCAGTCAGGAAAGCTAAAACGGACTCATGGCGATCTTTCTGCACATCGACAGAAAGTTGCAGAGAATCCGCAAGGCTGAGTAAGACGCTATTCAGAGAACATACCAATACTGCCTGCATTAAGGTGGAAGGAAATGCTTAGACTTCTTCTGCAGAAAAATCTCTGGAGGTACTTATAAAAAAGCATTTTCCTGGGAGTTAGCAAACGACGACAACGGAGGTGCAACCAGAACCACTGGCAAACGCAGCTGACTGCTAGGCCTGATAGTAGACAAAACGAAAACTATATATGCCATAAATAGTTTATACCTTTTAAAGCAGCAGGGCTGCTGGAAGAGCCAATGGCTCAAAGGCTTGAAAATTTATACAAATTCAAGGCCAGGAATCCACTGTATTACAGCCCAAGAAGTTGGAAAATAATTTAAGTGGTGTTCCTTCTAAAACCAGGCAGAAGAACACACAATACTAGAAAGGCTAATGACTTACATATAAGAAAAATTATGTCGGATACGTAAAATGCATACATAAAGGGCTGATCAACCGAACTGCCTTTCACGACGTAATAAGTGTATTTGAAAAATCACTACACTACAAATATAACACAATGGCTGCATTTCTTGATATAGAGGGAGCCTTTAATAATATAGAAGTAAGCACCATAATTAGTTCTCCAACACGAGGCGGCATAAACGACACTGTGTGCGGATGGATACAATCGAAAGAAATATTATAGCATCAAACGGCACTGCACATAAACAAGTTATGTGAGTAGAGGGACTCTTCAAGGAGGGTCCTCTCCCCGCTTCTATGGGTTGTAGCGCTGGGTGAAATACTACTCCAATTAAACGGTGGTGAAGTGAAATCAATAGCTTATGCTGACGATATAGTGTTGTTGGTACCAGGCATGGTTCCCTCAACAGTCAGTGACATTATGTAAAGAGCACTACTACCCATAGACATCTTTATACATAAAATAGCAGCATGTTCTGCAATAAGAATAAAAGAATTGGGAGGTTGGAAACGGAATAACTATGGACATAGTGATATCCTAAACCAACTCAACGTTAATAAATCAGACTACATTCCCCCCAAAGCTAGATTTCATTATATATACTTCCAGGTGACGATACCCTCTAGGCGAAAATGAAGAATGGGCATAATAAGGGATGATGATACCATCTCAGTTTATACCGACGGATGCAAAATGGACTGCGAAGTGGGTCCGGGAGTATATGCCGATGATCTGAACATTTCTTTCTCTATCTGTTTACCGAACTCGGCTAGCATTTTCCAAGCGGAAGTACTGGGTATAGAGGAGGCCTGCGAAGCTTTGAATAATTACTAGGATACATAAAGCAGCAATATACACGGATAGCCAGTCGGCTCTCCTGGCCTTGTCGTCGCCAGCATAGTCAATAACTGCACAATATATTGAGCTCACTAAAAGACAAACTCCGTCTAGATTTGATCTAGGTTCCCGGCCACAGGAACATTTTCGGTAACGAAAAATCACACGTTTTGGCAAAGGCAGGAGCTTTCTTAAACGAATCCGAGGCAAAACTAATACTAGGTTTGCCAAGATCGAAACGTGACAACAATAATAAAAAGGTCTACAACATGTGCAATAAAATCACACAGCTAGTGATAATTGTGCCCGAAAGATAACAGGGCTGCACTCCTACCTACCTACCTTTATCACTAAGATATCTTAACCAAACCAACATAAATACAACCTTAACTATATTTCTGTAAAAAATATATATCAAAACTATCTTATTTTTGAGTGAGCATAATGTATCAAAACAACAATATGCTTTGTTGCAGCGATTACTGATATCACGCACAAATATTCCTTGAACGTATAAATATTATTACACTGACAATTAGAATATGTCTACAATGATACTTAACAAATGATTATAATGACACTTATAAATTCACTTTTTATTTATCTCAAATAATGTTCGTACGAGCACGCGTGCGACTCATTTATTTGATAGTACCTACCTGTTCGAACGAATTCGCATGGAATAATTTAAAAGATTTTAACCGTTAAGGAAATTTCCGCAAAAAAGAAAGGAATTCATAATGACATATAAAAGCGTTTTGCCACATGTGGTCAGGGTCCTCTTCCCCACACTACCACCCTCTAAATGAAATCTTGTGGGAATGCCGGTAGTGTCGAACTTAATTATTTGTGCCGTTATTTGATGGCGTGATAGAATGGTTGCCTTTTGGTTTTCTAAGAGATTTTATTTGATCGGGGTGGAACGTGACTGTCAACCGGAAATTTGGTCTTCGGTAGATAGATGGTAGATGCTACATTAAGTGGTTTTCCTTCCGGATCGCTGGCTGCTTCCGGTGTATGGGTTTCGACATGGATTTCCACAGAGCTGTTGGTTGCGTCAATGTACCCCACTGCCGCAACTGTGCATTTAACAGTAGACCAGTTGGGCGTCTTATGATATCATGTGTCTGCCCTATTTACTGTGGCAGTGTTGGGCGTGATAGGTTCTACAGGGGGTAGAAGAAGGACAGCGAAAGCTAGGAAGCTGAAAGCTGCTACGGTGATAAGCATGCTGGTCTGGTGTCTGAGCACACTCGAATGGGCCAAGAGGGTGCTAAGAGAGAGCGAAAACGTTAGGGCAGAACCGGATGTTACAGAACCGAAACCAGCGGTGACCAGCTTGAAAAAAGACTGCGAACTGGGGCTGCGCCAGCTTTTAGCGAAATATTCCGCGAGGAATGGAAGAGAGTGGCGGCGGCCATCTCTTCATTCCATATTCAGTCTCGAACAGCTGTTTGAAGATATGAGGGTCAAGCACGACGTGAGCGCTGAGCTAGCGCTCTTGGAGGAGGGTCTGAAGGACGAAATTCCTCCATATTAACCCTCAACATGCAAAGGCTGCCTCCGCTAACTTACATCTTCGTCTAAAAATAGATGAAGCCGATGTCGTCCTGATTCAAGAACCGTGGCTGACGAGGAGTGGGTCTGCTAATGACTGGGTGCCACGATTCCGATTACTTTGACGAAGGGGTAAAAAAAAAAAGAATTTATATATAAATGGGTTATATACGGATACGGGAGCATGGTAGTTCTCTATGTTTCACTTATTGTTTTTAAATTTTTGACTTGGTGTATTTAAACATACACTCTAAACATGTGTAGAAATAAGTTCGCATTTCACTTTTATTTTGTAATTTTTCAGCTAAAATTATTATTTTAAAAATTACTTATCAAATTCACGGTTTAAAAGGTTAGAATGTTTATAATTACGGGGAAAACCAGTTTTGCCACATCTTAAAAACCAAAAATAAAAGATGTTTTAGAGTTTCACAGCGTTTTCTTTGTTTGCACTAAAAACCTATACAAATGTTTTTCAAGCTTGAATTGAATATGGGAACACTTTTCCCAAATACGTATATGAATAATATGTGACTTATATTTAATAAACATAGATATGTAAGTAAAACCATATGATAATAGTATAAAATTTATATCATATCAGGGTGTCTTGAAGTATTTTCCCTTAGTACTCCTCACTGGGTTTGCGGCCTTCGGCCGCGCTTTAAAAAAATAACCCGTGTAGAGCGAATAACCGGGGTGACTGAAGTATTTCCTCTATTAAATTTAATTAAGAAAAAATTCATCTGCCTTATACTTTACACTTTATTAGGTAAATAAATTTTGCACCTAAAATGCAAAATAGTTTACAAGAGATTGAGAAACTATAGAATAGAAAAATTGAGTTTTGGTTATAAAGTGGTTAAATATTGGTTAATATATCTGTCAGTGATTTCCATTTATTTTTGATGATAGGTGTTTTGTATTTTAGGAGACGATACAATTGTATATAATATTAATATATAATATTACTTATTTGATTATTTGATTATTAAATTAAATAAACAAAATATGCATATGCAAGGAAGCAGTGTTTATACTGCATACTTTACACTTTATTACGTAATATTATTATATAATATTACTTATTTGTTTATTAAATTTAAAAAAGAAATTATCCATATGCATCTATAGAGGAATTTTCGAAAAAATTTCGGAAATTTCAGCGAATTGCCTTGTTATCATATGGCAGCGCTTCATTTCGTCGTAATTGTTAGCACATTAATGATGTTTACTACGAGTGTAAAATGTAATTTTTAAAATAAAGGTTTCTAAAGTAAAAAACGTGCAAAAGTGTAAAATATGGATTTATTTAAATGTCTATATTTTTTTAACCAGGAGGACTTCCTCTTGCCAATGGTACCTTCAGGTCGCGGCGCCAAAGAAATCGGAATTGTGTCAGACTGGGTGCTGTATAAAACGGAACTTGCAATATACAAGTCCGAGTTAGCGAAAGCAAAGAGGAATTCATGGAAAAGCTTCCACGAGAAAGTTGAGGGCTGCCAAGAGTCCTCTAGCTTCAGACGTATTCTCGCAAAGAACCCCTTATCTCCGGGTTATCTTAAAGACTCAAATGGGAAGTGGGTCCTGAGCAGCGAGGAGACACTTCGGATGCTTTCTGAAGTTCACTTCCCGAGCAACACGTCCTCTAAAGGGATATCTCTCAGAGCGCTGCAAGACCATTGTGCAGCCTTTGTCAACGTTCTATATGAACGGCACTTGACCTGGGCGATCAACTCGTCCAAACCCTTCAAGTCCCCGAGACGGATGGCATCATACCAGTGCAGCTGCAACAGGCTGTTAAGGTGTCATGCAACTGCCTGTCACACATCTATGCGAATTGCATAAGACTGTGTTACATCCCGGAGGCCTGGATACAAGTCAGAGTCACGTTCATCCCGAAGGCTGGCAGTGGCTTCCAATTTACGGGCAAGGACTTTAGGCCCATCAGCCTCTTTTCCTTCCTACTAGAAACTCTGGAGATGCTGATTGACTGATACATAAGGAGGTGCATTCCGAGAGACCATTTACTGGGAGCGCAACATGCTTATTGTAAGTTTAAAGATTTCGCTGTTGGGATCTTCCTTGATATTGAGTGAGCCTTCAAAAACGTCGTGCCGGAGGCGGTCATTACCGCTCTGGACGATCTTTGGGGTTGAATCAAACCTTAAACACCTCATTCACAGTCTTCTGTGCAATAGAGTGATTGAAACGAATGGGGCAACGCGAGTGTGCGACGAGCCGTGAGTAGGGGAACACTACAAGGTGTAGTACTTTCTCCTCTTCTATAGATCCTGGTCGTAAACGACCTGTTTATAAAGCTTGAAGATCATGGCTGCAGGGTGATTGCTTATGCAGACGATGTAGCGCATATGGTCAAAGGAAAGTTCCTGAGCACTGTTTACGAATTGACGCAGAGGTACCTCGGCGTCGTAACCAATTAGGCATTCGACAACGGTCTCGCCATCAACCCGAACAAAACCGTGATAACTTATTTCACCAGCAGATACAATATCTTGGCGGCACCCCTGCCGCGAATGGGAGACATCCACCTGCAACCGGCGGGCATAGTGAAATATCTAGGGCTCATCCTGAATAGGAAGCTTTCTTGGAAGCCGTATATCGAAGAGAGAGCAAAAAAGGTATCGATTGCCGATACTGCTATAGAGAAACCATTAAAAAACCACACCACACATGCAAAGAAATTCGAAAGCGTTCAGCGGACGGCGCTTAGTGTATGGTGCACTAAGGTCCACCCCAACCATGGCACTCAACGCCATTCTGAACATATTGCCCGTTGACATCCCAGGAAGGAGTATAGCTGCGGAAGCGGCCATTAGTCTCAAAAAGTATGTGCTCCTGAAAGAATAAGGGTCTGAACGCTCGGAAATCCCCACTTACTTTGGCTTCCTGCCGGATCACTTGGATCATGGAGTCGCCAAACCAAACTCGGGCGGTTCCTTCTCTACCTACATACCGGCGATGGAGATATGGGTAGGAAGAAGCCGTTGGAATAGAGGGGCAGTGAGCTTCTTCACGCACGGGTCACTGTCGAGAGCTCTCCATCAAATACAGTTTCAAACTTCCTGATTATTGTAGTGTCTTTCAGGCCGAGGTTGCAGCCCCTAAGGTGGCAGTAGATTTGCTGCTCCGGAGTGCAGTCGCCTTCAAAGAGGTGATCATCCATTCAGATAGCAGAGCGGCGATATTAGCCTTGAACTTATTTACTGTGCGTTCATGGCTGGTGGAAGACAGCCTAACCTCGCTTCCAATAGCATCGAATGCTTTTGCGTTAAGACTGGTATGGGTGCCAGGCCAAAACAAAATCGCAGGAAACTGTAAAGCGGGGAGCTAGCAAGGAATATGCCACAAAGCCTTATGCAAATCTGTAGTTCGAACACAGGAGTTCTTTCTTTCTATGGAATCACAAAGGAATACACATAGCAGTTCACGTGCGATCTTTCTAGTCAGCCATCTAACCTAACCTAACCTAACCTCGCAGCTTAATTATGAATGTAGCGTCGGTGACACTCTGTTGTCGTCGCAGAAAGAGTGTGCGGAAGTTCTGTTAGGAGCGTTCTTTCCCAGGGCGGAGACTCAGGTACCTCAAGCAAAAGAGGTACCTGTCCCTCTATTAGACGATGGAGAGTTGGGGTACGCCTTTGGCCTGGTTAGGTCTAATTGACCCCAGGTTTTATCGGTTTCAACGCAGAGTTGTGCAAACGCTTAGGGAAGGAAAGGACTCTCAGCTTGGGTAGCTCGAGCCAATCTGTAAGTGCTGTTCGTATGCGATCCGCTGTGCTTTTGAGCGACGTGGGGTAAGGCTGTCGTCAGCAGCACAACGGACGTTTTCTTTGATCGAGGTGTCCGAAATTTTTATCAGTATCAATATCTGCTGGTTTAATGCTTACGTTAATTTCTTTGCCGTTGACTTCGATGTCGATAACGTGTTCATCTCTTATTTTGATAACATTATAAGAGCCAGTGCATGGCTGTGTCAGGGGATGTTTTAGAAGTCTACTCAGAGGAATATATGTTTACAGCAGAATGTTTTCTTATTGCGGTGTGTGAGTTGGTTTGATGCTGTGGATGTAAGCACCAAATTTCTCGCAGAAAATGCCGCGTAGTATTAAAAGGATCGTTCAGAATAGATCTTCTGCTGGTGACGTTTTCAAAAGCTCTTTACAGCAGGTTCATAAAACAAGTAATATTGATGGAAGTACCTGTACCCATTGTGCTGCTTCGTGTCCCATAATTTGTGCTTTAAGTGTGTGGTGATACTTTTCTACGAGTCCGTTTTATTCTGGGTAATATGTTGTTGTGCGGATTCGTTTTCTTCTAACTAGACGTAAGAGAGAAGTGAATAGTGCGCTCTTTAACTAGGTGCCTTGGTCGGTTATAATGAATTTTGGGCAACCGAAACGTTCGACCAAATGTGAGTAAAGGAAATTCACGACTAAGTTAGCTGTAATGTCCTTGATAGAAACCGCATTTTGATGAATCTGTCGATCATTGACATGCAATATATGGAACCCTGAGAGATCCGATTGGGTCCAAGTGGACATGCTCGAATCTTTCATCTGGAAACCGGAATGAGGCGTTGTATGAACGTACCGACCCATCTTTGATCGCTGACAGGGAACACACGTCCCTAATGTATCCTTTGCCCCCAGGGCCACAGAATAGTGTTTGCAATTTTAACATCATCATTGCTATTAGCAAACGCTGGAACTCTTCATCTGATGATTGTGCTATTGAAAGTTCATATCATGGTCGATGGTTCATTGTCCCAATGCGTGAAAAAGTGTCGGCTACATTGCTATTAGAGCCTGTAATGTATTGGATGAACAGGGTGAACAACGAGTATTTTCTCTTTTTGACCCAATGTTTTGAATAAACAGGGTGAACAAGGAATCCTTTCTCTTTGACCCAATGTCGAAAATTTTGTAAGCCTTCCTAAAACTTTTTGAAATACTATCCCAGTGGTTGCCATAATTTATTATTTTTCTGATCGAGGACTGCCACAAAAGTACTGGATGCATCACAACTGAACCTGAGGATGTGTAAGGAGCGCTGCATCCGCGAGCTGCTCTTTAACTGCCACCAATGCTTCTTTCTTTTTTTTTCTTTGAACATTTTAAAGGATCATTGAGTGGCGCTTGAACATTCGCGCCGTTTTTTATAATGTCTGTAGAAATTTATGGCGCCAATAAATCTTCTTTATTCGATAATTGTTTTTGGCTTAGGAAGCTCTTGGAAGGATAGCTTTCGGTCAGAGAGTGGTGCTGAGCCATGCGCAGAGACTTGATATCCTAGGAATTTGACGTTGGTTGAGCCTAAGACGCATATGTGTACGTTAAAGCAAAGGCCTAATTAGCTGAGCCGCTGGAATATCAAACGCAAATGTTGATCGCGTTATCGTTCATTACTTGAGGCTATGTGGAGGTCGTCTATGTATGCGTAGGCGAAATCAAGGTCGCCGCATGGTCTCCATTCGCCATTTTTCTTTTTACAGTGGATAAATAAGTCTCAGACCCCCCTCACAATATAATACTACTACACCACACACATCACATACACCACATTCTTCACAACACACCACATCTTACATTCCACATCACGCGCACACAAATACCATGCACAAGTTGAGGAACGTATTCCGTACAATAGTAAAAAACCTCAAAACAACCTTGAATTGGAACAATTGAAATGCACTATCACTACAACAAACAATCTTAAACAAACAAGTATCAAAACAACCTTGAGTTTGAATACCACAACAACCTTATCTTAAAACAAAGCAAATGTTTTAAGTAAACAAACCTAAACAAATAATACAATCTGTATTTAAACAAACTATCAACTAGTAATAAGTAAACATACTAATTAGTATAAATAGAAGTAAGAACCATGTAATAAGTTAGTCTTAAGAGTATAAATAAAGAGTACACATTTCGGTGCAGCTCAAAATACATATATTCTTTTGACTCATTTTTTACTTTATGTAAAAATTAACTCACATACCAAAAAATAACAATAGGGGCCGACGGACGGAGCACTCGCTCTCTTTCGTTTTGAGACGCAGACAAACGCCCTGGGTCTTTTTCTTCCTTTATTGAAAATTGAGCGATGAGTATAGTGCTAAGATATTCATTCATATGTATGTACAATTATGGTGCTTCGAGCCGTACCGGGCGGCACCATTGACTTTGATTATTATTAAAATTGTGGTGAACACAAACGAAAAACGTACCCGACAAAAAACATAAAATCACCTAAATATACAAAACAAGCGATTAAAACATATACACACCCCTATTCTGTGCACTTGACAAATTAGTAAAATATTGAAAATTAACTCAAATATTTATCAAGCACGAAATGTTTTGGTATTCTGTGCCAACCTTGATAGAAGTAAAAGCTTCAATTCGAAAAAGCTTTTCCCCACACGTGTGGTGAACAAAATAATGTAAATAGAAACAGCTGATTTCTATTCAAATTATATTAATAGCAATTTGCGCGCAGTCAAATGCTCCTATGGTGCTTTTTATTTCAAATTTTCTAAAAAATCTGGAATATATGTATATCAAATAAATTACTTTAAGTTAGTATATTATTATTTCTTCTTCTTCTTAATTGGCGTAGACACCGCTTACGCGATTATAGCCGAGTTAACAACAGCGCGCCAGTCGTTTCTTCTTTTCGCTACGTGGCGCCAATTGGATATTCCATGCCATCGAATGCGATATTCGCCGTGGCCAATGCGCAAAGGACCATAAATCTTTCGCAGAATTTTTCTCTCGAAAACTCGTAACGTCGACACATCGGTTGCTGTCATCGCCCAAGCCTCTGCACCATATATCAGGACGGGAATTATGAGCGACTTATAGAGTTTAGATTATGTTCGTCGAGAGAGGACTTTACTTTTCAATTGCCTACTCAGTCCGAAGTAGCACCTGTTGGCAAGAGCAATCCTGCGTTGGATTTCCAGGCTGACATTGTTGGTGGTGTTTACGCTGTTTGCAAGATAGACGAAATTATCTACAACTTCAAAGTTATGACTGTCAACAGTGACGTGAGTGCCAAGTCGCGAGTGCGACGACTGTTTGTTTGATGACAGGAGATATTTCGTTTTGCCCTCGTTCACTGCCAGACGCTTTTTTTGTGCTTCCTTTTCCAGCCTGGAGAAAGCAGAACTAACGACGCGGGTATTGAGGCCGATGATATCAATATCATCGGCATACGCCAGCAGCTGTACATCCTTGTAAAAGATTGTACCTGTTCGATTAAGTTCTGCAGCTGGAATTATTTTCTCCAGAAGCAGGTTGAAGAAGTCGCACGATAGGGAGTCGCCTTGTCTGAAACCTCGTTTGGTATCGAACGGCTCGGAGAGGTCCTTCCCGATCCTGACGGAGCTTTTGGTGTTACTCAACGTCAGTTAACACAGCCGTATTAGTTTTGCGGGGATAGATTATTTGTATTACAATAATACTTGCCCCGTTTTTATAAAAGTTTCTTCCTCTTTTGAACTGGGAAACTTTATTTCTCCTCCCTTCACCTTCACAATAAGTTTTGCTACAGCCCGTACACTTCACGAAAGGAACGACTGACCCATGGGCAAGTTGACGTTGTTACCTACACATTTCCTGATATGAGCCGTGTCCAAAGAAGTTCATAGCCGCTGAAACCATTACAGTTAAAAGTAGTGACGTTTTCTGATTATCGTGTGGGGCTAGTTCATCAATTTTTTCAAATTTCTGGCCCAAAGGTATTCTCGCTCACAGAATATGGATTGCTATCGTCGTGTAAATATTTTAAATGCCGCGCGCGATTCCTATTCTCACAATTTTCATCTTCGTTTAACAATAATAACAAAAGTAAAATGTCTTCCATTTTCACAACAAGATGCACAATCAGATATTTAATTCATAACGAACACTGTCAAGAGCATTTGACATCTTAACAACTTATAAAGAAAAGAGCTTTTTATTTCAGACACAGAATACGAAATGCTTGATAAATTTCAAATTTTGACAAATTAGAAATACAGTGGACTCGCGGTAATATGAACACCCTAAATTATGAACCCCTCAAAGTATGATACCATTGACTACTCTAAAATATGAACTTTGGACAAAAGCTCTAAAATATGAACAATATTGTTGTCAATAACGAATTTAAAGCGCTTTATAATTCGGGGAATTCCGTAGTTATTCGCATTCAATATACATGTATATACATATGTATTTACCCATCGCTCGAAAATGCTTACATGTGCTCATTACAGTGTTTGATTTTGTCTACGTCAGTCGTCTGTAGGAATTTTTAAGTGTTTTTGGTTGGTGATTGCACGCAAGCATAAGTGCCTCTTTATTTCTTTAAGAAATAATCAAATCAATGAAACATGCACACAAAAAAGCATACGTTTCTGACTTTAAGAGACAAATCCGATATTTTGGAATGCTTACGAAAAGGTGCAAGTGTTACAAATTTAGCAACTAAATATGGAGTGGCAAAGTCTACAGTATGTGGAATAAAGAAAAATAAAAATGCTATCCTTAAATGTGTTAACAATACTTTTATGGGTCCTGCAAAAAGGAAAACTATGCGTCCAACAGAGTATCCAAAATTAGAAAAAGCGTTGTATATATGGTTTTTGCATATGAGGGACAAAAAACTCCCGGTGAGCGGACTGATGTTAAAAGAAAAGGCGAAGGTGCTTCATTGTACAATTAAAGAAAATTGCCTTGATTTCAATGCCAGTGATGGATGGCTTCAAAATTTCAAAAAGAGATATGGCGCTCGGTTGCTCCAAGTTTCTGGAAAAAAACTATCTTCACAGCCCCAAGTTGGTCGATCCATTCAAAAAAGCTCTAAAGACGAAAATGGAAGAGCTTGGTTTAAGCCGGGAGCAAAATTACAACGCCGACGAATCCGGTTTATTTTGGAAACTTTTATCACAAAAGACGTATGTATCATCATTAGAAAAAACAGCCCCAGGAGCAAAGATGGAAAAGCAAAGAATAACATTCTTGTGATGTTCAAATGCGGAAGGATCTCATCAACTCAAGCTCCTTGTGATAGGCAAGGCCAGAAACCCCCTTTGTTTTAAGGGGTTTGACTGCCCTGTTCATTATAGACATTCAAAGTCCGCTTGGATGACTGCCGCTATCTTCAAAGATTGGTTCCATCGTTCATTCATACCTGAGGTAAGTTTTAACTCGTATTTCAGTAGCTTACAACTTATGTAGGTAACGAAATTTTTGACAAAAAAAGGTCTACCAGTTAAGGCTGTCCTTTTAATTGATTCTCGCATCCACCTGAGAATGAACTTAAAAGTGAAGACGGCTCTATTTTAGCAATGTTTATGCCGCCCAACTTCCCTCCCCTTATACAACCCATGGACCAAAATGCAATCAGGATTACAAAACTTTATTACAGAAACAGTCTTTTGGCTTCCGTTGCTGCAACAGGATGTGACTTGCTAGAGTCTATGAAGCAAATTTCACTTAAGGACGCTATTATTACCCTTGAATCTGCATGGAATAAAATGGATGAGGCTGTGCTATCAAAATGCTGGAACAATGATTTGAGTATGCTTGAAAATCAAGAAGATCCTGAAGATGAAATTCCTTTGAATATCCTTCGAAGGAACTTGAATATGAATGTGGGGGACTTGGAGGAGAGCGCAGCCAATCTTTTACAAAACTTGAGACCTGAGGTTTGTTTTATCAGAAACGTAAACTCAAAAAGTTGTTATTACTACATATTTATATTCACTGCAGATTGGAATCACTGCTTGCAACGTTAGAGAATGGAACGAGGATGCTATTGAATTCAATGAAAATGAAATACAAGAAATATCCGACGAAGACGACTATACTGTAGAGTCGCAAAAGACGATTACAGCAAGAGAAGCTATTGACATATTTAATAATGCTTTGGAATGGGCTGAAAGTGAAATGGTTGAACAAAAGGAATTAAATGTATTAAAGAACCTAAGGGAAAAAGCAGTTTTTAAGGTGGTTGAACAAAAGAAACAGCAAAAGAGGACTACCGATTTTTTCCAAAATGAGCTTCAACTTTTTATAATTTAAATAATATGAAATTATATCTAAACTGTTTTGTTTACATGCAACATTGTTTTACTTGTGTAACGAAAAAAATTAAAAAAATAAATTTATTTTGAAGTTTAAAATAAAAAAATTTAATTTAATACTACATTTTTTCGTTTTTGCACCTTTCGTAAATATGAACAATCTCGCAAAAATTAACAGTCCTGTTTTTAATTAGTTCATATTATCGCGAGTCCACTGTATGTTGAATTTGTCAAGTGCGCAGAATAGGGGTTATAGTATGTGTTTATATATGCATGTTAGAAAGTTATTGCTCCATTTACATACGTGCTTACATTTGTGTATATATACGCACACAATACAAACACAATACAAAAACAAGTAAGGAAGGGCTAAGTTCGGGTGTCACCGAACATTTTATACTCTCGCATGATAAAGTGATAATCGAGATTTCATTATACGTCGTTTACATATTTTTCAAATACCGTATTTTTGTAAAGTTTAATTCCGCTATCATCATTGGTTCCTAACGTATATACTCGTATTATACAGAAAAGGCATCAGATGGAATTCAAAATAGCGTTATATTGGAAGAAGGCGCGGTTGTGAACCGATTTCACCCATATTTCGTACATGTCATCAGGGTGTTAAGGAAATATTATATACCGAATTTCATTGAAATCGGTAGAGTAATTCCTGAGATATGGTTTTTGGTCCATAAGTGGGTGACGCCATGCCCATTTTCAATTTTAAAAAAAGCCTGGGTTCAGCTTCCTTCTGCAATTTCTTCCGTAAAATTTAGTGTTTCTTGTTAGTCGGTTAACGCACTTTTAGTGATTTTCAACATAACCTTTGTATAGGAGGTGGGCGTGGTTATTATCCGATTTCTTCCATTTTTGAACTGTATATGGGAATGCCTGAAGAAAACGACTCTTTAGAGTTTGGTTGACATAGCTAGAGTAGTTTCCGAGATATGTACAAAAAACTTAGTAGGGGGCGGGGCCACGCCCACTTTTCCAAAAAAATTACGTCCAAATATGCCCCTCCCTAATGCGATCCTTTGTGTTGTTCACTTTAATGTCTTTATTTATGGCTTAGTTATGACACTTTATAGCTTTTCGGTTTCCGCCATTTTGTGGGCGTGGCAGTGGGCCGATTTTGCCCATCTTCGAACTTAACCTTCTTATGGAGCCAAGGAATACGTGTACTAAGTTTCATCATGATATCTCAATTTTTACTCAAGTTACAGCTTGCACGGACGGACGGACAGACGGACGGACGGACGGACGGACGGACGGGACGGACGGACAGACAGACATCCGGATTTCGACTCTACTCGTCGCCCTGATCACTTTGGTATACATAACCCTATATCTGACTCTTTTAGTTTTAGGACTTACAAACAACCGTTATGTGAACAAAACTATAATACTCTCCTTAGCAACATTGTTGCGAGATTATAAAAATACAAATTCAAATAGATACATACTATTACTATTTTCCGGCAATACCCCTTCTGTTTCTTAAAGCCATCCTGCTTAAAAACACGTAAGCTGAGCCACAATAATAACTAATGCTTCAATCAAAAGCAAAAAGATTAAAGAACATACAAACATTTATATATTCACATTCAATTTTATTATTATCTTAAATTATAAGATTTGCATTTAAATTTATGTACATATATAACAACAAATTTATATTTAACATATTCGAACATTTGCATACTTACCTTCATAAAAACCGTAATATTGGGGTTTTTTGTTCAGAGCTTACAGACTTAAGCATTTTCGAAGCAGTCGAACTTTCTTCAAACAATTTTGAAACAACCTGTGAAGCATTTCTTTTTCCAGCTTTGCAAAGACTTAAAGCACAGCCAGTCAAAAAAGCTACTGCCTTCCTTCCTTTTCCTTCCTCTTCGGCAAAATGTGTGCACAGTGAAAAACGTGGCAAAAACGCAGAAATCAGCTGTTCTCTTTTGTTTACATTTCATTTGTTTGACATTTCATACAATTCTAAAATTGTGTCAGCAGCAATATGGAAGTGGACAATAGCGGTGAAATGTTTTTAAATTTGTGCGAATTGTACTCTTTATATAGTTTATATAAACAATATAAAAACAAAAAACGAAAGAGAAGGTACAAAATTCGCCCAATCAATAAAAACTGAGGCGTTTGCGGTTACCAGATAAAAACTTTTCTGGTAATGAAAAACAGCGAACTAAAACAACTTTTTTTGCATACAAGGATGCCGCCGGACGTCTATAATTTGTTTCTGAATTCGGTATGGAAATCCTTGAAGAAGCCAAGGCAGCGGATTGGATCCGAGGAAGGCTCTCTTTGGTAATACTGTAAGTTGATTTGTTGTGTTTTGCAAATTAATACTCGTATACGTATGCATTTATATACATATGTACTTCTCTTACAATTGTTAGCTATTTGTCACAAGGCGTGTCGGTGCAGAGCATTGGATGGAGCTATAAGTTAGGAAAGTCAACAGTACGCGAAATCATATTAGAGAGGTGTGAAGTAATCTGGCAGCTACTTTCCCCAATTTATGTTAGCGAGCCAACAGAGTCTCAATACAAGGACATTGCAAACGATTTTCATAATATGTGGAACATTCCGAATTGTGTCGGCATGGATAATATGATACGAGACTCTTTGATTCGAGAGAGAGCTGTCAAAACTCGCATTTTTTATAACATTTGTCAATGATGCCACTGCTGAAAAACATTATATTGAGTATGTAATAAATTATACAAAACACTAAATAAAACACTTTGAAAATGCATACATATATAAAAGCTAAAATACAAAATCATTAATCAATTTACATAAACATTTATTTTGCCAAAATATGTTCGCACAGTTCAATGAAATTTCATTTCACACTAATATCGTCAAGTAATTATAGCGCTTTACTTCTGGCATCCCGCCTTTTCTGAAATCAACTGTCAAAAATTCCCTGATCTCCTTGGCTGTCAAATAATCAGGGAACGCGTTTGAGGGAAAAATGAGAGCCAATGCGAGAGTCCCGTATCATATTATCCATGGTGTCGGTGCAATTGATGGTAAGCACGTTGCTATTAAGTGCCCGGCCAATTCTAATTCGATTCGATTCGAATTATACAATTATAAAAAATTCTTTAGCATCGTTTTGATGGCTGTATGTGATGCGAAATATACGTTCACAGCAGTTAGTATTGGCAGCTATGGAAGTCAAAGTGACGGAGGTACTGTATATTAAATTGTTTAACATTATAGTATAATGGATTTCTGTTATTATTATATTATTATTATTTATACAGGAATCTTTCGACTTACTCCATTTGGCCATGCATTAATACAAAACACTCTGTCTGCAGGTGGTGGCAAACCTGTGCCACTGTCTGACGTGTCACCGGAACCTTTTCCTTACTTTTTCGTTGGAGATGCTGCATTCCCATTACGAAATAATTTAATGCGCCCATTTCCTGGAGCTAATCTAACACACACGAAACGTATTTTCAATTATCGATTGTCACGCGCTCGTAGAGTCATAGAAAATTTCTTTGGTATATTGACTGCTCGGTGGAGAATTTTGAAAACAACGATTGAATGTAATCCAGAAAATTGTGAAAAAATTGTGTTGGCTTGCATAGCCTAACACAATTTTATAATGTTGAATGACCACAATCGCTGGTATTGTCCGGAGAACTATGTAGATCGAGTGGAAGGACCCGATGAATGGCGCCGGGAAAATGAAAGCAACTCTTTACGACCAATGCGAACTTCGGTGCGTAGAGGTCCTTCAAATGCGTTAAACTTACGGAAGAGACTTGCTAACTGTTTTATAAATAAAGGATCTGTACCATTCCAGAACAATTTAGACTCTATTACAGGAGGACCATATGCTCCTGGAGGACCTTATTAGAAATAAATACCATTTTTTTTTTTCATTTCATAATTTTTTTCATTTTATTTAATTAAAAACAAAAGCATATGTTCAGAATTATTTACATAACATTTTAATTAATTTTAATAAAACTAAAATAATAATTTAAAAATAAATACTTCACT
This sequence comes from Bactrocera tryoni, assembly GCF_016617805.1. NCBI lineage: Eukaryota > Metazoa > Arthropoda > Insecta > Diptera > Tephritidae > Bactrocera > Bactrocera tryoni. Next base: position 4,480,446 of record NW_024395977.1, read on the forward strand.
TATACATATATTCTATATTAAATTAACTTAACATGTTATTAGTAATCTCCTCTCTGCACTTCAAACGCAGCTTGCAGCATTTTCTCGATAGTCCTCGTTTGTTTTTCGTCGTCCATTTTATTTAAAATGGACACAATTAAATTGCTAAATGATTGCACTGCCGGACTTGTTGATTGTTGTTGTTGGATCTGTTGAGTTGGTTGTGTTGACCATTTATTTTTAAACAACTCGATCGCTTCCATCATCTTCTCGTCAACCTCGCTGGTAGTTGACCCAGATTGACCTCGCTTTCTACGCTTTTGGGTAGCCGCCTGCGTAGAGCAGGATGGTGAGGGAAGCGAGATGGATGCGACGGCAGCGATATTTCAATTGGACTTATAGTAGGTGATAAGGGCCATAGCGGTGATGGAACTTCCCCCTCCTGCGCATAATCATGACCCTGATTGGTGACTGCAGTTTCACAAATATTTTGTGAGAACCTAACCCTGTAAATTAAAGTTTTTATTTCAAATACAAGTATGTATATTCAATTAATATACTAAAACTTACGGCCGTGGTACAATATGTGGCTTGAGGAACTTCATCGTCTCCAACAAATGCCACTGCGTTTGATATTCCATCCCGCTGCCACTGGGGGCGTTAGCCTTCCGTACTTCCCTCCCGTAGCGATCCGGGAGTGTCACCCATCTACGGCGACACATTTCTCCTTTATAAATATAAAATATTATTACTAACAACATAAATAGTTGTAAATAACAAAGCAACTTATCACTTGCGTTCAACTCCCTCCCGATTTCAGCTCACAAGGCATCTTTCCTTGTTTGCAGCTTGTAATATGGACTGCTCTTATTAAACAACTCGGTTTTATGCTCAACAATGCAATCAATTTCTCGTCATCTATAGCTTGTTTATTTTCACACACGTATTTCAATCAATCCAATAAATTTTTCTTTTGACGTTTGTTTCAATGGTGCTTTTTAACGTTTGAACAATGTTGCCATTGCTCAATACGCATATATAGTTTTGAGCACATCTTTGTTTTGAATTACAATTTTTTACAATATAAAATATAAAACTGAAAACAAACTATTAAAAATAGTTTACATATTTATAAATAATAGAATTCGACTCTGATTTTGAGTTATTTTATGAAAATTTCAAACATATTGAAACATATTGAACAGATTTAATTATAAAAGTTGATAATTACTATAGTATATCGATATTGGCAACCCTGCGTTTTGAGAGAGCAATCAGCTGACACGTTTCCTCCGCAAAAATCCAAATGTCGTGAATTCTCACGTCATCCCACTTCAAAGAGAGAAGGGAGTAGCGTTTTTCACTGTGCAGTTACATTGCGCTCCCATAAGATAGGTCGTGGCAGCTGACACGCGCCCCGATTCTACGTTCTCCACTGTTTGAGCTTTTACGCTTGCCGCTACCATTAACTCTTGGTTAAGTGTTTCGTTAACAACTGATGCAATTTTGTTTTTGAGTTTTCATTGTACAGTCTGAAAAAGGTTTTTGTATACGGTGATGAACAGTTGGCTTAGAAAAAATTATATTTTCATCCAACCATTTCTTATTTCGCTCTTCGAACTCTGACATAACCCTATGACATTCTTTCCACTTTTCTACAAGTTTGCTTATGAAATTTCTTAATTGTTTTTGAATTTTGCGAGTTTGCTCTTCACGATACATTAAGCGATCAATGACGTTAGAAAATATAGGATTTTCAACCATTAGAAATTTTTTTGTTGGTACTGGTTCACTGTGCCATATTAAAAAAGGGTGCGTTTAGACTCTGCCATAGTATCTCAAAAAGGAAAAAAATCAGTATTTTTCAAATACTTGCAGCCAATTTTTGGACAAGACGTAGACCACAACATATTTTAACAAATTATACAAACATTGAATCGAATCCCATCGAATCCACCAAACTTATTTTCTACGCAACATTGGATTACACATATAAGAACACTTTGATATAGGACAATTTCTTTTTCCATTGTAAAGATCTAAAACATATATTAATAGACCACAATGACTTTTGTTTTATTTAACACATACCAAATAATAATAATTAAGTCACAAATCTTATTACAAAATTTTATATTTAAGTTTTTCAGTTCAACAAAAATTGCACTTAAAAATAGGTAAATAGTAATTATTGCACTTGTTAAAACATGTGTTAAATTCGAAAGCTCACAGATTTGCGAATATTTGGAACAAATTTTTGATGCAAGATTTGAAGATGTTTCCGTATAAAGTCCAGAAGGTGCATCAGCTGTTAGCTGGTGACCGCCAATCGCGGCTAACATACGCTCAAGCCATCCTTAATCACCACCAAGAGGAATCAAAAATAATCATGAACGATGAGGCCCATTTCCATCTTAGCGGGTACGCAAATAAGCAAAATTTACACTTCCGGGGCACTGAAACTCCGCGTGTAACCCACGAAGAGCCATTACACTTGCTTAAAGTCACTGTATGGTGTGCTGTTTTCGCTGAAAGAGTCATCGGACCTTTTTTCTTCGAAGACGTCGCGGGCCAAATGGTTACTGTGAGTAGTGAGCGCTACAGAGCAATGATCAACGAATTCTTTTTGCCGCAACTTGATGAATTGGGATTGGAAAACATGTGGTTTCAACATGACGGTGCAACGGCACACACTGCACGTGCCACAATTAAAAAAATTACAGCCAAAAAACATCGGAAGGTTATTTTTGCGCCACCTGTTATTAAGGTAGAATTAGACACAGAGGCAGTCGGCCGTAGACGCGTACGAGCTGTTTAAACAATTTAATTACCAATTATCAAGCAATAACAATCATCAGAAATAAAGTAAGGGGTACAGCTAGGGCAGTGCTAGTGTCTCACAACACAGTACTTAATTTCGATGCAATCATAGCTCGGCTGGATTGCTCATACGCAAATAAAACTTCGCTACGACTATTGAGTCAGGGCCTCGAAATGGTTAGACAAGGAGAATTAAGCCTCATGGAATATTATGATGAGGTCGAAAGGAAGTTGACCCTCGTTACAAACAAGATTTTAATGTCAAACGAGGCGGAGTAAGCTGCATTGCTAAACGATGAGGTCAGGGCAGATACACTCCACGCCTTCATTTCTGGCTTGAAAAAGTCGCTTAAGGCAATTGGTTTTCCGGCACAGCCAAAAGATTTAGCGTCTGCATTAGCGCTAGCCAGAGAAGCAGAGTCGAGCATAGAGCGCAGTATGTTTTCGGCGTCCTACGCCAAAGCTAGAAAGCAGAAGGAGAACAGACGCGGGAAAATAATAGAAATTGACCGCTCGCGAAACAAGGCAGAAACTATAAAGATGAACATGGCGGTGAGAGGAACCCCCATTTTGTCAAAAGGCAGCAGGGTAACAACCAAGAACCAAGGCAGCAGCGATTGAATAATGTTGTTCAGAGCGCCCCAGATTCGGAAGGATATCAAAAGTCCGCGGAATCAGGCGACAATGGCTCACTGCATTTTTTAGAGAACTCTCCCGGCTGCCATATATCAAAAAATTACATTAGCCCATAAAGGAGCTACAAGAAGTAATTCCTGTCGAAAGCCCTTTCACCGTAAGCTCGATACATGGTTCGAGCAAAGTAACTAGTAAACGCTTTATGAAAATGTTTGGCCAAATCTCCCCATTCTTCGTGCTAGACACACTAAACTCTTTTGATGCAATTATAGCATTCGACTTGTTAACGCAAGCAGAAGTTGAACTTGAACTTACGTAACAACACTATTAATTACAACAACAAATCCTAGCAATTGTAGTATCATTACTGTGACAGTTGGGGTACTCACAACGTGTCAAAAGCATCGTAAAATCATAAAATCATAATTTATGCTAGTGTAAAAAATTTGTTGTTGGATTGCATACTAAAATAAGTTTACGCAAATACAACTTTCAACGCTATGTATTCGGTTCGTCATAACTGATCAGCTGATTTCTGTTTACATCAGTTTGCTTTTGTGTTGTGGTTACATGTGTGTTTAAATTTAAATTTCTTTCAATTTTCTATTGTCGAGGGTTTTCGGAATAATGGAGCAATATAATGTTATACAGGTAATGTAAAAATGCATAATAAATACAATTTAACTAATAAAATGCGCTTTTAGACAAAATCAAAGCGGCCGCGCTCCTACCCAACCAGAAAGTGGCTGCTTGAAGAAGAAAAGTCATTGATTGAATTTTTGACACAAAACAGAGATTTTGAGGTATATTTATTAATTAGAACACAACTTAGAAGTAATCTATTATAATTTTAATTATAGAAGCCAACGTCTCAAATGTATTATAGACGATTTGCAAAGGAGAGCAACATTGCGGTGGACTGGAAGCTGACACGGTCGAAAGTTCGTTATATGCGTACAACATATGTATAACAAAGCAAAATGGAAGGCTCGACGGGTGCAGGGAGTACGGAAGGCGAAACTATAAAGCGTAATTTCTGCCCTGTAAATAAAACTAAATTTTCAATGTTTCTGCATGCGCATAGAAGTGAAGCAAATAGTATTGAGGGCAATTGCGAATTTGTGTAAATGGTTGAAACCATAAAATGAAGCGGAATGATTAATAAGGCGCAACGGAATTTGAGAATTTAAATGTTATTCATTTTTCTAGTGTTACTTAGAATAACTAGACATTTTTATTTCAGCCACTTTACTTAAAATGTGTACGTTTTTGGATGAAATTTTCGGCGGTAGAGTGGTTGAGTCAGCAGTAATCAACGAGAGTTTGGAGAACAACAAAAACTATTCGGAAGTAGACCTCAACGAGTCACCGTCTTCTGCGGCTGTATGCGAAGGTGAATGTATAAATATGACGATTCGTAAAGGAATGCATTCCAGAACTGCGGCATTAGATATTCTGCAATTTCAGTCTGAAATGATACAGCTGAAAAGGCAGAAAACTGAGCAAGAATTGAGTTTTAAGGAAACAGAGTTGGAATTAAGAGAAAGGGAATTGATGATTAAAGAAAAAGCAGTGGAGTTAAGAGAAAAGCAAGAATTATTACTAAAAGACAAAGAAATGGAGATGAAATTAAAAAAATTGGAAAGTAATGAAAAATAAAAAATAATGGAAATACAAATGAAAGTAAGATTATCAATGGAGGAGTTGAAACACAAATACAAATAAGTGGAAGAAGTGGTGCAAGATAATTTTAAATTACCTGAAGTGAATTAATGCACCTGAAGTTTATTTTTAATAATTACTTTTTATATTAATTTTTAAATTAAAAAAAAAGCATTTTTATACATGTATTAATTAAGCTAATGAATAATAAATATACGTTTAAATAATGATGTCTTTTAAGTTAATCTATGATTTTTTATGAAGTCAAGAAGGCTAGATCTTGTGCTACTTCCTGGTGGCAAGCTATATTGAGGTGGGTTAATTTCAGCGCTTTCTTCGTTTTTAATTTGGATATTGATTAGCATGTTATGGAGAATGCAGCATACCATGATCCACTCATTGCATTTTTTTTTATTTTGCTCATTTATCATTCTAAACTTCAATTCCTTCAAGCTACCGAATATTTCTTTTAAAATGCCAAAACAATTCTCAATTCGCACACGATATTTTGAAAAGTACTTATTGAAACTTTCTCTTTCTTCCGTAGTGTAGTCCGTACTATTTTGCCTGAACGGTGTCAATAAAAATTGCTTGAGTGGATAGGCGCCATCTCCAGCAATCCACTGATATAAAAATCGTTGAAGATGTTTTCCAAGATAGCTATTCAAGAAGGTTTTGGAGTCATGAACACTTCCAGGGTATCCTATTGTGACTTGTCTAACTCGTAGCCTATAGTCACAAACAGCTTGCATTTTAATAGCATATTGGCGTTTTCGTGAATAAAAAAGCTCATGTTTTTTGTCTGGCGCTTCAGCCAACTTTAATTCGGATCCATCAATATATCCTATACAACCTGGCTACTCTTTCCGCGTGGCAGTAACAATTTGCAACCGTTCATTTTCATTTGGTCAAAACGGAAACTTCTCTTTTAACCTTAAGATTGCTTTAAATACGCGCTTAGTTATATTTTGAATAGTGCCCCCATCACCCACTCCAAACAATGAAGCAACCCTTCGTATAGATAATCCATTTCTGGAAGATCCCAACCTAAATAGCACCTTTTTTAGTTGTAAATCTAAAGGAAGTTGTGCTCCACTGGAATTTGTGTTAAATACACTATCGTCCTTTATATAATCTAGCATGCGGTTCGTCCGGGCGAACCCGAATCATTTCGTTGAAACGGCTGTCATCAAAGTTCCTAAGTACACTATGTCGCCATTGGGATGACTTCGGTATTCCGAGATGAACACTTCTAAAAGTGTTTAATAAGCAAAGTAAACTCAATGAAAAATTGTCAAACATTTCGTCCGCATCTTCGCCGTCGCCTGGAAAGTAATTTTTACGTAAATAAATATCAAAGTGAGACTTGCTTATAATGGTAAAACTCACTTGAGTCTAGTGTCATCAGGTTTAATGCCTGATTCTTGCACTACGCATCCATTATTTTAAAATTTTCACTTCTCCGTGGCATTTTGACTGCGAAATACTTATTTTTGCAAATATTGTAATTTATGTTTTTTCAATCAGCTGATTGATAACGATTTACGACAACAAATTTGTAACGACGTGTTCACAACCATTGTATTTTTTCTTAATTTTTGTTTATCACTTATAACTTTATGAGACTATATGAAACCCCTAAGTGTAAACTTCACAGATGTGGATGACATAATAGTGCCCACATCCATCAAAAAGGAATTCAAAAGCATGATACTGAAAAGAATAAAAGTGTTTTCAACCTCAAAAGGAGGCGTTGCCATTCAATACCTCAGTTATCGCTACAATCCGCACTATACACAGCGACAGCCCATATACTCCAAACTATACCCTTACTATGGGTGTTTAAGATTTTGTAAACAAATAAATCTAACAGTTACTTAAAGATGCTATCATTAGACCATCAAAGTTTACATGCAACAGCCCAGTCCGGGCTGTTGACAAAAAAGGTCTTGACAGCAATAAAAACCGAAATAAACGGTTGGTAATCGACTATAGGAAGCTAAATGAATGAACTATAGCCGACCGATACCAAATTCCAAGTAACCCAATGATTCAAGCAAACCCAGGAAAGGCGAAATTTTTTACGACTCTAGATTTAAAATCCGGTTATCACCAAATTTATCTAGCTGAACAGGACCGAGAGAAAACGTCATTCGCAGTGAATTTTGTCGTCTGCCTTTTGGCTTGAAAAATGCCGAAAGCATTTTTCAAAGAGCCATCGATGACATCCTGAGGGAGCACATAGGAAAGATATGTTATGTTTATGTAGATGACGTAATCATCCTTTGAAAAAAACGAGACCATGTGTAATATATTGATACGGTCTTAAAATGCTTGGCCGATGCAAACATAAGAGTAGCGCAAGAAAAATCTAAGTTCTTTAACGAAAGCATCGAATTTTTAGGCTTTCTAGTGACTGAAAACGGGGCTAAAACTGACGTTGAAAAGGTCAGGGCGATACTAGAGTATGCTGAGGCAAAAAATTTGTTCAGCCTGCGGTCGTTTCTTGGGTTAGCTAGTTACTATAAAGGTTTTATTAAGGACTTCGTGGCCCTTAACCAACATTCTGAAAGGAGAAAATAGTTCGTTGAGCTAGCATATGTCCAAAAAATATAGATTGAGTTGGACGAAACTCAACGTAATGCATTCGAAAGACTGAGGAATATCCTGGGGGGTTACTCTGTAAGGCGTTGCGCAAGTGAAAACGCTCGTTAATAAAAAAAGCAACTCTGTAAGGCAACAAGCGCATGGGAAATTGCGTTTTGCGATTTTGTTTTTACCCTTTCGCAATGGCAGTACTCTGTATTGCGTAAACGAGTGTCAAACCTGTGCGTTTAACGAATATTTGATTCGATATCAAACTGGCAAGCGCAACGGACAAAAAATGTAAGTTTATAAGGCATATTTGTAGTTTTAATTTAAAAAAAAAATTATTTAACAGGTAACATTCTAAAAATAAACAAACAAACCCAACACAATTCGAAATTTTAATTAATTATAAGAACTTTCCAAAGGACAACTGAAAACTGTGGACGCGAAAAATGCTGCATATTATTTATGTAAAGAGTTGGTATGTGACCTTAATACTGCGGGGCCACTATCGCGCGATGTTTTAAAATGGAAAAAGGTAAAAAAGATTAATTATAAATGATTTTTGAAGCACATATTACTTAATTATTTAAAGGTTTGGTCGGATTATAAAACCCATTTGAAAGCAAAAATGCGGCGGAACCAACTAAGTATCTCTGGAACTGGTGGTGGTCCTCCAAGTCATTGCTCCTTAACACCGTTGGAGGAGCAGGTTAGTGAGCTTCTGGCAATGGAAACATCCGTCAGTGGAATAAGTGCCATCTTAGAATTTGGTGCAGCACAGTTAATGCAACCAAGTGGGTCAGACATCACAACCGACGAATTCCGACAGAATGAACCAACGCCAGTGGATGAAATGCCACATTGTTCACGTCAAAGAGCAAAGGAAAGAGAGCCTTTTAAATAAGCAGGTGGATAACCAAATCGCGTATCACAAAGATTCATTAAAAGTATTGTCTGAAATTAATGAAATCCTAAAGGTGATTTCAAAATGTATGAAAAAAACATAAAATGGGTAAAAGAAAAAATAAATTGGCTGTTGAAAAATTCGATCACAAAGAAAGCATTGATTTGGACAAAACCGAAGTAAAATTTGCAACATTACGACTAAAAAAGCAAATGCTAGAAATTGATCTGCCCGACCAATAAAACTGTTGTATTTTAGTTATTGACATTGAAGTCTGTATACTTATTATTTTGTGTTGATATGATAGTTTTTACTTTTTATTACATACTTACATATGTACATATATAATACTTACATATGTAAACATACATACATATGTATATGTATACACATGTGCAAGAGACTAAAGCTTTGTATCATTAATGTGAATTTTAGTCAAATAAATGTGAAAATGTGAAAAATTAAAAAGTTTACTTTATTAAATGGTGTTATATGTTTATAAAGATATCATACTGTTTTTTATTTGATCCCTTAAACGTTTAGCAATATTGGTTTCATTCGCATTTCCTATGGTTTTAGTATAACAAGCATCGACTTCTTCAACTTCTATTGCTATATTGGCAGGTGATTCTACATTAAAAAGAGTGCAAATATTATGAAGAGCACAACATACGTTCAAAATTTACACCACTTTTTCTGGGGCATAATGCAGTTCTCTAGCAGCTAAAAGGCATCGGAACCGCACTTTTAATACTCCAAATACTCGTTCGATAATGGAATGGCTTTTGAAAATTTTTATGTTGTAGTAACTTTCAGCAGAGTTTTCAGCAGCATTTATGTATGGTGTTAAAAGCCATGGCTCAAGCGGATATCTAGAGTCGCCTATAAGAATAAAATTAAGTTAGCAAAATAATTAATGCATATAATAGTTAAGGAGTAAAATTAACGAATGTGTATATGCTCACCAAGAATGCGAATTCCTATTTCTCTATTCACATAGTTGGTTTGTAAATATTGGCGCTCGCTTGACAAATTCTAAACATGTGAATCATGACACGCCCCAGCAAACCAACCCTTAATGCCTTTTATTATCATCTTATGATCACATATGTATGTATCCAGGTTTTGGAAACAATATTTATAAAAAAAACAGAGACAAATTAAAAAACAATTGCCTTACCACCATATCGTTTATATTATGCTTTAATTTAATATTGAAATATAAATGCTGATTCACTGCCGGTCGTATCATTTGGATGTGAGTACCATCCACTCCAATTTCTCCTGGAATTCCAGACATTGAGTAAAAAGCTCGTTTCGCTTCATTTTCCTCCTCTGAAGGCATTGCAAAACTTATGTGATTTGGACACAGCACTTTCTCGATTGCTTTACAAACTTCAAACACACAACGCGAAACTGTTTGTTGAGCTAGTCCTGTATGGTGATCTTGTCTAATTTGCTGTTGACCTGCTTGCCTCCCTGTGCCAAAAATTTTAAAGTTGCCACTAATTTCACAATTTCGGGTATTCCTATGGACATGCGTGGAGTTTTTAGCTCACTACTTATGCTATCTAACACATATTTGAATGATTCCTTGCTTAAGCGAAAGTTTTGCACGAAACTATTTACGAGTAGAAGCAAAAACACGTTTCAAGAATTACATTACACCTAATCATTTTTTCACTAAGACTCATCACTTTAGACTTGTCCCTAATAATTTTCCGCTCAACTCGTTCATCTTTTGTGTTTTCCTCCCATAACACAACGGAATCCATATCCACACCTTTTTTATTGATTTAAAATTACTTTTATATAAAACTTTTCAAATTTATTTATGTTTGTTTTCAATTTTCTACACTTTTTCACTTTTCTGTTACTGATTTTGTTTTCATTCTTCTTCATTTCGGTCAGTAATGTCCACTATACTGGAAATGCAAAAGTGTTACAGAGTACCGATTGCCCTTAGCAACGCAATTCACTTTCGCAACGCATTGCTATTCGTAACGCCTTACAGAGTAACCCCCCTGACATCAGAAGATGTCATACTCATGTACCTTAGATTTCAAGCAGCCCTTCGATCTAACTACTGACGCCTCCATAGATGGCATTGGTGCAGTCCTTTCCCAAGGAGGCAGACCCATTCTCATGGTTTCACGCACGCTAAAGAAAAGCGAGACACACACATTGTTAGCTATTTCTGGGCTCTAGGTACTCATAAATTGCGAAATTACCTCTATGTAGCAAGAGAAATAAATATTTTCACTGATCACCAGCCCCTTACCTTTGTCGTCTGAGATAGAAACATGAATGCAAAAATCAAACAATGGAAGGCATTCATTGATGAACACAACGCAAAAGTGTTCTACAAACCAGGCAAAGAAAACTATGTGGCGGATGTCCTATCGTGGCAAAATTTAACCAGCTTACAAAACGAGATGCAATCAAACGCTGCAACGATTCGCAGCGAAAATTCGTTGACCTTTACCATCGAAACGGCAGAAAAGCCTTTAAACTGTTTCAACAATCAAATAGTTCTTGAAGAATCCAAATTCCCATTGAAACGAGTTATTATACTCTTTGGCCAAAAAATACGTCACTTTATAAGTTTCACAGACAAAAACACCCTATTCGAAACAATAAAGCCACTCATTAACACAGACGTAGTAAACGCAATACACTGCGATCTACCACCACAAGCCAGTATACAGCATGTTTTGGTGCTAAATTTCCCGGCAACCATATCATAACCATATTAGTAATAAATTGCAAGATATGCACCAGAGAACTGCAACGAATAATAAATTTTTGTTTATACTTAAGTATTGATCCGTTATTCTGTCTGATTCTGTCAGTTCAGTTCATGTACACGAAGCGCACTGCTTGTCTTCAAATCAGCGATAGAGAACAACTTTGAATCACTAGCGATCAGCTTATACCTGATTTGTTTATGAAAGTTCGTATCAGCAGAAAATACCCGAAGTGATGCAAACTCATGCTTCAATGATTGAAATGATCAACAGGGTTTGGTTTGTATGTATATCATCTCCTGAACACTGATTTACTAGTGCACTTTTGTTCTATTTCAAATACATATGTTTGTATATATGTGTATGTATGTATATATGTACATATGTTATATGTATAATGGAAATTCCATCGAGTACATACGTACAACAAATGTATGTATGTATATATAGTATGTATATTAGGGGTGTCCTTATTTTCAAACATCGGTTTGGGGTCAATGCGATAACATTTAGTGGACCCGGAAGCCAGCTGAAAAATTCAATAGGTCAGTATGGGCAAATATCAATGTTCATACATTCGCCTTATATTAGACGCAGTTTTTATAGTATATTTAACAAAACATATATGTATACAAAACTAATTATTCCATTTTTGTATTCTTATTCGGGAATAACATTTAAAATAATTGTGATAATTTTGCGTATTTAAAAAAAAAAGGCATGCAACACAAGCTTGATATTTTGCAAATTTACCGAAATTTGTTTCTACATTTTGAGCGCGCTGTTTGTAGGCAAACAAATTTCCTGAGAAAAAGTGAACTGTGTGGCGACAATAAGTCGTTCAGAAAATAAAATAATAACTGCTCATAACAGGACATTTATGCTGTGAAATATTTCCAAAAGCATGCAAGAGGTTCTTGTGCATATTGTGATTTTAATAAGTAAATATAATTGTAAGCGTTCACAAGCAAGAAATAATAATTATTTTGAAGAATAATTATTTGGTTTAATAAATAGTACTTTAAAATTGTTTGAATTTCGGTGGGCGGTTGTGTTTAAAGTGTAAAAAGTGAAGTATATAAAATAAACTAATATGTCTAGTTTAGCAACACGAATGTCAGTTGCCAATTTAAGAAAAGTTAGTTTAATTGGATACACAATGCATTGGATACACAATACAAATGCAAATTACAGGTGCAAAACTTCCATCTAATCGGCAGGTTTTAGAAGTTTTGTTTTACAATATGAGATTTGTAGATCTTTCAGCAAAGGAAAGCGCAAAACTTGCTATCAAAGCAGCACAAATATTTTGGGAACAAGCACGAATGCCGATAAGAAAAGAAGATAAATGTGTTGAGAAGTTATTGAAACTGTACGAAAGTTGGAAAAAAATCCTGAAAACAGTTCCAGAAAAGAGATCCAATTCACAGGAAGAAGTCGTTGATATGTTTGTTCTAAGTTTGGATGATTTATTTGACAGGGCCACCGCTAATGCGCTTGAAAAAATGAAGTTAGTAGAGGATAAGAAATTTCTTGAAATGCAACGTCAAAAAGGACGGCATGCATGATGGCTGTTGATAAGGTTTTGTACGATAGTGAAGTGCGTGCACAAGAAAGACAGGAGAAAGCAGCATTACGAAAAAGGCAGTATGAAGAACAAAATTTTGAATGTTCTAATATAATCGAGGAAAGCAAAGAAAATGATATAGTGGAAGCTGGAAATGAAAATATAGTAATTCCGTTGGAAAAAAATTGTTTGCAAACTGAGTGTAAAAAGCGACGAGGCACTAAAAGTATCATAACACCACGATTGTTAGCAGCATTAGACAATGCCAAAGTGTCAGATGGTATGGCCATACATATTTTAGTAGCCGCTGCTGAAGCATTGGTTCATTGTGTGGAAGAACTTGTTATTAATCGATCAACAATTCGTCGTGTGCGTCAACAAAATCGGCCTGCAGAATTCAAAGATATTTCTACTGAATTTAAAGAAAAGGTGAGTTCCCTATAGTTGACAATGCACTTTTATTAATGCTAATTTATTCAAACACTTAACAAGGCAAATGCAAATGGAGCACTAGTTGTTCATTTTGATGGGAAGTTCATGACAGATATAAATGGTCGTAGTAAAGTGGAAAGAATTGCTGCTTTAATTAGCTACCATGGAACATCGAAATTTCTTGGAGCACCAAAGATACAGTCGTCGACTGGTGCAAATATTGCTGCAACTGTTTATCAGAGATTAGTCGATTGGAACATTGTTGAACTTGTTAAAGGCATATCTTATGATACAACTGCTGTCAATACTGGTGTTAAAAATGGAGCCGCAGTCCTTTTGGAAAAAAAAACTGCAACGCAATCTCATGCACCTACAATGACGTCATCATATGTACGAAAATATTTTGCGCAACGTTTTTGAATCAAAGATATTGTCAAACTCAGCACCAGAAATACTCTTGTTTGAACGATTTGTTAAGGCCTGGCCAAACCTTAAGAAAACCTTGTTTGAAACTAGAGTTGATGATAAATTTGTGCCATCAAAAATTAGCCAAGTGGAACGGGACGCTCTTGTAAGCTTCTTGCAGGACCAATTAAAAAAATCGCATAGCCGCGATGACTACAAAGAAATGCTACAACTTGCTTTAACTTTCCTTGGTGCAGATTGCTTTAATTTATGTGCTCCAGGTGCAACCAGCAACGCACGGTGGATGGCAAAAGCAATCTATTGTCTCAAAATATATTTATTACGTTATCAGTTTAAACTTACAACCAGGGAATTGAGTGGCATCCGCGATATTTGTATTTTCATTGTTAAAATGTACATCAAAAGTTGGTTCGAAGTTGGTACAAATGCGAATTCAGCACTTAATCAAGATATTTTCTTTATTAAAGACGCTCTAAATTATACAGATACAGATTCAACAATTTCAGAAGCTATTATTAAAAAAATGTCTAACCACTTATGGTACATCGCCGAAGAAACAGTAGCGTTATCATTTTTTGACTTATCAGTTACCCATGCAGAAAAATGTAAAATGATAAAACAATTAAAAAGCAAGGAACAAGTTGTTCATTTAAAAAATAGCCGAAGCCACTTAAAATTGACAGATTTTCGAACTTACGAACTTAGCGATTTTGTTTCAGAAAGGACAAATTTTTTTTTCAATAATTTTGGGTTATCTTCAGCCTTTTTGGGCGTGGATCCATCCCAATGGGAAAATAATTCAGATTTCGAAAATAATTGGACTTTTTGCCGCAACTTACAAGTTGTTAATTATCCCGCTGAAAGAGGAATAAAATTTTTGCAAGACTACAACAAAATTTTAACGAATGATGAAGAGGAAAAGCAGTTGGTAATCCAAATTGTTGAATCGTATCGCAAAAAATACAAATCATACAAAAAAATTGATTTAATGTAAAATATAAATTTAAATATGTAATATGTATGAAAAAAAATAAAAATATACAATATTTGCCCATACTGACCTATAAAATTTTTCAGGTGGCTTCCGGGCCCACTAAATGTTATCGTATTGACCCCAAATTTTAACTGCTTACTTTAAATACATAAAGGAACCAAATTCTGGCCGGGAAACTGTAACATAAACATTTTGAAATTTCCCCTTACAAATAAGGACGCCCCTAATGTATATACGTTCTCGATAAAATTTCCATTGTTTACGCTTCGAAAATTTATAACATGCGCACATTTTCAAAGCTGATACATTTTTTGCACAACATTATTTAAATCAGTCCAGCAGAAAATTTTTGTTGTTTGCTGTATTCATAGATTTACATACAGATTTACTCGTAGATTTACTTCTAGTTTACCCAAAGTTTCACTTCAATTCAAACAATCGTCGCAACGTTCTGAACTGACATGATACGATTGCAACCGAAGCCAGCCATACCGCTTACACGATCGTGATTGCCGAAGAAAAAATTGTTCGTGTTGCATCAGGTCAGTTGACGCTGGCGGCTACTCGAATTGATTAACAATGTTGTCTATGCTGAACTGAATTGATTTGATTGTGTTTTTGGAACGACTGTTTATTCTGATTGTATCATACTCGTTGCAGCTCTCTGATATGCACTAAAGCAAAGTACGATAGGCACCCAAAAAACAAATACTTGGGGAGACACCGATTCCATCATACGCTGTAGAAATACTCCACATTGATATCTTTTCAACTAGCAAAAAAATATTTCATACTTGCATTGACAAATTCTCAAAATTCACCGTGGTACAGCCACTGGCGTCTCGCACAATAACGGATGTAAAACCATCAATTATTCAGCTGTTGAATTTGTTCCCACAGACCAGACAATTTACTGCGATAACGAAGCTTCTTTTAAATCAGAAACTATCAGGGCCCTGTTGAAAAACGGGTACGACGTCGACATTGTGAACGCACAACCTCTACACAGTTGCTCAAATGGCAAGGTAGAACGCCTACAAAAAATGTCTGACGATACAGTCGAGTTGATACCAAGTGCAACAATCGCGCACAATCGATCTGTAAATTCGGTCAGCCATCGACATAATACATGCGGTGTCCAGCAAACATAGGCAGGCCATCAAAAATAAATTGCAAAAGCCCAGTACGATAAAATTGAAAGATCCAACCCGAATAGACAAAACAGGGTATTTGAGGTAGGCAAAAAAGTTTTCGTAAAAAATAGCAGAAGATTAGGAAATAAGTTAACACCCCTTTGCACAGAAGAAACAATTCAAGACCTTGGAATGTCTGTTCTCAATAGAGGGAGGGTGGTATATAAAGACAACCTTAAATAGTGGTTGCTTTCAAGTAAAAAGTTTCCAATCTAAAATAGCATTTTCATAGTTAAAGCGCACAACGATTTTCAATCTTCATTTCTTTTATTTTTATAGGATTAGACATGCAATCCTATTAATATTAGGGGTAGAACATAGTCGGATTATCGACTACTCTCACTCCAATTATATCCCGGTAATCGACGGAAAGGTACTGATATGGGAGCAACGTGATTATTTAAGACACTCAACCAATTTAACAGACCTTGCTAACATAGCAGAGGAGACTGTAAAATTAAGAAAATTATTCCCTCAGTCGCACATGCGAAAACTGCTAGACGTGGATACAGAAGCCATTAGAAATTTGTTGTCTGTACTAAAAGTGCACCAAAGAATGGCAAGATGCTTAGACTTCTTGGGCTCAGCACTCAAGGTAATAGCAGGCACGCCTGATGCCTCTGATTTTGAAAAAGTAAGTAAAAGTTGAAAAATAGACATGTAGTTATTAATACACAATTACAATACAAACACAGATACAAATTAATAAACTTACTGATACGGTGAACGAAATAATTAAAGATAAAAAAATTAATTGGTTGACACACCGCATTGGTATGAAACATATTAGCAAGAAATAGAATATTAATAGATCAAATATCGAA
This sequence comes from Bactrocera tryoni, assembly GCF_016617805.1. Classification (NCBI taxonomy): domain Eukaryota; kingdom Metazoa; phylum Arthropoda; class Insecta; order Diptera; family Tephritidae; genus Bactrocera; species Bactrocera tryoni. The sequence goes on from NW_024395977.1 coordinate 4,497,222, forward strand.
CTTAATACTCACAATTACGCTAGCTAAGGTGGATATAATAAATCCCACTATTTTTGACTATTATGATTTGATATCAATTATGAATGAACACCCCGTCGGAATTCCCATAATAAGCCTAACCAAAGTATCTAAAGTTAAGGTCCACCAGTCCGAGAATATTGTCCATATATTAATAGCGTATCCTAGGGTCAAACTTATCTGTAAAAAATCACCATCTTCCCGGTGACACACCAACACGTCACACTACAGCTGCAAGATGATACCATAGCCGATTGCAACGATGACGTACTAGCGGTAAATGAATGCGTAACGACGACCTATGCCGCCGTCTAAAGACTGTCAGTGCAAGACACCTGCGCACGAGCATTGCACGCCGGAGATACAGCCCTTTGTAGCACTCAGCCAAGCCACCTAAAGCCCATAACACAAGTCAAAGGCGGCATTATGTTATCAACGAGGGCACTGCGAAAGTTGGCACAGACAATGGTTCGGAGATTTCACAAACGGGACACATCTCGTCACTTTTCTCTCTTCTGCCACAATCAACGACACAATATTAGCGCGTCACAACCCTAATTTTATGAAATGTTTTAACTTAAAGAATGTACATTAAAATACAACTCTAAGGATTTATTAAATTTTGATTGTACATTAAAATGCAACCATGTCCCGCTATTTGTCTGTGCTAGCTCACCTGCGGCTTACCCTTTTGCGTTGGCTCATTCTCTTCTAATTCGCTGGCGGAGTGGTACATACACCTACAAGGAGCACAATTATTTTAGCGAACGATCGTACGATCGATTTATTGAAGTTTAATAAAGTAAGAATCGGCTTAAAATAAGTGTTTTACTTTGCCACCCGCCAACAGCACAAGATATGTAAATCGACGCGAAATTTTAAACAAATCGCCGGGGGTAGCAGAGTCCCCTCTACTCAACATCTCATCATCAGCCAGTGCTCCAGTGCTAAGCATGCCCCAACTCCAGAGGATGAATAACCACAATTTACATGTCATTCAAAATTTCAAAGTCGAGCAGCGGCCAGCAGCGGTAACCTGACACTTGCCTATGTCGCCAGCGAGTGTGTTGGCGTATGGTGATTCAGCTTGCCGGATATAGTAAAGATCACTTATGATTTTAGATTCAATAATATTTTTTAGAATTCAATGTTAAGTCCAGTTTGTATTTGATCTATAATAAACGTACTTGCTCCGGCCTCGCCGTTACAATATTGCCTTCTTATTCGACTCTGAAAGGACAATAACATAATCGCCAGAGGAAACAACATAATTTATATGCGCATTGAGTAATGGCAACATTGTTCAAATGAAAACAAAAGAGAATGTCTGATTTCTACGGGGCCAACTTTTAAAAATTGTTCACTACGGGCGGTAACTAAGGAAGGGAGGAGCGGAATTCATTATTTCTGCTATAAGTACAGTCGGTAAAATCACCTAGGCATACACGCTCTCTTTTATTACTCCTCTCTCACAGCGGAAATATTGCGAATACGCAAATTCATTTCTATACATATGTGCATACGGCATTCGATCAGCCATGAACATATACCCCAAATATATTGGGTACAATTTTAACTTAATTTTTTTGAAAACTCGACTATTTCGTTACTAATAAACAGTGCGGTTAAATTAACATGAAAAAAATATCAACGAAAAATTACGCGGTTTCTTCATACTGCGTAATTATATATGATTTGGTGTAAAACCAATCATATATAGTAAAGTCAGCCGGATGCTCGAAAATCCTGATATAAATTATATAGCGCGTAAGTCAAATTTTCGCTAAAATTTATCTATTTTAGGCACAAAGATACACTGTTATGAGTAAAACACGCACTCTTATTATCATTGGGATAACTCACATATTGGCCGATGTATGTGGTACAAAGTCGTCCGGAGGTTCAAAAATCTTGATGTTAAGTATATGGGGGTTAAGAGAAGTAGTGGTCCTATTGAACCCATTTTTGACATGCAGACATAAAATTATAAGGGAGGGATTATCATTTAATTCCAGTTATATATATTACACATTAACCGACATTTTCGATCGAAAGTCAACTATAGGTACTGTGGTCAACATATTCGATACCTAGGGTCTTGAACAGTTTTGCTTGCATTTGAACAATTTTTGATCATAAAGTGATATACACCAAAGATTTTATTCGTGCAAAGTTTAATCTTATTATATAATATTAATTGCTTCTTGATTTGTGTACTGGAAAATAAAAGAATCAAGTGGAATTTAAAATAGTGCCATATGGGAAGTAGGTGTGTTTTTTGTCCGAATTCACTCATTTTCACAAAATGATATAGGGATATGAAAATAATGTCACGTTTCAAATTTTTTCGAAATCGGTAAATCGGGTCCCGAAATATGGGATTTCGCTTTTGCTTGGATTTGAACAATTTTTGATCATAAAGTGATATACACCAAAGATTTCATTCGTGCAAAGTTTAATCTTATTGTATTAATTGCTTTTTGATTTGTGTACTGGAAAATAAAAGAATCAAGTGGAATTTAAAATTGTGCTATATGGGAAGTAGGTGTGTTTTTTGTCCGAATTCACTCATTTTCACAGAGTGACATAGGAATATGAAAATAATGTCACTTTTCAAATTTTTTCGAAATCGGTAAATCGGGTCGCGAAATATGGGATTTCACCAAAAAGTAGGCGGTATACACCTTAAAGTGCCAGCATGCGAGACAGATATATTTCATGGAGGAACATGTTTACAGCCGTGTATATAAACCATCCTGAATGATCACAAGCGCAGAAAGTGTATCAGCTTAGATACAAAACTAAAGGTCGACCTCATACTGGTAAACATATGCTCCATTACCAGAAAAATCGTTGCTTTTGTGGGAATAATCGCTCTCATTACGAAAGAAAAAAGTGCCCATCGTGGTAACAATTGAAAGAATTTCTTACTACCCAATATGAAATTGCGCAGAGGGTAGATAAAAAAATGGTCAGAACTAAAAACGTTCTGCACAACCTAAATCGACGCTTCATTAGACCGCAAGCTAATGACAACATCTACTTCAATCGTAGTTTTTTTAAGACGCAATCGTTGACATCCGAACAAAACAAGTATACGTCATGCGAACTATGTACAGGAGAGCATAAATTCAAAACTTACGATAAGTTTAAAAATTGAATATTAACGAAAGGAACAACTTTGTCAGATCAAAAAGACTCTGTACAAACTGCTTGTCCCATGCACACAATCTAAATAATTGCGAAAGAAAATTCAATTTCGTATATTGCCGCAAAAGGCATCATTCAATTTGTAATTTAATAACTTTCCCAACACACCCCAAAGTAGCTCTTTCTCAAAAGAGGCTTAGTTGCAATCGCAACTCCCGAAACACAAAATCCCGAAATTTGCCAAGAGACATCATGCTGCTCAAAGGCATTAAACCCTCAAACACCGCACATCGGGATTCAAATTAGGGTACTTCTACCCACAACAGTCGTCTCCATAGAACATCGAGAAGAACGGTTTAAACTCAGGGCCCTAATGGACCAAGGATCACAACGATCTTTCATAGCGTCTAAGGAACAAAATAGGCTAAAACTGCCACCAAAACACGCCAATTATGAAATTACAGGAATGGGCGGAAGTGTAGTGCAAAACTCAAATAAAATCTAACCCATTACCCTAAATTCCCCACAAGCGGATAAGCGCATTCAAGCAGATGTTGTAGTCATACCGCGAACATACTTCCAAGCTGTTATATAAATAGCAAGCATTGGAAAAAGGTTACACACCTAAACCTAGCAGATCCCAACTGCAACACCCCCGCTAAAATAGACCTTCTATTAGACAGCTACCTTATACCTCAAATTATACTAGAAGGCGTTGAAAAAATTTCAAAACACCCTTCTAGCTCAAAACACTGTATTCGATTGGATACTAATTAGACTTGTTGCGGAAACGATTACCACCATGACAACTCAAGTTGAAGAAATATCCAATGAATACCTTAATTTACAATTAAGGAAATTTTGGGAGTTAAAAGAACTCCCCCATTTCAATTACAACGCCAGAAGGTCAGTATTGTGAAGAACTACTAGATCAGGAAATGGTTGGTCTGTCGTACGACTACCACTTAAGCAACAATTTCCATAGGTCACTCTCGCACCTCTGCAATATACCAGTTTCTAAGCATAAAAAAAAATATACTTGGAAAAGGTGAACTAAAACAAGATTATGATGGTGTCTTAGAAGACCACATGGAGGAAGTAAGCCCATGCGAAAAAATCATAAGCGGCAAATGCTACTCATTCTCTTTGCCCCATCTTGCAGTACTGAAGCCAGACAAAAAAACAACCAACGTTGGAGTTGTCTTCAATGCCTCAAGATTCACCAGCTCGGGGAATTCCCTAAAGGATATTCTATTCACGAAACCCTCACTCTAACCAGATCTATTGCTCCTCATATTAAATTTGCCTATATTGAAAAACGTATTCATTGGGGATTTCAAGAATTATGTTCGGAAGATCACCCACCAGTCCACTACGCGACTTCAAATTAAAAACAGTTACCCTTGGCGTTAACTGCGCACCATATCTAGCTATTCGAACACTTCACGAATCGGCAGAAAACACCAAGTCAGAATTTCTTCCGGCAACTGAAGTGTTAAAAACTCGCACGTATCTAAACGATATTCTGCCTGGAAGTCACACTCTTTCACACGCATACAAATCTTTATCACAAGTAATAAAAGCCCTCAAATCCGCAGGGTTTGCATTAAAAAATATTACGGCAAATTACCCACATATACTAAAAAATTTACCGAACGAAAATTTGTTGGGCACAAATTTCCTCATTTTCAACAAGGAAAGTGCAACAGAAACTCTCCAATGGAACGCGATATCGGACCAGTTTTCATACACGACTGAGTCCATATCCGCAATATCCGCCATAACAAAAAGACAGATTTTCGACCCCGCAGGATGGCTTTCGCCAATTACGATACAAGCGAAAATCTTAATATGTATTATGGCTAGATGGAACCACAAGCCACTTATTAGTAGCAAAACCAAAAGTGGCTCTTTTAAAAATACTAAGTCTACCACGACTTGAGCTATGTGACGCACTACTCCTTTCCAAATTAATATACATGGTTTAAACATGACATAATGCAAATTGTATCTGTGGTCCGATTCCGAAATTGTACTTGCCTGATTAGAAAATCCACCACATGCGTGGAAGACATACATTTCTTATCGAACGTCACAAATACTCGACCTAGTGGGATCAACCACTTGGCGATACGTAACCAGTGCTGACAATCCTGCCGATGTAGGTACCAGAGGTTGGAAGCTACTGCACTTTGCCACCACCACCCTCTGGTGGAATGACTCCCGATGATTAATAGAATTTCCTGATTCTTGTTCCCATATGCAACATAATCGCCCCAGAAGGTCGAAAAATCCCCACCTTTCACAGGCTACTGGCTGATACCGACATCCTTGAATGATTTTCATCGTTTCCTTGAGCCCTCAGAGTAGTTACATGTTCAAATTTATACAGCAACTCAAAACTAAAGTCAAAGGATCACCTCATTTCCCATGCAACACAGTGACGCACCTAGGTTACAAAAGGCAAAGGTCCCACTAATCGCAAATACTCAAGCGCGCTACTTCAGCTACGATATAGTACTTTATAATAGAGCTCACTCTCAGTTCTAAACCCATTTCTAGACACGAAAAGTCTGCTTCGTGTCAATGGTCAATACAGAAAACCATCAACCGATATTACCGCAATACAATAAACTAATCAAATGAAACCAATAAAAACGAGAAACACGCCAATCCCAACCATTAAAGATTATAAACCGTTCCAATTAATAAAAAAACTAACAAAAAAGGTCGATCAATACGACGACCCATTTATGCCACATATCGTGGTACGATTTTGCATGTCGAATTGTTTGACAAATATGTTGTAGATACGTCAGTGACAGCAACGCCTACCCCAACGCCCCGAGCAATCGGCCACCTATCCCTCGCAGCCGCGCAAAACGTCTTCAAGCCGTAACACGTGCAGTACATCAGCGGATTGGTACATCGATACGGCATCGACAGCCTAGACCACAACTACGTCGATCTATGGGTCTTAGTAGCGTTGTGGCAACGCTACAACAGCTGCAATGACTTCTAGGCTAATTAATCGCCTGAAGGGGTCGAGATGGATAAATGAGTCTCAGACCCCCTCACAATATAATACTACTACACCACACATCACTTGCAGCACATTCTTCACTACAAACCACATCTTCATTACACACACATGAGGACACCATAAAAAATAACAAAAGAGACTGACGGACGAAGCACTGACGCTCTTTCTTTCTGCTACGGCTACGCAGACGGACGCCCCGGGTCTTTTTTAAATTCGAGCATTCGACTATTTTCGCAACCTTTTCGTTTTCCTCGCCTATTGAAAACTGGCCAGTTGCCACTACACGTGTCGCACTCTCAGCGATTTAGTGGGGTCATATTATATTGCTGGAAATGTATGGGGTGATAACTTATATACGGGGTTACCAGTTATGTAGCACTTACCGATATCATATAAAAATATTTATTGAACTTAAAAAATGATTACACTGACAATTAGAGTGTGACTACAATGACACTTAATAAATGATTATAATGACACTTAGAAATTAATTTTTATACTCTTGCAACCAGTTGCTACAGAGTATTATAGTTTTGTTCATCTAACGATTATACGTATCACATAAAATTAAACGAGATAGATATAGGATTATATGTACATATATAAATGATCAGTGTGACAACAAAAGATGAAATCCGGTTCTTACATTCTTATATCACAGTGTGGAAACGGACGAAATCGGATAAAAACCACGCCTACTTCCCATATAGCACAATTTTAAATTCCAATTGATTCGTTCAGTTTCCAGTATAAAAATCAGGAAGCAATTAATAAAACGGGATAAAACTTTGTCCGAATAATGCCTTTAGTTAATGCCATTTTTTGACCAAACATTGATTAAATCCAATAAAAACTGTTCACGTCCCCTAGGTACCGAATGTTTAGACCCTGGTACCTACAGTTGACCTTTGTTCGAAAATTTACTAAAATTAAAGATAATCCTTCTGTTATAATGATATGTATGTATGTATGTCAAAATTGGGTTGAAACGAGCCAATACTTCCTTTAGCAACCATATGCTTAATATAAAGATTTTCGAAATTGGGTGTGACTTTGTACCGCATATATCGTCCATTATAGGAGTTATCCCAATGAAAATAAGAGAGTTTTATTCATAACAATGTAGATTTGTGCTCAAAATAAATAAAATTGAGCGAAAACTTGGCCTAGCGGCCTATATAACTAATATCAGGATTTTCCAACATCGGGCTGACTTTAGTCTATATGATTATATCTTAAAGTATTTCCCTGGCTTTGCTTCTTACTAGTTACAAGAGTATAAAATGTTCGGTTGCACCCGAACTTAGCCCTTTCTTACTTTTTTTATTTCATTCAAATAATGTAAGTATGCGGGTATGACTTATTCATTCGATTATACTAGTTTAGTTCATCAATCGGTGCTTTGTTGCACCTAAATCTAATAGTGATAGATATGGAGTTATGATCAGGAGTGATTATCTGTCACTAATTGAAAATTAATGAATTGTCATAAGTAAGCTCTGCGATAAGATAGATAAATGCTTCTGGTGTAAGAAATCATATTAGAGAAGGGCATCTGCACTTTAAAAAAATTTAAAAGTGGGCGTGGTCCCACCGTCTAAAAGGTTTAATGCTCAATTAATTTCAGCACCCCTATAGACTGTGCAATAAAATGGTTAACAATATTAAAAGTACGATAAGTCTATAAATAAGTGCGTCAGAGTGTGTAATGATATGAAAAAACCTTATATATTATTTCATAATATGTATATAGTAAAGCCAGAAATAGATGCAATTTGGTCAAGACTACCACTATACATATACACCATATACCTGCTGTGTGCCTAACAGAGAACTGCAACGAGTAATAAATTTTTGTGTATACTTAAGTACTGATCCGTTACTCTGTCTGATTCTGTCAGTTCAGTTCATGTACACGAAGCGAACTGTTTGTCTTCAAATCAGCGATAGAGAACAACTTTGTATCACTAGCGATCGGCTTATACCTGATTTGTTTATGACCATTCGTATCAGCAGAAAATACCCAAAGTGATGCAAACTCATGCTTCAATGATTGAAATGATCGACAGCGTTCGGGTTGTATATCATCCCCTAAACACTGATTTTCTCTAGTGCACTTCTGTTCTATTTCAACTACATATGTATGTTTGTATACACATGTATGTATGAATGTATATATGTTATATGTAAAATGGAAATTCCATCGAGAGTACATACATACATACAACAAATGTATGTATATATGTATTGTACATACATACGTACGTATTCGATGCAATTTCCATTGTTTACGCTTCGAAAATTTGTAACACGCGAACATTTTCAAAGCTGATACATTTTTGCCACACATGATTCAAATCAGTGACACATGATTCAAATCAGTGTCATATGATACGATTGCAACCGAAGCCAGCCATACGTTTACACGATCGTGATTGCCGAAGAACAGATTGTTTGTGTTGCATCAGGTCAGTTGACGCTGGCAGATACACGAATTGATTAACAATGTTGTCTATGCTGAACTGAATTGATTTGATTGTGTTTTTGGCACGACTGTTTGTTCTGATTTTATCATACTCGTTGCAGCTCTCTGGTGCCTAATATATAGTAAGTTTTTCAAGTATACGAGTATAATTACGCTAACAAAAAGTTTGTGTTCCCTTTTGGACTGTGTTGTCTATGACTTTTATGGATAAAATTTATACAGCGTTGGAAAAGCTACGCTACTCCCGTAGCATTTCATTTTGCTATAGCTACCGCTCTCACTTTGTCGGTAGCCATAGCAGAGCCATAGCAGAACAATGTAAAAGTATGTGCTCTGCTCAGCTCCGAGCATAGCAATAATTATAGAAATTTTGCTGCACGGAGTAGTAAATGAAAACCCTGAATTGATACAGTTGGAAAGACGAAGACATGTAGAAGTAGACAACGTTATTTCGCAAAAACATCAGTGGAAACATAGATAAAAATGTGCAGATTTTACGACAAAAACAGATACAAGCGCGGTGGAACGTTTTCATTTGTCTCTTTTAAGAGTAACATTTAAGGCTCAGTAGGGTAATCTTTTCTCAATTTTTTTTGTTTTGCATTTTCTGTTCGCATATACCCTTAGAATTAATGTACAAACCCACTTTACCATTGGAAAATTTCAAAATAACAGGCCAGATTACCCTACTGACCCCTTAACCCTAGAACACACACCCGGTTACAAATGTTTCCACTTTCAACTTTGAAGTGTTGTAACTTTTGAACCGCTTTACCTCTATACCGCTTACTTCGAATCTAGGAAGATTATTTAGTTTTGAGTTCAAATTCAAAATTTAAACCAGATCGGACCATTGGTTCAGGAGCTACAGCCTTCCAAACACATTATATACGTAAACACACACCCGGGATACGTTTGTACCCAAATAGTAAAAATCCTCATAATAATAAAAAAAAAAAAACATTTTTTATATTATTTTTTTATTTGAAAAATTAAAAATATTCATTTCACACATTATATTATTGACTTTTATTATAAAATTTATAAAAATGCATCTTATATCTAAGGAAAATCATGGCAATAGAGCAATTTGTTGATGTGACCGAATGTTCAAGACACATTGGCTTCTTACATTTGGCGCACAGCTTTCTGGTTTTTCTACGGCGTTTTTCCTCTTGTGCGTAACATAAATAGCAAGATCCGGACACTGGTTTTGGCGTGCGCGCTGCTGCAGATGTTGATGCTGCTGTTGACACCATTGATTCCACCGGTCGGTTGAAATATGCTTCAATAGCAATTTTAGTCGAAAAATTTCGCGTCACTTGACGATTTATGGCTCTGGCTTCAATAATGGGCATACACAATGCTTCAGCCAAGCTGCGCAGGATCTGCTTACGCTTGTTGTTTGTTATCCAAGGCAACATAGGGTTTTTCAAATCGTAGACAATGTAGGCTGCAAAAGCTGTAATGTCCAACATGTTGAAGAACATCGCTAGTGGCCATCGTTTTGTTTGTCTTTGTGTTGGATTTTCCGCAAACATTTGGTCCATTCGATCAACACCACCTTTGGTACGACTATAATAATCAATTATTTCAGGTTTCCCACTGTCAGCTATTTCAGCATCATTATGCATGGTCGAAACCAAAATTACTGCTTTATTTTTTTTGGGAACATAAGAGCACATTGTCACATTATTTTTGAAACCAATTGTCCTGTTTTTGTTTGTTATGATTCATTTCTTGAGGAATATATGATTTGTTTTTGCGCAAAGTTCCAACGATCGTGAGTTTCCAGGTGAGAAACAGTTCTGCAACTGGCAAGGTCGTAAAAAAATTGTCCATTGTAATATTTCGGCCACTTCCTTGGTATTTGGCAGACAAATCCTTCACCACTCGTTCGCCTTGGTTCGTTTCCCTACCAGTTTCTGCTTGGCCAGTATATATTTGTCCATGCAGTGGATATACATTTGTGGCATCGCAAATCCACCAAACCTTGACACCATGTTTAGCAGGTTTTGATGGTATGTACTGCGTAAACCGTGTGCGTCCACGGTAAGGAAATAATTGTTCATCAATAGTCAAGCATGAGCTGGGCTTGTAATGTGCAGCAAGATTATTGTTCATCATCGTCCACAACTCACTGATCGGTGCTGCTTTATCAGTTAGTAAGCGTGTTGCACGAGTGTTTTTATCGTCAAATCTTAGGAACCGCAATATCGAACAGAAACGGTTGACTCCCATTGTGGCGCGATATAAAGGATAGTTTAAATCCTTCCATAAATCTCGAACATGTTCTCCATTGCTATGGTTCGCACCAGTCATAATAAGTATGCCAAAAAATGCATACAGCTCTGTTATTGACACCGGCGTCCATGACTTAGGAGTTGTGTTTGGATGCGCATTGTTGTAAGCATTATAAGTTTCTTTTGCTAACTTATTTGTGTGACGCATAATTATATCAGCCATTTCAACGTTCATGAAACATTTGAATGTTTGCTCTATTGACAACACTTCAGTGCATCTAGCAGGTCCAGAACGTTCTCTTATAATACATATTTTGTCTAGAGTACCTGACGACTTACATTTGGTTCTTTCATCCACTCAGTACCATCACGTGCAACAAATGTTTCGGCACTAGCAGGTAATTCATTATTTTCTTCTACTTCTTCTTCTTCATCATCCTCATAGTCCGCATAATCAGGTAATACTTCTGCGGCACTTTGCGAAACTTCAGCATCGTCATCAGCATTTTCAATGTCATTGATTTGAATTTCTTCTTCATCTTCTGAGTTAAAGTCATAGGGAGCGTCATCGTCACAAATTTCATCAAATAAAGATTGTATATATTCTCGCTGTTCCTCAGTTAGCCTGCATACTAAAAAAAATTAGTATATGCTTACATTGTTGCTTATTTTACATATTTTACCTTCTATATGCTGCACTTGATAAATATTCGTTTCTTCTTGAAGTCATTTCGTATCCAGTTATTTATAGTTTCAGTTATATTTATTTTCACTTCTTACACTTTTGAACACCAAACCAATAATAAAAATATCAACAGGCAGCATTTATAACAACACCTCGTGTGAAAACAACCCTTGCAGCTGCATATAAAATACAAAAATCAGTTATACCAGTGTATTTCCTACCTACGTACCCATACCTTGCGCGACCTTTTTGCACATATCTTTTGAACCAGGTAGAATATTTCAATGAAATAAAAACCAAAATGTGTATTCGTTGTTACTCTACAAGTATATTATTATAAATTATATTATTTTGTTTTGCATTTATCAGGACAACAACAAAAACAAAAATCTACTATTGCATGTCCTGACTTTATTTGCCCATATCGCTGGAACCAGTAGGAATATTCGAATGAAACAAAATGCAAAATACTTGTTATATATTAAAATATACATTAAAAAAATCATAAAAATCGGTTGAATAAGCATTAAAAAAACCGCAACATAAGGTCCCGGGTACAAACGTATCCCGGGTGTGTGTTTACGTGGTATTTTCTGTGTGTGTGTTCTAGGGTTAAATAAAAACTCTAAGCTTAGCCTATGCAACAAAGTGCTTTTGTATAATGCAGTCATAAAGCCGATTAGGATGAAAGCTATTCAACTGTGGGGTACGACTTGTGCAACTAATATTGATATAATACAAAGGTTCCAATCGAAAATGCTTAGGACAATCACGTGTTCATTATGGTACATGCGTAATGAAAATATCAGTAAAGTCCTTGGTATTCCTATGGTAAAGAAAGAAGTAGAAGATAGCAAAATTAAATATAAAGCTAAACTCCGAAATCACCCAAACCCTTTAACAAATGCTTTGGTACATTCCTGCGATCAAACACGCTTTAAAAGAAGAGATAAGCCTGCGTATTAAAGAGCAGCGTTTCACCAAAACGGCTCAATCACTTGCTTGAGCTTGTCTAGTTTTTAATTAGATTTAAGATTTTACAACTAATTTTTAGGCTTAAAAAAAAGATCAATTAAATAAAATAATTTTGAAAAAAATCTTTCGTCTACTTAAATTTCTTATTACTATCTTTCTATATAGTTTCCAGATAGAATTCTTATGTTACTTGTCATTATAATGTTAAGTAATGACTCTTATTTCCGCTACCCCATATTGTGTGGTGCACATCGACATCTGCGCCTATCCCCAAGAGTCCGTTTCGTTCTCCAACCTCCGAATTTCTACCGTTGGCGCTTCACAATCATGAGGCATGTACATTTCGATTAACATTTGACTATACATTTTTATACCCTGAACAGGGTACATTAAGGTGTCACGAAGTTTTTAACACCTAGAAGGAAGCATCGGAGACCCTGTAAAGTACTACATATATAAATGATCAGTATGTTGAGCTGAGTCGATTTAGCCATGCCCGTCTGTCTGTCTGTCCGTCTGTCTGTCTGTATATATTCTAACTAGTCCCTCAGTTTTTAAGATATCGTTTTGAAATTTTGCAAACGTCATTTTCTCTTCAAGAAGCTACTCATTTGTCGGAACTGGCTATATCGGACCACTATAACATATAGCTGCCATACAAACTGAACGATCGGAATCAAGTTCTTCTATGGAAAACTTTCACATTTGACAATGTATCTTCACAAAAGTTGGCACAAGAAATTTTCTAAGGTAGTAATGTAATATGCGAAGAAATTAGTCAGATCGGCTTACTATAGCGTATAGCTGCTATACAAACTGAACGATCGGAATCTAGTACTGGTATGGAAAACTGTTGCATTTGACAAGATTTATTAACAAAACTCGATATAGATCATTTTCAAAGGCAACAATGTAATCTCCGAAGTAATTGTGCAGATCAGATTACTATAGCATATAGCTGCATTACAAACTGAATGATCGGAATCAAATGACTGCTTGGGAAACATTTGGTATGAGTTATTATTCATAGAAATAATGTAATATCGGAAGAAATTGTTCAGATTGGCTCACTATAGCATATAGCTGCCATACAAACCGAACGATCGGAATCAAGGGCTTGTATAGAAAACTTTCGCTTTTGACGTGGTATCTTCACGAAATTTGACATAGTTTACTGCTTAAGGTAATACGAGTAATATAATCTCCGACAAAATTGTTTAGATCGGATTACTATAGCATATAGCTTCCATACAAACTGAACACATAGTTACTAAAAGAAATGCACCTGTGAAGGGTATATTAGCTTCGGCGCAGCCAAAGTTAACGTTTTTTTTCTTAACCAGCATGATTGTTCTTACTGTGTGTTCGAAATAATAGCAGTGGCATAACCAAAAATTCAAATGAAAAAAATGAAAATGAAAATTTCAGCTGTGATTAATAATAGCGGTATTGCGGACTTTACATCAAAACTCATTTAATTTCATTATAATAATATAAAATAAAGTTTAAACAAGTAGTATTTCGTCGAATGACCGTTGTTGGATAACACAACTGCGCATCTCCTAGGCATGGAGTCCACCAAACGATTGCAATTCTCGAGAGGAATGGCCTTCCACGACATCTTCACAGCACTCCATAATTGCTTCGTATTTGACGGATTCTCTTTCTCAACAGCTTCTTTAACCTCTGACCAAAGATTCTCAATAGGATTAAGATCCGGTCACTGAGCCGGCCAACCTATAACCTCAACTCCATTTAGAGCAAACCAATTTTTTGCCAAAGTGCTGGATGTTTGGAGTCGTTATCTTGTTGATAGACCCATTTCAACGGCATTTTCCATTCAGCGTGTGGTAGCATAGTCGACTCCATTATTTCAACGCATCTGCAATTGTCTGCGATGCATAATATGGGCGGACTTTTTTATTCTTGCAGTAGCTTAAACCAACCTTTCCTCTTTTTCCTACATCTGGTTGGACTTGCGGACATTCACCGCGGCTTTGAAGGTCGCTTTAGCCTTCAACCCATCCATATTATGTTATGACCCCGGTTTGGTTTTTTTCGCCGACATAGCACATTTGGTATCTAACGGAGAGCGTAGCAAAAGTTCTTCTTCTATTGTGTTTATGCGCATCAACCTTGAATGTGGGTTTAGCAGTAGCTATGCAACTTATGTGAATTGCTCCCTTCACAGCAGAGGTATGGGCTGCCGGTGGGAGCAGCAGCCCCTAACGTTTTAAAACTATCGCCAGGTACATCATGCAGAAGTAGATGTACACTCTATTCCCCAGTGTTATATGCAAAGCATGTTACCAGGAAGAGGAAAGTGTATACATATGTATGTACCTCTGCCTTAGCAAGACGCCGCCAGCTCGCACCAACAAGACCTGCTTTAGAAACTAGTTCAGCTGCTAAGCTTTGATCGGGTCAGAAGCGACGTCCAGTCAGCACCTGCTAGGAGGATATAGCTACGAGGATTTTCTCCGATCAGTCTCGGACGATGCAAGATTAAACTTTTTACGTTGATGAACTTCATCAGAACCACGAGTGTTTCAGAGAGGGGCCAATAGAATGAGTGGGCTTTAGTCTTGGTGGTCTCACAATGACGTACCTACCTTACAGACGTCGAGTGACAGCCACTTTATCTATGAAAAGATATACATATGTATATGTGTATATGGAATGGTTCTCTCAAAGATTTTTAACAATTTACCAAAATATGAAACACACGCTTGATTATCTCTGTATATCAAACGATGGGAATTATTGAAAGTATTTTACAAATCTTCTACCTTAGCGAGAACAGGCTAGATTAGTAAAGAGTTGTAATATGAAGAGATATAATTTATGGTGAAAATATAATAGTGGTATTCGTTTAAACATGTAAAAACCTCGTAAACATCGTAAACGGTATAATTTTACCATTGGGTACATACTTGTCAAAATTGGTATGAAAATTTATTTACGCACACCGGATAACTTTACGTAACATTTTCGTTGTGTAAACAACTTGCGTAAATTTACGAGATTATGAATGCAACCTTATAGAAGAGGTAGTAAGCATAAAACAAGAAATTTAAAATTTTAATAACTTTCCACTATTGACAGAGTCGCCGTTTCGATTCACATTCGTTAGTAGGTAAATTTTAGTTGTTAGATTCATCAGTTTCATCTTCTTCATTTATACATTCATTAATGTAAAAACTTCTGGTTTTCTGTACCTGTAAAATATTGCGCAGCATTATACAAACTAATATCCAACGACATGTAAATTGCAGGGAACGGTTTCAAAGAATTCGATACTGGCTAAAAGTTCTGTTGAACAGATTTCGTTGCGTATTCTGTTTGAATTAGTTAATAATTTAACAAAGGTTGCAATCATAGTGAACCATTCTCTACTAAGCACTTAAGCTCTCCGATATTGTTGTTTCAGAAAAAATCAGGAACAAACAAATATAACTGACTATCACCCCTATTCTGTGCACTTGACAAATTAATAAAATATTGAAAATTAAAACAAATATTTATCAAGCGTGAAATATTTTGGTATTCTGTGGCAATCTCGATAAAGGTAAAAGTTTCAATTCGTAAAGCTTTCCACCACACGTGTGATGAACAAAATAGAATCAGCTGATTTCTATTCAAATTACTCGTTAAAATGGACTGTTCTGCAACGTAAGTTTTCAAACTTTAATTATTACCAAAACTTATAATTTAACTTTTATTTGATAGATGATAAACCAAAACACTATAGAGCTACGCACGAGCAGCTGGAGGCATATGTTTTATTTTGCCAAGCACACCCAGAGATGGGTACGGGGAAAAATTGCTCAAAAACGACTCAACGGATGAAGAAGTTATAGCAAGAGCTGGCAGATGAACTTAATTCGTGCAGAGGACCAATACGAAATGCTGCAAAATGGAAAGAGGTAACATTTTAGTTTATTTTTCGTTTATTTAATACATTGTGTTAATTAATAGACGTTAGGCGTTTGGAAAAGCCAATTGCGCACTCGTGCAAGGCGGTTGAAAATGAATCGAAGGCTCACAGGTGGAGGTCCAAGTTCCAAGCCGATGACGGTCTTTGAAGAAATGGCTTTGTCTACATTTGGTTCGGCTGCTGTAGATGGGATAAAACATGATCAAAGCCTTGGTTTAAAGCCAATTAACCAAACGGTTGAATACGCAATTTCATCACCCACGGGTAGTCCTCTGCAATTATGCAGTCAGGTAGAAGCAACCCAAAATCCCGAACACCATCCAGCAAGTCCATCGACACCATCTACATATCTTAGCTTGGAAAACCAGTTAAGTTTTCATTATGATATAATTACAAAATATATACATTTTTTTCGATTTCTTATTACGTTTTTTCTTTCGGTGCTATCACGAAGTGCACGAAATAAGCACTTTGATAGCTGATATACCAAAAACGAATGCTGCTGAAGAGGAGAGGCGACGGGAGCATCGTGAAATGATGCAGGCCATTCAAGGACTAACTAATTCTATAATACCTGAGACAGACATGCAGTAACAATACCATATATGGTACAAATACCACGTGTGTGTCACCAAATCTTGATCTTGTTCTTTCACCTTCGCGCATGAACTGTGAAGAGTTATAATCATTAACTGAAGAATTAAAGTCTTCTGCAACAACGTCATCTATTTCGTTCAACGTAATGCCTGCTTTCGTCATTATATTATGCAATATTATATAACGCAAGTACTAACAATCAAAACGGAAGTTTCATTTGAATAATATAGAACTCAGTGCTTCAACAAACATCTGAAGCGAGATTTTAAAACACCAAATGCTATCTCTATGCAGTTTCTTGCAGAACCATGTAATTTGTTGCTTTTTTGCTCTTTATGTGTATTAGGTGTTCCTACTGGTGTTAAAAGCCACGGTTCTAGAGGATAACCTTGATCGCCAAGAAGCCAAGATTCTCTCCGTTGTTGCTCAGACGTATTAGTATTCTGACGAATGAGATGTTCTCGTAGGTACGTGTTGCACCCGGAAATTTGGCATTTACAAATGTAAAACATAAACGGTGATCGCAAACCTAAAAAACGATACATTCAAAAATTGCATTGGGATATATGTATGTGCATGCAAAAACAAAACTTACTGCTTCAACATTGATACTGTAGAATACTTTTCAATTTAAATATAAATTAAGAGGACTTTCAACATTATTTGATGGTGGAGCAATGATAGCAATATACGTGCAGTCAATTGCTCCTATGGTGCTTTTTATTCCCAGTTGTCTAAAAAATCTGGAATATATTTCAAATAAATTAGCTTAAATTAGCATATTATTATTTGTATTACAATACAACTTGCCCCGTTTTTATAAAAGTTTCTTCCTTTGTTGAACTGGGAAACTTTATTTCTCCTCCCTTCACCTTCACAATAAGTTTTGCTACAGTCTGCACACTTCTCGAAAGGGACGACTGACTCATGGGCAAGTTGACGTTGTTACCATTTTAAATGCCGCGCGAATTTTATATCACGGTCGCGTTCGAACGTTTTTAAAAAGTTAGTACCGAGTTTAACACTAAAGAAAGTAAACCAGGTGGTTTGGATATTGGAATCAGACTGAACTTTCACTTTATTAATTATAATCATTAAAGTTACTATTGCAATGAATTATTGCTTACAAATCATAAATACTTATTATACTTATTACATATGTTTTGCACGAAAGTAAGTGCTTGCTTATACATCATTTTTACTTAAATGCTGATTAAGGGAATAACCTCATAACTTAATAGTTTATACAGATTCTTGGAAATATTGTTAACAAAGTGATTTTGTTTTGTATCTTTTAAGTTGATTCTTAAAATAGCAAAGGAAATGGTATCATATTACAATTTTACTGATTTCCGGTTGTGCTATTTATTTCATTAAGAAATTCAGCAAATTTATCAGTTTTACTGTTTGTTGCTGGCTTATTTATATATGTAACTACTCCCCCTTTGAGATTAGAATTAGAGATTAGAATTAGAATTCTTTTATTTAATATTATTTTTATATATTTGTGTTTTTTGATAAGGACAGTAGCTACTAACAATATTATAATTATGCTTAATATGTTGCAAATATGTGATACATTCGTATGTATTTTCAATTTTAAAATGTTTTCTATATTCGATTTATGTTCTTCTACAATTTCATCAAAAGTAATTTTTTTCGTGAAATTCTGACTGTCTTTATATTTTACGGTTACAATATTTTCCTTTATATCTTCAACAAAATTTAAAAAATAATAGTCACTAATTTTAATTGAACAATTATTAAACCTTATTACATAGTTTCCACTTATTAATGGTAGTTCTTGATTACATGTATTATTAATTTTTAAAGTGTTTGCATTTTTAATAAGAATTGTTTCTAAATTTAGTTGTATTATTTCGAGTTCTTTAAATTTTACAAATGTCAATGTTTTATTTATGTAATTAAATATTTCCTCTATTTTTGCACCTATTTCATTGTTTTCTCTATTAGGTATTGGGATAATTTTTCTTATTTGTACATCTTCAAAATTTTTTGGTATTTTTATTCCAAATACTAGAAATGTTTTATTTAAAATTACTGTTCCTAGTTGTAAATATTTTAGCTTATTATAATCGATATTATATTTTACAATTTCTTCATTAGTTAAAATATTCGGGTGTATTATCCCATATTTAGCGGATACAACATTTACTTGTATATGTTCTATTTTACTTTTTAATAACTGAATTTTGGTGTATTGATCTAAATATAAAGTTTGTTTGTATTCATCATATATAAACTTATTTATCGAATTAAGTTCTTTTTCAATTTTTAATCGGTCACTTTTAAGAATTTCTTTTAAGTGTTCAATAGCTGATGAGAAATAATAGTTTATTTTAATTTGTTCGTTAAATGAGTCATTCGTTTGTAAAAGGTATGTTTGTATATTTTGTCTGTCGTCTTCGTCCATTGTACCAAAAAGCCATTTTGACATACTGCCAAGTGCATTAAACAGTCCTCTTTTATTTCTAGCTCTAACTGTTATAAGTGTCAGTAGTTTATTTCTAATATCCAACAGCTCTCTTTGCAATATTTCTTTATTATCTAATTTCATCAAAATTATATTATCGGTCATAGCATTAATAATATTTTCTAATTGCTGAATGTCAATAATATGTAGTAATATATCGCTATATTTTGGTATTGCTTGATCTCTAATATGTAAATCTATGAATCCGTTTTGTTCCTTTATTTCTGTCAAGTCTATTGTCCCGTCACAATGTTGTGTCATGAAAGCTATTACTGTCCACATTATCCAAATCTGTAAATTTTAAAGGTCTTTTTATATTGGAAGGATGAATGTTTTCTAACTTTTCTTTCTTGTATCTCCTTCTTCTCTCTTTTCCTCATAATTTTCTTTTTTCTGATTTAATTTATTTATAATTTTATTCTTTGCTGCTATTAAATTGTTTTTTATTATTTCTGAATCTCCTTCAATATGCTGTACCTTATTTGGTGTACATTTTATTGTTGAGTGACATCTTTCGTTATAATTTCTAATTGCTTTTTGTATTAATTGTTTTATTGATAACCCCTTATTTAACTTATATAAGATTCTAAATTTTTCTGCTATAGTATTATGGAATCTTTCTACATCTGCATTACCTGTATGACTATTGGGCTTTGTTAGATGGATTTCAACATTTTCGTTATCTAGGAATTCTTTTATTCTTATTGCTTTAAATTCATTGTCTGCAATAATTTTTCTAGGTTTCCCTACTTTAGTAAAATGATCTTCTAACTGCTCAATAATGGTTATGTGGTTTCTATAATTTAACGAGTATGCTGCACCGAACTTAGAAAATTTATCTACTATTGTCAAAAAATGATGCCCTTTCATTACATACGTATCTATATGTATAATATCATTAATTTTTGAAGGCGTCTCCGAAAGTTTTAATTTTGGTTTAATAGGATTTCTGTCGTACTTAACTTCCTGACCTATTTCACATTGGTTAATTACAATTTGAATTAATCGCAATAACTTTGGATAATATATTTTATTCTTTATTTGCTTGTATGTTTCCTGAATGCCTGAATGAAAGCTTTCCCTAACGTGATATAAAGAAATCTGTTTGACTGCTTCTACTTCTGTCTCAATATCTTGTGCTCGCATTGTACATTTTATAAATTCTAATTGACTAACATTAGAAAACCTTTGGATTAATTTTTCCTGAACTATATTATATTGATGTTCTGAAATTTCTAAAAATATTCCTATTTTACCTTTTGTGATATATTTCCTAAATATCTCACTCAAATTATCGAAATCATATTCCGAAATGAAAATAATTCTTTTGCCGTGTATACTTTTTAACTCTTCAGTTTTATTGTTTGTTAAAATAATTTGCGTCTTATATTTGTTAAAAATTTCTTTTTTGATATAAAAATGGTCGTCTAATTCTTCTTCTGCTGAGTGCACTGTTGCTAAAGTTTCTTCATCTTCCTCTTCCATATTGTTTATAGAATAATTTGAACTATTGGAAATAACTTCATCCATATTTTATGAAATAATATCCTCATTTTCTTTTATCCTACTTAAAAAGTCTGTTGCGGAATAATTTCTTTCGTGGTTATTCAAAGTTCTTGAGGCGTAACACACTGGGTGTTCCTCTTGTGATAATACTGCGCTAATCGCGTATTTGGATGCATCAGTTGTTAAAATAAATTGTTTTTCGAAATCTGATTAACGTAATATTGGATGAGTACATATTTGTATTTTTAATTTTTCAAATGCTTCAATATATGTTGGGTCTTTAAGATTGATTTTAACTCCTTTTTTCAAATACTTGGTTATAGGTTGGGCTATTCTAGCGTAGTCTTTCACGAATTTAAGATAGTAACCGGTGATTCCTAAAAAACTTTTAATTTGTCTATCTGTTTTTGGTATTTGTAAATTTTCTATAACTTTAATTTTGTTAGGATTTGGCTTCATACCTTTCTCCGTAAAAATATGTCCTAAGAACTCTGTTTCTTTCTTCAAAAAATTGCATTTATCAATTTGAATTTTTAGATTTTTACTTTCAAGAATTTTAAAAATTTCGCCTATCGCCCTAATATGTTCATTCAATGATGTGCTAAATATTAGAATATCGTCTAAATACACTACACATGTTTTATTTATATAGTCTCTAAGTATTTCATTCATTAGTCGCTGAAATATGGCTGGTGCATTTTTCAGTCCAAAAGGCATTCCTACGAATTCATAAAGACCATGTGGTGTTACAAAAGTGTTTTTTCACGATCTTCCTATTTTACTAGAATTTGATGGTATCCTTTTGCTAAATCTAAAGTAGTAAAATATTGTGCTCTCCCTAATTTGTCTAGAATAGAATCAATATTTGGAAGGGGATATTTATCATCTATTGTAACTTCATTCAATTTTCTATAGTATACTACAATTCTGTATTTCTTTTCACCAGAATTATCTATTTTTTTCGGCACTACTACTAATGAGCTTGAATATCTTGAGTGACTTTTTTGGATTATTCCCTGCTCTTCCATTTCCCTAATTTGTTTTCTAACTTCAATTTCATGCTGAAGTGGATACCTATACAATTTTGAATTAATCTGCTGCTGCGTTGTAGTTTTAATTTCATGTTGGATTTCCGTTGTGTTAGTCAATTTATCACCGTCTTTAAATAATAATTTATTATATCTTTCAAGCAATTCAATTATTTCTCTATTTTCTTCCTCATTTAAATGATCTAGGTTTAATCTCTCCAATTTAACTCTGCAGTTTCAAGGTTACAAATTTGATTTAAGTCATTAAGTTTATTTAAAATCGAACTTTCTTTTCGGTTTAAAGTTATTTTCCCTTTTTCTATCTATATCTACATACTAGGGCGGGTCGATTTAAAAATCGCTCATTGCTCTATGAAAATCATATTCTAGTTATCAAAATAAGATACTTTGCCGAAGGAACCATACCTCTAAAACGAATTTTGATGTCCCCCAATTTGGGTCGAACCTTTGGGTAGGGGCAAATTTTGAAAAATCCCACTTTGAGCCATTTAGAGTGCTCCAATCGAGTCCAAATGTATGACCGACCCCCACTAACTTTGGACGGCCGATCCACCCATGCCAGTGGCACACCCCCTGGAACTCCCCTGAGGGGTTCCCCATACAATCATTTCAAAAATCACCATTTTTGGTGATTTACATGAAAAAATCATCTAAATTGCTATGTTTTTTCTATGTTTTTATTTATTTATTTATAATAATATCTATTTTTTCTCTTAAGAAATTTATTTAGTCAGAACATATGTAAATGAAAAAATTTAATTTAAGTGAGTTATAGAAAAGAAATTAAAAAAAAAATTATTGTTTGAAGTCTATTTTACTTTCAAGTCTGGGCAATTTCGCACGGCTCTCTAATGTCGTCGCCATAACAGCCTCTACATTTTCCGGTATAACCCGTTTTGAAACGCTAGCTAGCAATTGAAGATGTCGTTCCGTTCCTTGTATGTGTGATGGAATTTTTGGATCATTAAACGGTGGATCATCTTGATTTAAATATTCTTTCAATGTACCGTACGGAATGCTTCGCATGAATGGTGGTTCAAATACGATATTTATATCATTCAAATTGATCATTTCCGTATAACTTGTGCAACTAAAGTTTATATCTGGTTTTTTATAAACTCTAAGTTCCATTGGCTCGTCAACATCGGTTCGATAGCGTAGAATTTTCTTGATGGCACAGTCGCCCTTTTCTTTCCTATCATTAAACAACATTGATAACAAGATATTTTCCGAATGCGCATAATATGAATTATCACTAATTACTTGATTGACAATTGCGTAAGCGAGGTTCTAGAAATCGTGACCAACCAATGAACTTGAAAAATAATGCACTGCCGTACACGACAGAGCTGTAATACTTGATATTGAAGTACATTGGCACATAACATTTAATTATAAATTCAACCAGAATTCTTAAATTTGCATCTGGATTTTCCGTTGTTACATATAATCGCAATAATCTAGCGGCCTTGGTGAGCCACCGAGAATGTACAATTTTCCCTGGTTTGATGTTAGCCAGATCCACCGGAACCACGCCGCTAGAAATTGCATGGGCCATGTCGTATAAGTACTTCGAATCGGTGGAAAATTCTATTTTTTTCTGGAGCAGGGGGCATATTTTGCAACTCAATTTTCTGGAAGCTGTCCACCACCTAAAAATATATAATAATAAAATAATTAAAAATGGTTGACAATTATAATAAATGAGTGATAGCAATAACTTACCGGAAGAGTTTCACAAGTTTCGATTTGACGGCTCAGTTTTCCGGTTGCCGATCTTGGTCCAGTGCAGGTTGATTTATCCAAAGCTTCAAACAAATGCCGAAACGGAAGTTCGTTGAACTGTAGAAGGCAAACAAACCAATGCAATGGTCTTTTTAACAGCAATTCGAATCGTCGTATAATTCCACCGTGTGGGATAGTGTTTGTTGGCTCACCGTCAGTGCATATTCCAATTAATGTATCCAGTGATATATTTTTATCGTTGAAAAAACCATTTAATTTGGTTGTTTTGTATTCAGCGGTTTCATGTTCCAGTCTTACGTAACCAATCAATTCAGAATTGGGTTCTCTCAAAAAAACAAGATGAGGTTCTTTTACCATCCTAGTATGAAACTTCTCATCAATTTTATCTATCGTTAAAGTATCATCTTCTCTGCCATCGAATGAAAACGCTTACAAATTGGTATCATCTAACCGTTTGCGAAGCACTTCTTGTCTACATTTCTCTTTTTCTCTGCGAACTTTCGATTTATCCATGATGAGAGGTTTCCCATGCTTATATTTAATTTTAAAATCGTGCAAAAGAGCGGTTCCCAATGCTGATGCTGCTCTGTCAGGCACACCAAATCTGTCACATACCAAGGCAAAGTTAAAACAATCGTATCTCTCTGTGTATTGTGAACTTGTGCTTCTATCCATATCTTCTTGAACCGGTGGCGGTGCGTATGTTGAATCATCGGGATCTTGGTATGTTGGCATTGATGACATAGACGTTGCTCCTTGCTCTTCAGTTTCCATCATAAATGCATTCATTGTTAGTCTTCTCTGATTATATTGATCGTGCATGAACTCTTTGAGGCGTTCGGGAACCCAGCCGCATGCACATGGAGCTGCCTCCAAATCACATTTACATGTTCCAATGTAAAAAATTGTTTCCAGAGATTTTACATACTCTGTAAATTGTTGGGTGTTGTTTCTTCTCTTGATTTGCTCTTGATACTTGTCAATCAATTTATTCAATTTATTACATACCCTTTTTTTCAGCATTATTTCCATACCAAGTTTTTCCTAAATTCCAATCAACTTATCTTGCACTTGAATAGTGAATTATTTATGGGAAAACTTTTTTTGTTCTGTTTTAGCACGTTCGCTTAAGTAAAAATAATATCTCAAGATATCTAGATGGGTTGGTAAATTAAGATCAGTCAAATCAGTAGACACACCAAAAACAGTAACATCATGCGAGGGTATATGACTCATTGGGTTTTCGATAGTTGCTTCATCTCGCGGTGTAGTGGATGGTGGATTCATTGTAAACTTTTTGAGGTAATAAGAATGAAATGGTAATTGTAAAGTAAGACGCGTAGGGTTTCGGTTGTTAAATAGAACTCAGCTCTGGTTGCCCAGAGCTCCTTTATTTATAGCATTCCTTATCCTAATTTATGTATGCACCACATGCTGAGTGCATACACACATCTTAACACTAATCTACTGTACATACCGACAGTATGTACGCATATCTTAAGCATAAGTGTTTTCAAGGGCAAACACAATTGTCTATTGTTAGTTTAAGATCATTTGCGATTTTCAGGGCAAACATAATTGTCTATTGTTAGCTTAGGATCATTTGCGATCTCGAGGGCCAACACAATTGTCTATTGTTAGTTTAAGATCATCCTTTAAATTAATTTTTTTCATTTACATTTGTTCTGACTAAATAAATTTCTTAAGAGAAAAAAATAGATATTATTATAAATAAATAAATAAAAATAAAGAAAAAACATGGTAATTTAGCTGATTTTTTCATGTAAATCACCAAAAATGGTGATTTTTTGAAATGATTGTATGGGAACCCCCCAGGGGAGTTCCAGGGGGTGTGCCACTGGTATGGGTGGATCGGCCGTCCAAAGTTAGTGGGGGTCGGTCATACATTTGGACTCGATTGGGGCACTCTAAATGGGTCAAAGTGGGATTTTTCAAAATTTGCCCCTACCCAAAAGTTCGACCCAAATTGGGGGACATCAAAATTCGTTTCAGAGGTATGGTTCCTTCGGCAAAGTATCTTATTTTGATCCCTAGAATATGATTTTCATAGAGCAATAGGCGATTTTTTTGCCTCCCCACAAATCGACCCGGCCTAATGTTCAGAGTCTTCTATATACTCTGTACACGTCGGACAATTTGGACTAATGTCATTAGGGAATCTGTAAAGTTAGCTTCTAAAGCATCCCTGTCCACTAATAATTTGAGTCAGATGAAAACCTAGGTCCCTATGCCGTCTGTCTATCCACGAATGGATGCCCGGTATAAGTCGATGGGTCCAACGCCCTTTGGATGAGGAATTCCACCGCTCCTGCCACATTTTAGTGCTCTTGTTTCTCTCCTGTGTCCTTGCCGATACTGTTTTAGACGTTGATAATTGATATAAACGCTCGAGTTCATCTCCCTGGATGTCAGTGGGCGGCATACTGGCTAATACTTCAGCATCGTCGGTTGATATAGTCCGGAAAGCACTTATTAGCCGAATTGCAGAAAGCCTATGCACTGCAATTATTTGTTTAGCATACTATTTTATGTCCATTGCTTGTATCCATACTGGTGCCGCATGCAGTGTTATGGAACTCATTGCTTTCGCTATTAAAAAACGCCGGTCTTCATCGCGGAAGAATACTCCAAGTGTTCTTTAAATTTTAACTTGGAATCTAGTATTACTCCCAGATACTTCAATTGCGGCTGCAACGTAATCTTACACTTCCCTATGGTGAGCTCTATTCGTTCTTCTATCTTCCTAGTGCTTATGAGTAAAACTTCTGTTTTTTCCTCCGACAGTTTCAGACTCACAGAAGAGAACCATTGGCGTATACCCTTTAAGTACTCATTACATTTATTTCTCAGGTCGGCTAATTTTTTGGCCAGTGCTACCAGCATGAGATCATCCGCATAAGCTACTAGATTCACGTCTGTTGGTTGCTGTCTTCTTAGCACCCCGTCCTATTTAGGGTTCCATAATAGTGGGCCTAACACTGAGCCTTGGGGTACTCCACTCGAGAGAGAGTAGCTCTTTGTGCCTTCATCCGTATCAAAAATTAACCTTCTGTTTAAAATAACTCGTTATTATGTGTATGAGGTATTCAGGGGCCCGTATTTTTTCTAGGGCTTTGATTATGTCTGCCCATTTTGCCGAGTTGAACGCTTTCTTGACATCTTGTGCCACTTTCCATCTTTTGCAACTTTGTCACTTACACTCGACGACTTCTGGTAGTGCGTCAATAGTGGACCTCATTTTTATAAAGCCGTATTATCTCTCTGATAATCCGTCGGCTTTTTGGATTGCTAGCTTCAAGCGGTTTCTTACAATATTTCGTACACTTTCCCAATCGTGTCGAGCATGCAAAGTGGTCGATATGATGAAGGTTCTTCTGTCGGCTTTTTTTGGCTTTGGGAGTAGAACCAGGCGCTGTTTCTTCCACGGATCGGAGAACACCTGTTACAATATAGACGCATTGTACATGTTAACAAATAAACTGGGTCTAAGAGTTATGCATTCTTTAAAGGTTCTATTTGGTATACCATCTATTCCAGGCGCTTTAGAGTTTTTGATTTTTTTCGCAATAGCCAATAGTTCGTCTTCTGTGACGAAGAGGGGTGGCTCCGTAACTTCGACTTACCGTCTGGTGCTGTACTGTATATATTCGCTTGGTGACTCGCTGTATTGCGATTGTTTGTCTTGCAAGTCCTCGCTCATTTGGTTGGTGCTTGTGGCAATTTTTTTTTTTTTGGATTCGCATCATGTCCTCTTCCAATACGTATAGTGGTCACTAGTCGGCACACGAGTCATCTAGTCTATCTATTATGTCATAGACATTTAATTTTTTATTATTGATTATCAGGATCTGTGCAGCTGTTCTTTCAATTTTTCTTCTAACCATGATTAATGCTTGGGAATATATTTGGTGGTTAGCACCAGAAAGAACGTTTAATAGCTTTCCAAAAAGAAAGAAGTAAAAAAAGGGTATTTTGGAGTTGCAATTTTAAGCTTTGTCAAAGTTGCACTGCGCACAGGGTGACTCCGCCACAGTACCTCCCTCCTAGAGTGCCGTAGATGGTGCGATGAAAGCAGGCTTCAGGCGATCGATGGAAACTTTGACCTGCCGATAATGATGTGCGAACGAAGTTATTCCGAATGAAGACATAGTGGCTTGATACCAGCTTGCTGTGAACGGTTTTGTTGCGGTATGCCAAGAAGTATCGATGGGTCGCAGCTCTTGCATTATGCGACGTAGTTCTTTCACCGTCTCTACCTCGTTTGGCTTGCTGCTGCATTCGATGTTGAAACCGAAGCGTTGGCTGGGAAGCTCATGGCGATATAGTAGACTCTGGTTGTGTCGGATGACTTTATTCCGTTGACACATTATGCATTTCTTAGCAAAGAAGTTGCTGTCACCTTGAATGCCGCGCCAAATAAATCGCTTGACGATTAGCTTTACAGTAGCGCGTTTGCCAGGATGCGACATATAGGGTGGTGCTTGCAGGAATGCTGAGCGAAACTTCGATGTTACAAATGGGCGAAGACTACGTGTAGAGACATCGCAAAAGACACTCTTGGTATTGAAAGGTAAAGCCATTTTCGTTAGCTTAAGAGAATGATTGATGGTACCATTGACTCGTCGTAATTGATTGTCAGCGATTGTATTCGTGAAAAAAGATCAGCGGTGACATTCCATTATCGGGATCATGGCGAAAAGTGGTCCTTGATGTTCCAGCGTTTTTCGTTTGCCGAGATTCGGCGATAAAAGTGCAGAATAGCTAAAACACGCTTAAGTTCCTTGGCGACAGTCGGAAGTGGAATCTGTGTTGAGGCTTCTCTATTCAAGCTCGTAAACTCCAAACTTTGATTTTGAGACGTTGATGCTTAAGTCGAAGTCTCTTAAACGGCTAAATACTAACCGAAGATGCGCCTTATGGTGATGGGATGTATTCGCACTTGATGAAAGGCTTTTTGAAGATCAATTTTAGAAAAAACAATTTTACTTGCTAAGAATGCAGAAAATTTCTGCAGGAACGTCAGCGGGTAACGGTGCGGTACTGTTACGTCGTCCAGCGCTATATAGTCGCGGCACGGCCTCCACGATCCATCAGCCTTGCGCACTAAGTGTAATGGATCCGCCCAGTTACTGCAGCTACTAATTTTTGCAGCCGTGGTCGGGTATACGTAGGCTGGCCGGTCGCGATGATACGAAGAACCACAGATGTGTTAGTTCGAATACCAAGTAGAGTCGAACAGGTCACTTCAGCAAACCCTTTGAAGATGTCTGAAAATCTCTGCGAAGTATCGATTGTGAAAATGATTGGCATTGTTAGTCGTGTTATTGGGCACGATGCATTTAGCAGGTTGGTGCGATCGACAAGGCGCCTTGCAGACCTTGAAAGTCTGCAACTTGACCATGGTGTCCGAGGAAGTTGGCGCCTAATATGACATGTGACACGGCGTAAATTCTGGTTTTACTTCACGACTCTCGGTACTTTGTGGCGTTGCTAGCAAATTTAGTGTGATACCGACAAAGGCTGTGTGGATTTCGGTTGACGGATTTGTTGCGCGACGTAGATCTGGAGCGAAGTCGGACCCTGGAGGGGTCGTTAGCCAAAAGTAAAGTGACTTACTTTGATAAGGTGGCGATTTCACCTAGTAATTCAGAAATTTCACCCCATGGCTGAGTTTCGGAGCTAATGCTGCACACGTGGTTGTCTTTCAATGTCATACATTCGGTGATGGAATCCGAAATTTTTACCTGCTCACTGATTGGGACGTTGGTGGCGTTGATAGCTGCCTGGGTGCAAGGCGGAACTCGGCTCACCTTTTCGCTAAGCGCGGGCCCTGCTGTGCGTCGCATCTCACTGTACAAGTCGCTGAGGCTTCTAGATGATAGAGTTAGGTGTAGGTGGCAAGAACGTTAGGACAATAGTCCTAACGGCCGAGTGACGTACGAGTACCGAATGTACTGGGCTCGTTGAGGATAACCCAGACTTCAGATTTTTTCTGAGTCTGGGTTTTCTGCTTACGGGGCATCTTTCGTATAGGTTGGAGTGTTTTCGTGGGGCAGAGGTAGAGGATTGGCGCATTTAATTGCAGAAAGCCCGTTGTACTCAGACATTAGGGATCTGGGTGGTATGGGGATTAGCTGGACTGATGGACGATTAGATGTTAGTGGTGTGATCTCCCTTAGTCGGAATACCGAACAGTTAGGGTTGATTGCGCGTGAAATGTTCAAGCGGCGAAGGCGGTTAGTTGGGAATTTGTGTTAGATTTTGTATAAGTGGTGTGAGTATGTGATGTATGTATGGGGCGCAACCCCTGGCCACCAGTCCAGAGCCGTATGGAAGCCCTACTGGTAGTAGCTTCGGCTACGAGGTCTGCCCGGAGACTTAATTCTGGTACCACGGGGAGCAGGAGCCCTTGGAGGTTACTCCAACCTGCTCATACGAGCAGGCCCCTCGGGGAGTATCGTGGTGGTTGTGGTTAAAACCAAATGCGCGAAGAATTGACTTTGTAAGTTGAATGTTGAGTTGCATTGCAACCGGATGCCGAACCCAAAGCACGGCAGAGATTTTAGATGGGCCTATTCCACACTGCCTATTGGTGCTGAAAATGCTTACATTCTCACGGCGCTGATCAACGCATTGATTTGATCCGCTGTGCTCTTGAGCGCCGTGGGGTAAGGCTGCCGTCAGCAGGTACCCACGTTAAACGCACCGGACGTTGTACAAGCCGCTAGGTCGACGATCCATTTTTGGCGTATGTAGTTGTACTTGCCGATACTTAGGGCGTCGTCCATGACGGTTCGCAGTTCCATAACTTTTGCCGGAAGAACACTCGCGAGCACGATGTTGAATTTAGCGTAATCGATGACAATTCGCTATGCCTCTAAACAAAAATCGAGGGAGTAAAAATATGCCTCGATATTATCGTCCGACATTGTCGGGAGCGGGGATCCTGAAAAGAAAATGTTTGTAGGAGCGGCATTCGCAAAATTTCTCCCATCAGTTACAAGCGTGCTATCGTTTAAGCTCATGTTGAAAAATGTTGTTGATCACGAGGTCACCAGTTTGGTGGTTAGCACCAGAAAGAACGTTTATTAGCTTTGCAAAAAGGAAGTAGTACAATAAGAGTTTCCAGGGTGAATAATTAATTATTTTAGAGTTGCATTTTTAATAGTTTGTCAAAGTTACTTCGACTTGGAACTATTTTATACTATCCATTAGTTTAGTGGCCATATTTCTCCAATTTCTGTACTCAATATAGTCTCCACTGAATGTATTTAGGCTGGCTGTGCGTAACGACATAGTTGTTCCTGTGTCGGGACTGGTGGAATACGATGTAGTGCTTCAAGTGCATGTAATTTCTCTTGTAGTTCCGCTAAAAGACTTTTTAAGGGGGTAGTAAGGTTAATTTGAGCGAAGAAAAGCATATTTTCAATATTTTTTTTTTAAAGATATAATCAATATTTATTTATTTGTATAATTATGACATAATTATATGATATTTAAAGAATATTCTGTGAAAAATGAGCCGGTGACAGAGAATCTTCGCAGACGTTCCAAAAAAAAATTGATTCGCGGTGAACCGCATAACTCATGACGGGATCATCTGAAATTTAAAAACCAAATTGGTTTGATTAGTTGATAAGTTGCCTTAGGCAACGTTGTGGAGTTTTTTTTATGATTTTTCAATTTTTTACAACGATCGGAACTCAAAATACTGATTTTTCAGCAAAAAATCAGAAATTTTGTTGTTTAAAAATAAGTTAAAATTAAAAAAAAACTCGACCGCGTTACCTCACAATTTATGTAAAGAAAGACTGTGCAAAATTTCAAAAGGATCGGTTCAGTAAATTTTGAGCTACGGAGTTCACCGACTTCGAAAAAGAGCAAGTGTGAAAAATTATCTTTATAATATCAGGTAGCTGGTCGTTACGGTCGCGGCCGCTCACAATCAAATCGGAGGGCGGAGATTAACAAATGTATATCTCCGTTAGTTTTGCTTTAATTTCTCTCAAATTTTCACAGAATAATCTTAAGATATTGTACATTAATATAAAATAGAAAAAAAAAATCAAAAAAATACCTTACTACCCACTTAATGCTATTATATCTGTATTAATTTTTATTAAAATTTTTTGTTTCGTTGTTTGTTTGTTTATATTCTCTTTTGGTTTTTGATATCCTTTACAGGATTATGGTTCTATATCCTCTATGAGGTTTTTACGTGTGTCCTTCTATGGGACTGTAGAGTCCCTATATCCTTTATAGGATTTATTTATTTGGCAGAACTATATCCCGCGGTTGAGGCGGCAACGCGAAGGATTTTTTCTGAATCCTTTTATTTGACTATATTTTATTAAAATATTTTTAACTCTACTGAAGCGGAGCGTTCTTTATTTAAATTTGTTTATCTAAACACTAATAACTAAAGACGAAACGGGGATATGTGTTGCCTCTTTTATACATGAGTAAAGCTCCAATAAGATTATAGTGTTAGCTGTAGTTTTAGTAGCCAATTGAAAAGTACTGAAGTGAGGACCTTAACTCAGAGGAGTTAGACAAAAATGATCGATATCAATTAGAAAAGTACAAAAATAGGATGAATTGTGTAAAAAAAGAAGTTTGTAAATTGCGAACAGCTTTAAACTTAAACAGATTATTCCAAAATTTTACGCAAACACTTTCTACTATTGCAATCAGGAATTTGTCTCTCGAGATGATTACGTTTTTAAACGTAGTGTGGTTTTAATCACCCATTAGCAACTTGCCTGTTGCATGCCTTAGAGTTGTTGGCAATGCCTCTTCTTGGCTATTCTTCCTCGTGAAGCAGCTCCTTTACGGTATGAGGACCAACCGGTTATACTCTTATGACCTGCCCCCAGAAAAGGGGGCAGGGGGCAACTTGAAAGGCTATTTAGCAGTATTATGCATTCCTGCACTAGTGATTTAATTTTGTAAGAAAAGATCGGTTTTAATGCCGCTTGGCGATGGTTGCGTTGGAGACTTGTTACATCATCTTATAGCAAAGACTTCTGTTTGGAAGATGGTCGGCAAACGTCCCATAAGCATATAAAGTTTAGTACGCTGTTCTACGACTCATGAACCATATTCTTAATAGCGCTATCCATTAGCAGCCCAATCTATACTGCTGTTGGACAGTGCGCGAATTTTGGTTAGCCGCACTATTAAATTATAAAAAAATAGCTGTACACGCTACAGTTTTGATATTTTTGTTTTTGTAAAGAATAGTTGCTAAGTAATATACGTAGAAAGTTAGCATGCATACTGTATAAATTTGTAACTGGTAGATACATATGTATCTCTATTTTTGCCTTGGTAATCACTATGTACGAGTAAATTGTTTAAATAATTGTCACGCACATTTGAAATAAAAATACCGGGTAGCTTGAGTAGTATGATACACAATATTAAGTTATTAAAAAAGATTTAATATGTTTATAAATCGTATTTTATTAAAATTATACATTTGAATTACTTCGGTAACCAACTTAAACGAGCGTATGTCTACAGCGCGCCAGATCGTTGTTGTCGAAAAGCTTACTGTAGCGCGCGGGACGGGTGTTGTAAGCGGAGAGAGTGTTCGCAGTATATGTGACGAGTTGTGTCGAACGAATGTGTCCACGATCCTTTTGCCCAGCCTTTTTGTTAAGTGGGTTGATTGATGGAGAGGTGTGGTGAGTTGCGTTGTGTGGTGATGTATGAGTGTGCTGTCATCGGAAGTGTTGCATTAGTGTGTGCCAGTTTTTCTGGGTAGAGGGGGCAGATGCTTAACTCATTTAAACACATACAAAAACAAGAGCATAACGATACTAAAATAGCAAATTGTGAATATTGTGTGACAATTGGTGCGAACTTTGGTTAGCCGCAGTCTTATTTTTATCGTTTTAGCGGTAAGTTCTCTGTATTTTTAATATTTTTTTCTGAAGTTTGGTAACATTTACCCTTATTTTATTTGATTATATTCAGTTGACTACAGTGTGATTGAAATGGCTAAACAAAAGTTTTTAAATTATGTGGAAAAGGGCCAAATTGAAATTTTGAAGGAAAATAGTCTTTTTAACAGAGCAATCAGCCGGCAAATCAAAAGGTTAGAGAAAGTCGTGAGAAATTTTCTGAGATTAGAAGATAAATATGGCATATCCAATAAAAATTTAAGGAGGAATACCAAGATAACTCGCCGGCAAGTTAATATTATTAAAGAAGAAGCTACCAAAAATCGGTTGAGCGCCTCTAAAATAGTAGCAAAATTAAATCTCCCAATTGGAAAAAAGAAGAGTTCAGAAGATTTTAGCTGCAGACAGATACATAAAGCGGAAAAAGCAATTAAAAAAACCTCAACTTACGCATTCCCATAAAGTAGCCGGACTTAAATTTGCGAAGGAGCATATGAATTGGACCGATTACTGGTACGATGTTGTTTTTTCTAATGAAAAAAAGTTTAACTTAGACGGACCTGATGGATTCAGTTATTATTGGCATGATCTGCGCAAAATAATCCTCCTAGAATGAGCCGTAATTTCGGGGGGAGGGGAGGATCTGTGATGGTATGGGGTAGGTTCTCCTAACATGGAAAGCTCAAACTATGTTTTATTACG
This sequence comes from Bactrocera tryoni, assembly GCF_016617805.1. Lineage (NCBI taxonomy): Eukaryota > Metazoa > Arthropoda > Insecta > Diptera > Tephritidae > Bactrocera > Bactrocera tryoni. The sequence goes on from NW_024395977.1 coordinate 4,531,781, forward strand.
ACGAAAATGGATTCGGAAAAATATATTGAGATCGTTATTGATTGAGTCGTTATTGATTGAGAATAACGTCGAAATTGCGTTCACCTTTCAGCAGGACAATGTTAGCATCCACGAGCCGTAATTTCGGGGGGGAGGGGAGGATCTGTGATGTTATGGGGTGGGTTCTCCTAACATGGAAAGCTCAAACTATGTTTTATTACGACGAAAATGGATTCGGAAAAATATATTGAGATGTTGGATGATGTGCTCATTGAGTATTTGGAGAATAACGTCGAAATTGCGTTTACCTTTCAGCAGGACAATGCCGGCATCCACGTTTCCAAGAAGGCAAAAGAATTTTTTGCTTCGCGCTCTATACCGTTGCTAGAATGGCCAGTCCGAAGTCCGGACTTAAGCCCCATTGAAAATGTTTGGGGCATAATTGCAAGCGCTGTGTATGCGAATCGGCGCCAGTACTTAGCCGCGCAGGAGCTAAAAACAGCAATTTTGTAGGCGTGGCTGGATCTGGATATTGGTATACTGCAAAAGTTAATTAACTCTAGAATTTTCCAAGTAATTTGTAAGAATGGGGGTGCAACTTCATATTAAGAGCGCAAAATTTGCTAAACTTTTGTGAAAACCTCTTAATTATCTAATTTTTTGTAATGCGGCTAAGTAAAGTTCGCGTTAAGTTACGTTGTATTTTCAATATTTTAACTTTTTTGTTTCTTTAATACATTTGAAATGTAAAACTATTTTCTCTTCTCTTTCCCAATAAAGAAGTATTTTGAAATTTTCTAAATTCAGTTACTTTTGACAATAACTCTTATGTTAAACAACCAAAAAGCATGTGCGGCGAACCAAAGTTCGCCCACTGTACTAAGCATTGAATTTTTAGATGGGTCACTGATTACTAAGTGAAGCGATGGAAGTTCCAGCACCACCTCTTGGGCTGCCATTGGTCATGAACGCTTTAGCGCTTTTGACACGGAGGTGCGGACAAGTCTTTGTTTCAATAATTGAAATCTACCCGTCCTGAGGTCAGCGAACTTCCTTTGGTAACCTAGACGATGGTCGTTTTCGACGGGTTGATGTTCAGTCCAACCCTTTTGTACGATCCGTTTATTAAGTATAGTCCAAATATGAACGATATCACAGAGATGTTTGCCGAACCGAATAGCGGATCTCATTGATTGCTGACCAGCCCCGCCAAAAGTTCATTCACGACCAAGTTCCATATTAAGGAAGATAGAACTCCGCCTTTTTGGCAACCTCTTGCGCCGAGACTCATCTTAGAAAGGGAATAAAAACTTGTACACTTTGTTGCAGAAGTGACAGAAATATGCCATTCGTTACCGGAAACTTACATTTCAGGAAAGAAACAAGAGCCCACTAATTGAGTCTGCAGTCTGTTCTCTAGTTCAGAATTCGAATCACTCATGTCTAGCTGCTCCACTCTAATTACAACTGGAATATAAGTGTGCTCTGCTTAATCCACAAAACTGTAGACTTCACAATCTGAGCCAACTACCATGGAAAAAGTCTCCTCAACATCGGACATAAGGTTCTATCAAGCGTATTGTGTGACAGATTAAAGCCCACCGTCAACAAACTGATGGAACCTTATCAGTGTGACTTTAAGCCTGGAAAATGAACAACTCACCAGATATTCGTATTATGCCAAATCTTGGAAAAGACCTACGAAAAAGGGATCGACACGCACCACCTCTTCGTCGAATTCAAAGCTGGTTTTGAAAGCAAGAAAAGGAGGTGCCTTTATGCCGCTATGTCTGAATTTGGTAACCCTAAAAAACTAATACGACTGTGTAAACTGACGTTGAACAATACAAAAAGCTCCGTCAGGTCAGGTCAGGTTTCAGAAAAGCCGACACCTTATCGTTGCGACTTCTTCAATCTATTGCTGGAGAAAATAGTTCGAGCTGCAGAACTTAATCGAGCAGGTACAATCTTTTATAAGAGTGTACAGCAGCTGTCGTACACCGATGATATTGATTTTAATTCCGCTTTCTCTGGATAAGGAAGCTAAGCAAATGCGTCTAGTAGTGAACGAAGGCAAGACGAAATATCTCCTGTTATCAAACAAACAGTCGTCGCACTCGCGACTTGGCTCCCACCTCACTGTTGACAGTCATAACATCGAAGTCGTAAATAATTTCGTATATATTGGTACTAGTATTAACACCAACAACAATGTCAGCCTCGAAATTTAATGCAGAACAGCTCTTACCAGAAGGTGCTACTTCGGACTGAGTAGGCAAATGAGAATTAAAGTTCTCTCCCGACAAACAAAAACCAAACTGTATGTGCCATTTTTACTGCCCATTCTGCTATTTGGTGCAGAAGCATGGACGATGACAGCATCTGATGAGTCGACGTTACGAGTTTTCGAGAGAAAACAATAAAACGAAGTACTTGATGTACTCGTGCCATGTTTAATGTTTTATAACTTTAGTACTATTCAACAGATTTGAGTCAACTTAATTTATAATTAAAGAATTTGTAAAATTTGGATATATATGTTTGTATGTACTTAAAATAAGAAAATTTCATCCATAATAGATGGAGTATGAAGAGTTAAAATCGGAAATATTATCCATTTAATTTTTTTTACGATTTTAATCGTTAAGTCTATTTTGTTTTACCTAAAGCTTTGTATAGTTCAGTTTTAGGAATATTTGAGACCGAGAAGAGGAACGCTTTTATTGTTTTCCAGATAATAAAATAAAGAGAATTCTTCTGATCAAGGGTTATGACCCTGAGCGTGTTCGGGTTCGGGCCTGGAGGCCGAAGACAGCTGGTCCCCCTTGCTTATAGCAAATGTAGTTATAATCATAAGCCCAAATCAAAATAAATTATCTATAATATAAAAATGAATCGCAAAATTTGTTGCTAAGCGCATAACTCAACAATGCCTGCACCAATTTGGCCAATTCTTTTTTTTTAATGTTCTTTGAAGTTCAAAGATGGTTTTATTTTGTGGAGAGAAATTCGAATAATTGCCGGAAAATCCCTAAAAACCGCCCTTTTCTTTTTCCCAAACAAACGTTTTCTAACTAAAACGCAGAATCAATAAAAAATGGCCTGAACCGCTTGGAAGGGAATCCAATGAGGATGGTTTGTAAAAAAAAGTTCTGAAAATGTTCATTTTTAACCGACTTACGAGCGTAAATTTCCAAATAGTGACTTTTCCATACAAACAATTTGTTTCTGTTTTCCAATTAATTAATTTTTAAAATTTTAGAATCGTTCAATTTCGGTCGCTTGCTTTCTTTATTTCGGCTATTCAAAAGGTAAATTATTGAAAACTATTCGTCAAAAACTTTATGTGTGTTTCATACAAAGTAAGCAATTACAAATTGAAACTTGTTACGATGCCACGAAGAGGTCGCACTAATATCGGTCGGCGTTCTTTTTGCCAAAAACATATGTACATGGCAGCCCATAGCACATGCACGAGTACTCGCAAGATGCGATGCCATACGTGCGGAATTATGGATCGCAGTCAATGAGCATGCGATCGTCACGATGTCACAGCACGACTTTTCAAACAATATCTACGATGTTTGATAGACTTTATCTTGAAGCAACGCATGCAAGTATATGGTGCTGTTAGATGCTGGATGTAGATACTCTGTTGAGTGGCAAAAAAGAGGCGGCAAGCACGCACACATTCTTCTTTGGATGGTGGTTACATTAGATCAAATTGATGAAATCACTTCTGCTTAAATTCCTTATCCAGAGATATATCCATAATTATACGAAGTGGTGAAAACCAATTGCGGACACCACAATCCCACTTTGGTTTGTATGTCTGACAATAAATGCACGAAACACTATCCACGTGCTTTTCTTTCGGAAACGCAAACTAGAAATGTTGGATATCCACTGAATCGGCTTCGCTCAGCAAGTATCAATTGCGTCGATACGTGAACTGCAATGAAGCGTTTTGTAAGATATTTACTTTTGCAAAGCCAAAGAGTGTATTTTAAATAATAATACTTACATAATTTGTTTTAAAAAATTTAAACTTTTCATGAGTTCTTCACGCGAAAAATAATCACCTTTAATAATGTGCAAAAAAATTTTTGTTTATTAATACCATTCTAAAGATATTGACTTTTTTATCCCCTACCGCTTACGCAGTGCGCTCGTAAGCTTGGAAATCGCCCTGGCAGCGCGTCATCGTTGCAGAAGGAGCCTACTTTAAAAGTTTTTTAAGAATTGTAACGATTAGTTCAATACATTTTTTTAAATCGACTCAGTCTTATTACTTTCCGGACAAACCCTGTACATGTATTTCACTTCAACTGTACAACACTTACTGTTGTTTCACAATTTAATTGAAATAAGGCCTGCAAACGATAAAAGTACACGTTAACAAATACATAGAATATATCTTAACAATTTAAAACTCACCGTTTGCACTCAAGAATATATTTAAAAATATAAAAACGAAGAAAATCGGAGCACGTCCGACATAAAATTACTGCATGAATGACATAACAACATAACAAGTTGACAGCCCCCCTCATAAAAAATTTCAATTTGACCCAAAAATCCCCTTTAACATTTATTGAATTCGTTTGTTACAAAAAATGTGATAAATGAACAGCCGACTTTAATTTTTATATAAAATCAGTTCTATAATCTGACATGAGAATGTTTCAATGACCTTACACGGACACTATAAACGGACAATTGCCAAGAAAATTGTGCACAATTTATGATTTTAAACAATTGTTAATTTCTGGTGTTTTGCTTTTAAAAATAATAAATTAAAAATCGCAGAAACCAAATTGACTTACACTGGCCCCGTCTGGTTCACTTTGGCTCAATACAAACTAATAAAATAATAAATGTAGTTCCGAATTACAGGTTCTGACTGTAGTAGAATGGTGGGTATACGGTTATCAGGAATTTCACCATGTTTAGTTTTATGCTTTTATAAACCTGCATTTCATAATATACCATAAAAGAAAATATGAAATAAAATCTTCATATTAAAGGTAAGTGTGTCACTATTTAAGATAATTGTATCGATGATAATGTACAACGAGCCTTAATAACTCAACATGAAACGCTGTCGCTGATAATAGAACCATGAAGTTGGAATTTTTAGCCTACAAACATTTTCCGCTATGTGCACGTTGACGGAAATAGAACTTCTCGTCTAAAAAAATGGTTTATTTGTTTTTAAAACAGTAATGCTGCCATTTATTTTAAAACCTTGAAATTAACGATTGGTCAATACGAACCGTTGTGGAAAAACCAACTGGTTAAAAAAATCAACAACAACATAGCATCGGAAATTAGAGAGCTCATGGAAATAATTACCAAAATCTAAAGTCTTTACACGAGAGAAAATACATCCAAAATATTCTTCGAGGGAAGTAAGAGAATATCAAGTTATTTTTGAGACTATGTACATAGGTATGCGCAAAAAAACAATCAAGCGTTTTCTAGGCACATTTATTTTTACATAGCTTTTCACCCACAATAACCTTATCAAAGGTCGTACCTGAACCGAAGGTGACCCAGCTCATTCCCTAATAAATACAGCAACTAAACGAAAAAGTGTCCTATGAAGTTTTTTGACTTCAAAATATTACTTAATGATATCGATCCTTTCAAAATGGGACATAACAAACTGTCTGAAATTACACTAAAGTTCTAACGGTAGTCACTCAACTCTGTTTTTTTAACATCCTAATAAACATACAATTAATATCCGTGACAGACATGTAGTAACAATACCATGTATGGTACACATACCATATGTGTGTCACTAAATATCAGCAAAATACCATATGAGCAATTTAGTATTTTGCTAATAACAATACAATGATGTTTCATTGTGGTATTTCCATAAACACAGCTAAAAAAAAGTAACAATCTTTGCTAAAAGCTTTTACACAAAAGCTCTTCAAAATATTTCGTCAAAATGACTTTATATAATTTTCTATAAAATAATAACTCCCGGAAAATTGAAGTCTAGGTTGTTAGCGTGTATGCGCACGGACCGAGAACAAAAGAGACCGGACGCCGTCCGTCAGTCCCTTCTGTTAACTATGTTTGGTGTCCTCATGCGTGGGGTGTGAAAGGTATTGTGTAGATCAGTCTTTCCCAAAGTGGGCGATAACGCCCCCTTGTGGGCGCTGCAGGTGTCAAGGGGGGCGGTAAGAGACCCAGAAAGAAAATGGGGGTGTTGTGTAGTTTTATTTAGCTAGGAGGCATCTTAGACAACGACTGCATGAGCTCTCGACTCTCAACAACAACTTGTGAACATCAACTAATATGAATTAAAAGATTGCTCAAACTCGGTTCTATATTTCTCTCCGCGTAGTTCATATATCTGTCCTATTTTATTGAATATATAAAAATTGAAAATCATGTCAATCGGTCGCTCCGTTTCATAATGAAAGTAGACACAAACAAACAAATAAAAAGGCAACTGGCACACTTTCGCATTTTAATAGATATTAGTACTCGTAGATATCTATCATGTTTCAACAAGTTTTTGTTAAATAACCCAAATTGTGAATGCCTGTATCAGTCGGCTGGTTCATTGAATACTAAACAATGTAATATTTATTCTATTTTCATTTCTGGTTTTGCGCGCAATAGATGAGCAGTACTTACGCCTCCTTTACACTACTCGCGAAGTTAAACGTATTTCTCAAAGCAAAACAATGTCGGAAGTAAAAAAGAAGAGACGGCAATACTGTGCGGAATACATTAAATTCGGATTCATTGAAAATCCCACAAACCCATCCTCGCCTTTGTGTCTTCTATGTCTAAAAACATTTTGGAATGAAGCAATGAAGCCTTCAAGACTGCAAGATCATTTGAATGAAATGCATCTAGATAAGAGAGACAAGAATGTAGCATATTTTCAAGACCTAGAGACTATACTACTATTTTCGTCGGCTGCTAAGCAAGATGACGACAGACTACGAGCTTTGTACAATATCTCTTTGTTAATTGCTCAAAAAGGCAAACCACATAACATCGGAGAAGAGTTAATATTGCCAGCAATAAATGAAGTAATAACTACTGTGCTTCATTAGCCGGCCGCAGATATTATCCGAAGAATTCCTTCGAGTAAAATTCTGTGCAAAGACGAATTGATGAAATGGCTGAAAACATTGAAGAATCATTGTGCGATCACCTGAGGACAAGTCAATTCTCAATTCAGCTGGATGAGTCCACTTTACCAATTAATGAAGCATTGTTGTTGTCTTACGTGAGCTTTATTAAAGATGAGAAGATATGTGAAGAACTATTATTTGATAGAAATTTAGACACCGATACAAAAAGCGAAACCGTATTCAATATATTGGTTTTGCGATGAGAAAGAGTTTCCTGTGAAAAATATTTTTTCAGTTGCTACGGATGGCGCTCCGGCTATGACAGGGTGCCATAAAGGCTTCATAGCGTACTTAAAAAATAAAATTCCCGATGTCCTTGGTGTACATTGCGTTATTCATAGACAACATTTAGTTGCTAGAAACTTAAGTGAAAAACTATTTCAATCACTGCAATATGTCATCAAAGCAGTCAATAAAATTCGCAACAGCTCTTTGAATGATAGATTATTTCATCAGCTTTGTGTTACTAATGACGAGGATTTCAACCATTTAGACAAGCTCATAACATCAAAGAATGAAATATATTACCTTACGTGACAGACCTATACAAAGGAATATTATTTGAACGTTATACGTCGGCCGGAATTGTGGAAAGACAATTCTTGGTTTTTACACCACGATAATGCACCATCCCATACAGCCCTCGTAATTCGTGATTATTTCGCCAAAAACTCAACCCATATCGTTCCGCAACCACCGTATTCACCTGATCTGGCGCCGTGCGACTTCTGGCTGTTCACCAAGCTCAAAAGACCGCTTCGGGGATACCGTTTTTATACGACAGAGGAGATTCGAGCCGCAGCGAAGACGGAACTGAAGGCCATCCCGGAAAGTGACTACAACCAGCGTTTCGAAGTTTGGAAAATCCGTTGGCATAAGTGCATTGCATCGGGAGGGGATTACTTTGAAGGGGATGAAATTGATTTGGAAGAATAAATAAAGAATTTTCGAAATAAATACAATGTTTTTATTTTTTGGGCACAGTAGTAAGTTACCAATCTGAGAGTTCTTGGAAACGATGAAAATAGTTCAAGGATGTCGGCATCATCCAATACTGTGTGAAAAGTGGCGATTTTTCGACCTTCTGGAGGATTGTGGCCAAGAATCAGGAGATTCTATCAACCATCGGGGGCCATTCGACCAGAGGGTGGTGGTGGCAAGGTGCAGTGGCTTGCACCCTGTTGTACCTAGATCGGCAGGATTGTCAGCACTGGCTACGTGATGCCAAGTGGCTGATCCCACTAGGTCAAGTACAGGGTGGGCCAAACTAAACCAAGGCGTGTAAAAGTTTAATAACTTTTTCGTTTATTAATTTTTTTTTATTTTTTTCTTTCAGATTATATAATATACAAAAGGGAAATTTTTTTACACTAAGTATGAAAAATTATGTCTCTTAAATGACCACCGTTTTCAGCTTCGCACTGATGGGCTCTTTTTAGAGCATTTTCCATAACATCTTTCAAAACTTGTGGCTGTAGCGTTCGAATTTCTGCACCAATGTTTGCCTTGAGGTCAAGGATTGTCTCTGGCTTGTTCACATACACTCGCTCCTTCAAACAACCCCAAAGAAAATAGTCGGGTGCTTTCAAATCTGGCGATCGCGCTGGCCAAATAATTTCCGAATTTCTGGAAATTATTCGCCCTCCAAAAATTTGACTTAAAAGTGCCATTGTGTCTCGAGCAGTATGGGCAGTAGCACCGTCCTGCTGAAACCACATACCAGGTCTGTTTTCAAGAGCAGGACGTAAAAAGTTTTCTATCATAATCCGATACCGCTCTCCATTTACGGTTACAGCACTTCCATCTTCATTCTCGAAGAAGTAAGGCCCAATGACATTTGCAGATGTGATCCCACACCATGCTATACACCTGATGGGGTGTAATTGGCGTTGATGAATGGCTCTTGGATTTTGAGAACCTCAGAACTTACAGTTCTGCTTATTAACAAAGCCATTCAAATGAAAATGAGCTTCATCACACAAAATCAAATTTTTAATAAAGTTGATTTCATTTCTGGCCAACTCTTGAAATTTAACTGCAAAATTTAGACGTTGCCGATGATCTGCGGGTTTTAATTCTTGCACCATTTGCACCTTATATGGGTATAACTGTAAATCTTTTTTTAAAATGCGCCGTAGTGACGTACGAGACATTCCTAGCTGAGCAGAACGCCTACTGGCAGATGTTTCTGGTGCTTCGTTAACACTTTGCTGTACTCGTTCAATATTTTCCGCAGTGCGACTTAAACGTGGTCTACCGGTTCGAAGCAAATCTGTTACGCTTCCATGTTGGTGATGACGATCAACCAAGCAACGAATCATTGCTTCAGAGGGCGAAATTCTGACGTTAAAATGTCGACGATATGCTCTTTGCGTTAAAATAATTGATCTCTGGTTTAAATAATAAAATTCTATTGTTCTGGGTCTCTGTTCAGTTGTGTACCTCTCCATTATAAATTCTCCAAGTGTTGTCTATATAATCTGAAAGAAAAAATAAAAAAAAAATAATAAACGAAAAAGTTATTAAACTTTTACACCCCTTGGTTTCTTTTGGCCCACCCTGTATTTGAGACGTTCGGTTAGAAATATACGTCTTCCATGCATATGGTGGTTTTTCCATCCAGGCTAGTACAATTTCGGAATCGGACCACATATACAGTTTGCATTTCGTCATGTGTAAATGCATTTGCACCATGGCTACTAATTTGGAAAGTATGTAGTAGTGCACCACATAACTCAAGTCGCGGGAGACTTATAGTTCTTAAAGGTGTCACCTTTGCTTTTGCTACTAATAAGTGGTTTGTGGTCGTGGTGTCACTTTTCGTGCGCACATAGATAGTAGCGCAGTATGCCTTTTCAGAGGCGGCACAGAAGCCATGTAATTCGACTTTGTGTTCGGGGGAGTAGTTTACCCATCGCGGAAGTTGTATCTGAGTAATATCATTCAGATTGTTTGCGAACTGGGATATTTTGTATTCTTGTTTTAAGATTTTCGCTTGGACCATAATTCGCCATCCTGCGGGTTCGAAAAGTTTTGCCACCGAGGAAAAATCTGTCTTTTTGTTATGGCTGATAATGCGGATATGGAGTCAGCCGTGCATGAGAACTGGTCCGATATCGCATTCTATTGGATGCCTAGGGTTTTTGTGGTACTTTCCTTTTCGAATATAAGGAAGGCTTTACTACTGCGTGATGTGGTAGGTAAAAGCAGTTGTATGTGCCGTTGACGATTTTCTCTCCTGGGGTTACTTCCTACATGTGATCTAAAATGAGGTATCCTTCTAACACACCATCATACTCTGGTTGAGTTCACCTTTTTTAAGTAGGTTTGACGAGTGCGAGTGTGTTAAGAAATTATTGCTTATGACGTACTGATCATTTCCTGATCTAGTAGTTGTGGCTTTGTAAAAGTCATCACAGTACTGATCTTCAGGGGTTGTGACTGATATGGCGGGAAGTTCTTTTAATTCCCAAAATTTTCTCAATTGTGAATGGAGGTACTCGTTTGAGACTTCCTCAACTTGGGTTGGCACTGTTGTTACTGGTTCTGTAACTAGTCCACTTAGGGCCCATCCGAAAATGGTATTTTCCGCCAGAACTGTATTTGTGATTTTCTCAATACCTTCGAGTATTATCTGTGGTATGAGATCGCTGCCTAATAGAAGATCTATTTATGAGGGGGTATTTTAGTTTGAGACTGCTAGCTTTAGGTGCGAAACCTTTTGCCAATGCTTGCTATTTATATGCTAGCTGGGTAACATATTGGTTAATTGCGGTAAGACAATAGCTTGTGCTTGTATGCGCTTATCCGCTTTGGGGGAAAAGAGGGTAATGGGGCAGATTTTATTTGATTTTTGGACAACTCTTCCGCCCATTCCCGTGATTTCAAAATTGGCCAGTTTGGTCTTCAACTGAAGCCTGTTTGTGCCCTAGACGCTATAAACGATCGTTGTGATCCTTGGTCTATTAAGGCTCTGAGTTTAAACAGTTCTCCTCGGTGTTCGATGGAGACAACTGATGTGGGTAATATTACCCTACTGTGATTTTCGCTATGTAGCGTTTGGATTTTTAACGCCTTTGAGCAGCATGGTGCTTCTTGGCGGTTTTCAGGATTTGTTGTGGCAACTAAACCAGTTGCTCTTTTTACGTTTGCGCTGTTTGGGGGTGAGCTGGAATAATTTTTATATGTAACATTGAATGATGTCCTTTATGGCAGTAAACGCAATTAAATTTGCTTTCGCAATCTGTAAGCGTATGCGCATGTGACAAACAGTTGGTACATAGTTTGTTCGTTCTTACGAAATTGTTTCGATCGCTAACATTAATTTTTTTGAATTCTTCGCACGATTTTAGTTTGTGACCTCCTCTACAAAGTTCGCATGACGTTTGTTTATATTGTTCGGATGTGAACGATTGATTCATAAAAAAGCTTCTATTTAAATTATTGTAGCTACTTGCTTGGGGTCTATTGAAGCTTCTATTGAGGTCGTTTTGAACGTTTATCGTACTGACTAGTTTTTTATCTACCCTTTCTGCAATTTCATATTGGGTAGTAAGAAATTCTTTGATTTGCTACCACGTAGAACACTTTCTTCGCGATGAGAGCGATTGCTCCCACAAAAGTAGCGATTTTTCTGGCAATGCGGATGTACATGCATTTACCTGAATGGGGTCCCAATTATCTGTGGGAATATTCTGTGTCGATAAAACCGACAAGGAATTTGAAACCGTGGATTGAAGCTTTATGAATTCTTCACTTGTTTCTTTCTGAATTTTTGGTAAATTCATTAATATCGTCACTTGTTTGTCGACCAATATTCTCTCGTTTTCATAACGTGCTTTAAGAGCTTCCCAAGCAAAGCTGAAATTTACGTCACTGAGAGCGAACTGTTTGACTATTACGCCTGCTTGACCTTTGGTTTTGTACCTGGGGTGATACAATTTCTGCGCTTGTGATAATTTATGAAGGTTTATGTACACGGTAAACATGTCCCGGAAGGACGGTCACTGTTCATAACCACCATGAAATATATGTATCTGTGTCGCTTACTGGCACTTTAAGGTGAATGCCTGAACTTGCCTCTTGGGCTTGTCTTTGTGGCAGCTCTGCTCTCGGTTGTGGAGTAGGTGCAATTGATTTGCTTAGTTTTAGCTGATCAGAGGTCATGGCTTTTGTCTCTTCGTATTGGTCTAAGCAATTTTCGTATTTTGAGAAAGCCGAGGATTTAAAATCTTCTGGTTGATCTAAGTCGTCAGATTCTACGATTGCGTCATATGCCGCTTGGAGACGTGTCCAGAAGTTGTCAAGATTTTCTTTTTTAATTTCTAAATTTAAGAATAAGTCAGAATTATCTTGAATCGGTGAAGATAAGAATCGAGTGTAGTATCGAATTAGACTGTCACTCTCAGAAATAAATTTGGTGTATGAAATATCTTTCTCCCTTTTTTGTTTTGTAGCACCTCGCTTTGAGTATGTAGCATCTGCAGGTGTACACGGACTTTTTTCGTCTGTGAATCATCTTTGGAATTTTTAGCAACTGAGTTGTTTTAGATTTCTTTGAGTCTGAGCTCATTTAAAAGATGTATAGAATAAATCAAAACTATCTTAGTGAAAACCAGACTTGTAGATGTGTAGAAAAAGTTTCGTATATAAAAGTTGAATAGAAGACTCTTTGTACGTAAGAGTTTCAAAAAAATCAGTAAAACCAATGGCTTTTTGATAAGCCGAGATTTCACAAATATATTCGTATATATAGTATGTATTTATATGTTTAGACGAGACTCTTTTAAGTAAATAAGAGTTTTGAGCGAAATTGATATAACGATAACGCTTTACGTATTTGATAATATGTGTAATCGCGAACTCTTTTAAGTTAATAAGAGTTTTCAAATGAAATAAATAATCAGTCGCCTTAATTTGATTTAATTATTTATTAATGACCGGAAATATTTTATGTATTTTATTTTTCCGTTATTTACCAAATTGATTATTTCTGACGAAAAGCCCCCTAAACTTTTAGTTTTCCATCAAAAAAAAAAAATATCAGACCATAAAAAGCCCTTAATTTTCATAATAAACCTTGCACCAAACACGATACATTTCCCATTTAAATAACATGGGATTTTGCCACTTTTTAGGAATATTTTTTTTTCTCTGGAATTTCTAAAAACTAGTTTACCTCGTGATGATTACAAAGAACTACTAGAATTAAGCAAAATATTTTTAGCACTATACAAGTTGAGAAAACGAAATTTTACAAACCGGGGGCTTTTTATCATGCTCGATGGATGGCGAAAGCCATTTACAGTTTAAAAATATACATCTTTCGGAACAGTATTAAATTAAGCGCTGAAGATGAAAAAGTTTGTACGAGATTTCATTATTTATTGTGTTTGTTTACGTCCCTTATTGGTACTCTGCACCTTTAGCTGCAGCTGCACCAAATCAAGATATTGAATTTACAAAATCTGTTTACAATTATAGAACTATAGATAAAGATTTGTCTAATGTTTTATGGTACTTGAGTCCTGAAGCAGCGGCCTTATCATCTTTCGATAAAAATATATCCCTCAGCGTCAAGAAAAAAATGGTTAAGGCTTTAAAAGTCAGTAATGACGAACAGTTCGAGATTCCTAAACGTTTAATCTTTAATGTGGAAGATTTTAAATGGTTCACAAATAAAAATATTGTTTATTTTATAAATTCAAATTCTTTAAAATTTTTCTAAAGATTTAATATTGATACTAGCTTTTGGTAGTTAAGTTGTACTGAGCGGTTAGAGGATCCAGAATATGTGAGAGGCTTGGAAATTGTTAGAAGATTGCGAGTTGTTCATGATACAGCAGTGAGGGCTGTAAAATTAGCCGAAGAATACGTTAATATTTTAGCAAGAAGTGAAGAAGAAAAACAATATGTGATTCAAGTTGAGAGCGAGTATAAAAAAACATATTCAAATGTAACTAAGGAATGTTTAATAAAGGAAATCTGATGTACTCAAATGGTTTAAATTTGATTTGATTTGCAAATTTTTCTTATTTTTTATCTTAAAACTATGGGCATAATATATTTTTTAGAATAAACAATTGAATTTTACAAAAAAAAAATCAATTTGCCGTAAAAGTTCGAAAATTCTAGAAATTACCCAGAAGTTAACTCTAACCTAGAATAACTTTTAAAGGAGTGAGTATATCGAAAAATCGTCAAGACTTTTTTTGTAGAGCATTCAATTCTGTACAAGAATATGACTGTTTTATTCCTACAAACGGAAAAGTTCCAGAGAAAAAAAATATTCGTAAAAAGTGGCAAAATCGCATGTTATTTAAATGGGAAATATATCGTGTTTGGGGCAAGGTTTATTATGAAAATTAAGGGCTTTTTATGGTCTGATATTTTTTTTAGATGGAAAGCTAAACGTTTAGCGGGCGTCTCGTCAAAAATAGTCAATTTGGTGAATAATGGACACCCTAATGTATATATATTAAATATACAGATTTTATTCTGATTAAAAATGATTAAGGTAGTAAATGAGCAAGTTATGCTTTTTGTATGTTATAAATATGTAATATGCGACATATATGTATATGTGTACAATATAAAAGATGTTATTTTACCATATGCTTTTATTTTTATTTTTGCTTACGATTGCCGTAGCTTATTTTAAGCAATCCTGCTTATACTTAATTAAGTAATACCCCTTGTATTGCTGGAAAATTCTGAAAGTAAATACTTGATTTTTTTTGTTGTTTTTGGTACAGTTTTTGTGTTATAACACAACGGTAAGCATTTACCGGCAATCAGTAATCCGCTATATACAGTACCAAACTGTTTTGTTAGTGGATTTTCGGTTTTTGCGGGAAAATAAACCGAATACCGAAAACAGTTTGGTAACGGTTTTTTTTTCTTCTTTTTCGACGGGAATTTTGGTCAGAACCGAAATTTTGATCTTGTAATTTTTTTTTACCATACATATATGTATATGAAATATGAATATTGCAAGGAAACGATACAACTCACTTTGATTTCCGCCAGGGGCTTTTGGGGATAATATTTGTGTGAGTGTGTGTGCCTGAATTTGCGTGTGCGTTTACTTGTGCCTCTTGATCCTTTCCCCAGTCCTTTTGCTGCTGGTGTTGTGTTGTGTTTTCCTTGTTCCTCTTTTGTCTCATACTTAGAAGGAGACGTGTAAACATATTTTCAAGACCTTCCAAAGATGTATAGTATTTTGCCAGATACGAGCTCAGTAGCGCTTTATACATAGCCGCGAAATTCAAACGACAAAAAGGCGAGAGGGAGATATTTTCCAACCTAACATTTATAATAGATATCGCCTTTGGAAGAATAGTACCACCAATCTATTGATTTGGTAAGAAAAAACTTCACAAAATACTCTCCACATGAGGTGAAAAGTTCTTTTCCTTTAAGCAGCGGTTTTACAAAAACAAATAAAACAAGAAACGTGAAACAACAACCAAGAAACGTGAGTAATTCTGTAATTCTATTAAATTTGGTGCGTATATAATAATTTCATTTATTTTTAGGATTTCAAAATGAGTTGCAGCATTACGCCATATTATTTAAACATAAATTTATTTTTATTCGCACCTATATTAAATATATCCATATTCTCGACCGAATTTTTTAAACATAAATATGTATATATCTTTTTATTCGGACCGTAAGTTACATATTTAGTGAGTAAATGTTCAGCAGAGCGGCTTTTCCGAAAACGTCCACCAATTTTCACGGGAAATGTCTTAAAAAATTCCGTTTCAATTCCGATTCACGAATATGTATGGCGCGTTATCTATTTTTATGTTTTTTGTAATAAAAACAAAAATAAATATTATGATTTTGCACCATATTTACGCTATAAATGGCATCACTCAATTCAATTGGGTACTAGTGATACAAGCAGCGATCGGTTTCGAAATCTCGATACTCTCGATATTCGAGACTAAACAAGAATTGATAAAAATGAGAGATACATAATAGAAAAATAATAATAATTGGAAAAAAAAAAGAAATTAAATTTACGATATTCTCAATATTCGAGTCTGAACGAGAATTGGTAAAAATGAGAAATATATAATAGGAAAATAATAATAATTGGAAAAATATAAAGAAATTAGAATATCGATATTCTCAATATTCGGGTCTGAACGAGAATTGATGAAAATGAGATATACATAATAGAAAAATTTATAACTCATTATTATTGCAGAAAGAAGAAGAAGTTGGACACAGAAGAATTATGAACGCCGGGGTGTTGGACCGACCAGGGTTATTTTTTTTCGAGCGCTCGAAAACCGGCGACCGGCGTTCATAATTATTCTGTGTCCAACTTCTTCTTCTTTCTGCAATAACCGTAGAACACACACCCGGGTACAAATGTATCCACTTTCAAACTTAGGATCAAGGAAGATTTTTTAGTTTTGATTCAAATTCAAAATTTGAACCAGATCGGACCATTGGTTCAGGAGCTACAGCCTTCCAAACACATTATATACGTAAACACACACCCGGGATACGTTTGTACCCTAATAGTAAAAAACCTCATAATAATAAAAAAAAAAAACATTTTTTATATTATTTTTTTATTTGAAAATTATATTATTGACTTTTATTATAAAAATTTTAAAAATGCATCTTATATCTAAGGAAAATCATGGCAAATAGAGCAATTTGTTGATGTGACCGAATGTTCAAGACACATTGGCTTCTTACATTTGGCGCACAGCTTTCTGGTTTTTCTACGGCGTTTTCCTCTTGTGCGTAACATAAATAGCAAGATCCGGACACTGGTTTTGGCGTGCGCGCTGCTGCAGATGTTGATGCTGCTGTTGACACCATTGATTCCACCGGTCGGTTGAAATATGCTTCAATAGCAATTTTAGTCGAAAAATTTCGCGTCACTTGACGATTTATGGCTCTGGCTTCAATAATGGGCATACACAATGCTTCAGCCAAGCTGCGCAGGATCTGCTTACGCTTGTTGTTTGTTATCCAAGGCAACATAGGGGTTTTCAAATCGTAGACAATGTAGGCTGCAAAAGCTGTAATGTCCAACATGTTGAAGAACATCGCTAGTGGCCATCGTTTTGTTTGTCTTTGTGTTGGATTTTCCGCAAACATTTGGTCCATTCGATCAACACCACCTTTGGTACGACTATAATAATCAATTATTTCAGGTTTCCCACTGTCAGCTATTTCAGCATCATTATGCATGGTCGAAACCAAAATTACTGCTTTATTTTTTTTGGGAACATAAGAGCACATTGTCACATTATTTTTGAAGCCAAATGTCGTTGAACCAATTGTCCTGTTTTTGTTTGTTATGATTCATTTCTTGAGGAATATATGATTTGTTTTTGCGCAAAGTTCCAACGATCGTGAGTTTCCAGGTGAGAAACAGTTCTGCAACTGGCAAGGTCGTAAAAAAATTGTCCATTGTAATATTTCGGCCACTACCTTGGTATTTGGCAGACAAATCCTTCACCACTCGTTCGCCTTGGTTCGTTTCCCTACCAGTTTCTGCTTGGCCAGTATATATTTGTCCATGCAGTGGATATACATTTGTGGCATCGCAAATCCACCAAACCTTGACACCATATTTAGCAGGTTTTGATGGTATGTACTGCGTAAACCGTGTGCGTCCACGGTAAGGAAATAATTGTTCATCAATAGTCAAGCATGAGCTGGGCTTGTAATGTGCAGCAAGATTATTGAGATGATAAGCGTGTTGCACGAGTGTTTTTATCGTCAAATCTTAGGAACCGCAATATCGAACAGAAACGGTTGACTCCCATTGTGGCGCGATATAAAGGATAGTTTAAATCCTTCCATAAATCTCGAACATGTTCTCCATTGCTATGGTTCGCACCAGTCATAATAAGTATGCCAAAAAATGCATGCAGCTCTGTTATTGACACCGGCGTCCATGACTTAGGAGTTGTGTTTGGATGCGCATTGTTGTAAGCATTATAAGTTTCTTTTGCTAACTTATTTGTGTGACGCATAATTATATCAGCCATTTCAACGTTCATGAAACATTTGAATGTTTGCTCTATTGACAACACTTCAGTGCATCTAGCAGGTCCAGAACGTTCTCTTATAATACATATTTTGTCTGAGTACCTGACGACTTACATTTGGTTCTTTCATCCACTCAGTACCATCACGTGCAACAAATGTTTCGGCACTAGCAGGTACTTCATTATTTTCTTCTACTTCTTCTTCTTCATCGTCTTCTTCATCATCCTCATAGTCCGCATAATCAGGTAATACTTCTGCGGCACTTTGCGAAACTTCAGCATTGTCATCAGCATTTTCAATGTCATTGATTTGAATTTCTTCTTCATCTTCTGAGTCAAAGTCATAGGGAGCGTCATCGTCACAAGCTTCGTCAAATAAAGATTGTATATATTCTCGCTGTTTCTCAGTGAGCCTGCATAATAAAAAAATTGGTATATGTTTACATTGTTGCTTATTTTACATTTTTTACCTTCTATATGCTGCAATATTCGTTTCTTCTTGAAGTCATTTCGTATCCAGTTATTTATAGTTTCAGTTATATTTATTTTCACTTATATTTTCACTTACACTTTTGAGCACCAAAACAATAATAAAAATGTCAACAGACAGCATTTATAACAACACCTCGTGTGAAAACAACCCTTGCAGCTGCATATAAAATACAAAAACCAGTTATACCAGTGTATTTGCTACCTACGTACCCATACCTTGCGGGACCTTTTTGCACATATCTTTTGAACCAGGTAGAATATTTCAATGAAATAAAAACCAAAATGTGTATTCGTTGTTACTCTACAAGTATATTATTATAAATTATATTATTTTGTTTTGCATTTATCAGGACAACAACAACAACAAAAATCCACTATTGCATGTCCTGACTTTATTTGCCCATATCGCTGGAACCAGTAGGAATATTCGAATGAAACAAAATACAAAATACTTGTTATATATTAAAATATACATTTAAAAAAAAAAATCATAGAAATCGGTTGAATAAGCATTAAAAAACCGCAAAATAAGGTCCCGGGTACAAACGTATCCCGGGTGTGTGTTTACGTGGTATTTTCTGGGTGTGTGTTCTAGGGATAATAATGAATTATAAATTTTTCTATTATGTATTTCTCATTTTTACCAATTCTCGTTCAGTCTCAAATATCGAGAGTATCGATAATTCGAAAACGATCAGTTCATGAACCCATTCGAATTTACAGCAGTGAGCAGACCTTGCCATTTTGGTGAAGTGAAGTGATCGTGAAGTTTTTCATGTTTTTATAAAAATAACATAAAAACCAATTTTTCTTGTTAATTTACTAAACAGCATCAATAATTACGTGTATATAATTGATAGAAAATATATTTTTAACATTTAAAGACTTGTAAAGTGCAAAAGTGAATTTTTAATTTCGGGAAATACGATGTTTTTCTATTAAAACAAAGAAATATTGCTTTTAAAGGCACGCGCCTAACATATTCGTAAAGTAGAACTAAAAACGAGTATTTTAAGACATTCCCCGTGAAAATTGGTGCACGTTTTCGGAAAAGCCGCTCAGCTGAACATTTACCATTTAGTGTAATAGAAATACTCTTGTAGAACCCAAGGAGGTGATCTAGTAACCGATGCTCAGAGCATATTAAAATTATAAAGGGAACACTTTTCCAGCCTGCTGAATGACAGTGAAACCATAACGCCGGGAGATGGCGAACCCGATCCCCCAATTATTCGACGTTACGAGTTTTCGAGAGAAAGGTTCAACGAAAATTTATGATACATTACGCGTTGGCCACGGCGAATCGATTGAACGATGAGCTGTGACATTGACATAGTTCAGCGAATTAAAAGACAGTGGCTACGCTGGCTAGGTCATGTTGTCCGAATGGGCGAAAACACTCTAGCTCTGAAAGTATTCGACGTAGTACCCGGGGAGGGGAAGCAGAGAAAGAGGAAGATCTCTACTCCATTGTAAAGATCATGTGGAGAAGGACCTGGCTACGCTTAGAATCCAGAAAACAACAAGAAGACAAATACTTAAATTTATAATAGATAACGCCTTTGGAAGAATGGTTCCTCTAATCTATTTCAATAAAATAATTGCAAATTTCTTTATAAATATTGAAATTAACAAAACAGACACAACCGATTGCTTTCAGAGGTTTCTGAGGAAATTGTGAGCATTTGAGCTTTTTAAATCAGCTCAGCATATAAAAAACCACATCGTACTGAGGGTAGTGATTTTCGTGAAAGCGTGTGAATAGGGCTGTTAGTTATACACCAATGGCGTAGTCAGATTAGTAAAACGTTTTTATTAATTTTTACTAAATTTTGTATTTTTGATTTTTTGCAAAAATTTTCATGAGCATTTGATTTTAATTTTATAATTTTCTATTTTTATGAGCTCGCAAAATCATAACAGTTTACTGCGAAAGTAAACTTTGCAGTGAAAGTATTCTAAACGTCAAATTTTAAAGTGCATGATTTTGCAATGTTGTTCGACGTTGTACACTGACGATGTATAAATATTGTAGTCATACTGTATCGATACTCTGCAGTAGTACGTTTTCGAAGTTAACCTTTTTCTATACCTCCTAAATTAGAGAAAAATAAAAACTTTAAACCGGTCTGCTTATGACACTACTCATGTAAATGAGCGGAATGTACATAAATTTTTGGTGGAAAAGTCGGCGACACATTTCAATTTGCTATAAAGGCTGTGTGCCAAACAAATAAAAAAATGAAAATTTTGACAGATAAAAGTGAAACTTTTACGCTTTTCAAGTTGATTCCGAATTTTCGAGTTTTGCCAAGCTCCCGATCTATGGAAAATTTTGACAACTTAGTAATATGAATAAATCAATGTATTCAGGAATATACGAATAAAAAAGAACCGTTACATTTATGTTGTAAAATATAATATTTATTTATAATTGTTCATTTGTTTATGTTATTAGTTATTCCCTTCAATACAGAAATGATATTCTAAATAAGGAAAGTTCTGACCTCCAATTGATTTTTTGTTATCTCGACGAAATATTGCAAATAAATGCAAAAATTAGGAAAAATAATATTTTTGAAGCGGATTGACAAATTTCTATGTCGTGAAGATATAATTACATACATATGCGTACGGAATGTAAGTTGCGTCGTGCGTTGCCTAAAATTCTCAAGAGGAAGAGACTAGCCGCTTGTAGTCGGGTGACCAATCGTGTCTTCTTTTTCGCAACAGTTTGCTGCTACGCAATTTGGCACTCCCTTTTATTTTGAAATTTCTTTCATGATTGCAACAGCAATCGCTCACAAAGGAATATTTATAATATGTTCGAAAGTTAAATATTATTATCTATTTTTGTATATAAAAGAATCCCTGTCTGAATTCCTTCTATTATATAAATTATACAGCTGCCATATCATGTTCTGGCTCGAAACTGTTCAAGACTCCTTCTTCCGGTAAAGTGTACAAATTATTACTTGCGCGAACGGGGTGGTTTTTAAAAAGATGTAAATCTAGTGAGTTCTGTTCAAAAACAAAACTGAAGTATCTTTATTTCACTTATATTTATACAACTGCTATCTTATACTATGTTCGGACCGACATTGAAAGCATTTTGAAAACACATTTGTATGTTGTGGAATCTAAGTCGTTCGGACCGACAACGTGTGTTTTCGATGAGTTTTCACTGACAACTATCAATAGCGGCATTCTCTTGATCTTGCAAGATTGCACGATGACACGAAATTCAAAAATCCTATAAAGAAATATGCAAGGCCAGGAGAGCACCCATTGCAGAATCTAGTGATATATGACGGCACGAAAATAAACATGGGTTTTGGTCTGACATATTCATAGACATTGCGAATAATTTTCTGCGTGTGTTTGTTGTTGTGCCGTTGCACCAAGAGGAAAATTCTGCAGTTTCTGCACCGTGCAAGGTTTTGCAAGAGCAAGAGAATCCCCCTAATATGAGAATATCAAGCGACAGCTGTTTTTGTATATGGAATGTAAACAAATATCAAGTGACAATTAGGGCCGGCAAAATATGTCTTCCAAAAACATCGATTAAACTAGAGCAGGCACCGATTATAATGAGTGGAATGTAAGTTTTCAAGTAGTTTTCAGCGAAAACTGTGTTTTCGTTTGACAGATTCTACATGGACTAAAACACAAGTTTTCGTGCGAAAACCAGTTTTTCCCACGAAAACATGTTTTCGTAGTCGGTCCGAACATAGTATTAAGCCTAGATACAGAGTTTCATCTCACATTCTAAGAATGTGAAAAATTTAAAGCGTGCCATAAGTTATAGTTTATGGCCGCTCCCTAATTCGCGGTGTGTCAATAACATATTAAACATATATACTACGCATATGTTCTTAATTAATTGAACAAAGAAGTGCGATAATGCACCATTTCATGCTGCATTGGTTATTCGTGATCATTTCGCCACATTTTCAACTAATATCGCGCCGCAACCACCGCATTCGCCGGATTTACCTTTGCGTAACTTCTGGCTATTCAAATTCACATGACCACTCCGAGGACACCGTTTTGACTTAATTGATGATATAAATGCTGAATCGAAGAATTCGTGATAGCTATCACAACGGAGGATTCTTCCAAGTGCATGACTGGAAAATTCGTTGGCATAAGTGTATTGCAGCGGGAGGGGAATACTTTGAAGGAAATGAAAAGGACAAAATTCCCCTTTCAATTTGATTACAGTAGTATATTAATTAATTTTTGGTGATAGCATTATTAATCACCTTTAAATAATCTGCAAATTGGTAAATATATTTTTGTAAATCGATTAACTATCATTAATAAATAAATCAATAACAAGAAAGCAAGCGGTAAATAAAATAGCTCGATAACCAAATTTAGTTACATATATCCGGAGCCTTAGTACCTCTTATCATCAAAATACATACATATATCATACATTGTGATTTGATGCATAGCAAATTTAATAATGTAACTATGTGATAATACTTACATGCACATATTTTAATTAAACATTTTTGAACAATCAAGCACTAATAATTTAAAAGCTAGTTTAATTTCACTAGGGGTATTCGCTTGCTCTTGCAAGAATGAAAAAATACTATACCGAAATATACAAGGACACGAGAGCACCCATTGCAGAATTTAGTGATATATGAACGGCTGATTCGGTCAATTTATTGTGAATGACTATCATGCATGGCTATTGTGAATTGGCGCACCTTCTGCATACATTTTTAACATAAAAAACTGTAACAAATCTTTATAATTTAAATAGAAATTATAAAATCTATTTAAAACTTACCTTCCTCAACAATTTAACGACGTAATTTGTCTTTATGTAAAATGACAGCTAAAACAGGATTGCAATTAAATTTTTGCGTGACATTGCACGCAAATATACATGGGTTTCGGTCTGACATATTTTACAGCCATTGCAAATAATTTTCTGCGCGTGTTGTGCCGGTGCACCAAGAGGAAATATATGCAATTCTTGCACCGCGCAAGGGGTTTGCAAGAGCAAGAGAATACGCCTACTGTATTATCTTCACTATAAAATAATTTATTTTATACTTCGGTCTAAGTAACACATGGCCGGTTATGTTAAATAATTATGATATGAGTATAATTTTGTATGAATGCGTGCATAGTACTATTTAGAGTCAATTTGACTTGAATACTTAATCATTTAATTTGATTTTTACATAATATACTATACTAATAAATATTTTTGTATTATAATACATTTCTTTTGAATTTATCACAACAATATATATATACATCGTCTATCATATTAATCTTATTATTTGCTTATATGAATGTATGTATGTATTCGCATGTGCGCATTCAGAAATTCAAATCATGATTTTATCACTTATCAATATATATGTATATTACATGCGCGCGCATTAATTTGCAGGTTCATCATTCATATATATTTATATGTACATATATTTGTATACACTTCCGAACAACTAATGCATAAGCATACAAACATGCATATGCGTACACATGTGAATATGTCACCAACAAACAATTGAAGCATTGTTCTACAAAACAAACAATTGTCTAAATAGCAGAAGCGTCACAAGTCAATATGGCAGCCAAATTGGCGAAGCTCAAATGTAGTAAATTTTACAACAAAAACGATTTCATTCATAAACGCAGGCGCAAATTCACAGGCGACCTCGCTTTATTCATAAAAACAGACGCCGTAACATCTCCCCGAGCATGCCTTTGCCCACAAGCGTCTTTTCGCGATGATGGCAAAAGCTAAAAATCATAAATTGAACAACTTTCTGATGCTTCTTCACAGAAAGAAGTGACAAAAGTGGCAACATAGCCGTTGTCGATTTACAATTTTTATCGAAAATACATAGTTTTCCGTGACTCGCAAAAATCTGCGTCGATATGTATGCACGCTCATACATCTTCATACATATTTACGCTAGTTTGTAGGCGGAGCTGTACAGCGGCAAGGGAAGCGGTGACAATTGGCGGCCATTCGTTTATTTTTTTCAGCACAGCTTGGATTTTCTATCATCACACAAGTGCTGAACACAATGAGGGCGACAGACTGCAAGCGACATTTGTCAAATATTAGAATACACAGGTTCTTAGGGACACAGTTATGTAGTTGTGAAGCTGCCTCAATAACTGTGTCCCTGAGTACTATATAACTGTGTCCATAAGAACGTGTGTATTCGCGCTGAATGTGTTCAGCACTTGACTCTTTGACAAAATGCCAGTTTCGGCCATTGGTTGACCGTGACAACGAAGATGCGAAAGATGCGTGCGACACTTGTTATTATGAATGTATGTACATATGTATGTATGTGGTTCACATTTGCTTTCGTAAACATACAGACAAATGTGCCAAAGAAATAATATATGTACATATGCATGTGTCACAGAAGTTCTATTTGGTACAAATATGGAAATGATAACGAAATAATGCGAATATGCATATTTCATGTAGGTCATTAATTTTTTTGAAGAAATGAAAGGAATGAATGGAAGTGTTTATATGAGCATATTTAAGTTCATTTTATCATAGTCGAAATTAATATCATTTTTGAAATAATAATTTATAGAAAATTATTTTTTGTTAAATTTTATGACATAAAATTTTTACCATTTTTATAATCACGCATACTTATGTGACAATGGTTCATATAATACAATATAAGCATACATATGTCGCTCAGAGAATGCTTTTTTACGTTTTCTGTGTGAATTTGTATATTTTTCTACAAAGCAATTCTCTTTATTTATTCTCAGTCGTTTTACATACATTTCTGCCATTGAACGTGCTCATATCTGCTAAATAGCAGCGAGAATGGTGAATTCCGGACTTCAATCTTATAAGTTCTGTTAGCCGCCAAATCGAACATCATGCATATTTCGATTTGCACCTTCTCTATGTTTTATGTTCTCTGGTTTACATGCCATCATATTAATTGATATGAATATCGTTTTGCGAATTTTTCTGAATTCGTTCAAAATTGATAACATTATCATTAAATTATGCTATTTTCAAAGTAATATTTGTAAGTAATGTACAAATTAGAGATACTTTTTAAATATTTCATATGTTTGATAATATGTTATAAATTCACAAATATGTATGTGGATATGTTATATATGTATGAATGACATACTATCATAATATCCTAAAAAACTTAATATATGTATTACAAGAATATTATCTGTAAATTACATTTATTCATTTAAATTTTCATACGCATCTAGATATTAGCACATAGTTACATATGCATACTTATACATATGTAGGTAGAATTCAAATTCAAATCGTGATATTATCATTTATCGGTAAAAAGTGTGCGCGCATTTCTATAAGTACATACATATGCATATGTATACGCAAACCAACATACAAATACGCGTACACATGTAAATATGTCACCCACAAAAACTACAAACATTGCTTTACAAAAACAACAATTGCCTGAAATAGCATCATACTTACTTATATGCGTACACATATAAATATGTGCGTATGACATTCCCACACAACATACATACTTATGTATATGCGTTCACATGTAGATATGTCATCCCCAAAAAATTACAAATATTGTTCCACAGAAACGACAATCGTTTCAAGTAGCATCAGCAGCGTCACAAGTCAATAAGCATGGCAGCCAAATAGTCGATGCCCGAATTTGTAGAAAAATACACAACAACAACTTTTTCATTCATGAACGCAAGCGCACTTTCAACCGGCAAACTTGCTTCATTCATAAAAAACAAACACCATTACATCTCCCCGAGTATGGCTTTGCCTACAAGTGTCTTTTCGCGAGGATGGCAAAAGCTAAAAATCATAAATTTAACAACTTTCTGATGTTTCTTCACAGAAAGAAGTGAGAAAAGTGGCAACATAGCTGTTGCCGATTTATAACATTTTTTTTT